>NC_142700.1:6915299-7242067 GCF_029339155.1 Prunus mume
GAAAGGAGCTTCTGATTGTTGAAAATGGATTGTTCTCTACTCTTTGTGTTAGAACAAGTACTTTAGGAACCATTTGCAATTCAAAAATTGTGCCGTCGAAGAGCCAGCGCTTGTGTACAATAACATGATCGATTCGAGGAGGATGTTGAAGCAACCAGGGCATCTTTCAGTGTCCGTTGCCTTCTTTTCCAGCCTATGCTTCTGGTTTCAGGTGTCCATGGCTCAAAATGCTACTACCGATCCATCTGAAGGTACACTAGCCATGCTTTCAAAAGTTGTGCATATATATTTCTAAGCATCTTTTAAATACAGAGTATATGTATGTTGTTTTTTTCTTCCTTTTTGCGATTTCTGGACAGTCTAGTAACATAAGTACGTTATGTGATGTGTACACAACGATTGAATTGAGAGTGCAGTGAGGGCGTTGAACTCAATATTCGAGCAATGGGACACGCAACCCGTGCCGGGGCTGTGGAATATCAGTGGAGAGCCATGCAGTGGATCTGCCCTTAATGGAACTGTGGAATCGTTTGAGGATCCAGCTAATAATCCATCCATCAGTTGTGATTGTACTTATGAAAAAAATACTACCTGCCACATCACCAAACTGTATGTTACCCTCCTCTCTCTCTCTCTCTCTCCATACTCTTTAGTCTTGTGTTGTTGACTGTAGCAACTCCATTAATTATGTGTTAGAAAACTAAGCAGATCATGCCTGATATATCAATTGTAATATTAAGTGCCTAACTACTCAAGCTTTTTTCTTTCCAGGAGAGTTTTTGCTCTGAACAAACGAGGGGTGTTTCCAGAAGAATTTGTGGCTTTAAGATATCTGACCTTTTTGTATGAAGTTTTTCCAACCCCTTCTCTGTTGTTTGGTTTATCACAGTTTACATTTTCATATAGAAGACACAGGTTTCTTACCGTTCAAAATTGTCACAAATATTTTTTATACTTGGAGATTAATCGCTGGTCATTTCATTTTGTTTCAATTCTTGTAGGATTATTGATCAGAATTATTTCACCGGTCCCCTACCAGCATTCGTCGGCAATATGTCTGAGTTGATGCAATTGTAAGTAGTGAGAGAGCATTTATGTAAGTTTTGGTAGAAATTTTTTATCTGTCAAATACTTTGATGGGTCTCATTCCCTTGTACAATTTCTATAATTGACTCTGGTTCTATTTTCCTTTATCTGTTTTGTAAGCTTTGAGGAACTACTTACTAATTATAATCTTTGAGGTGATTGGCTTTACTTTTTGTTTCTGGTCCTGATATATGAGTTGGGATTGTATTTCTTACAAATCAATCAATTTTGTTGGTTTATTTCTTCTTCGAGGACATGAAACATAGATCTCCCAAGTGAGTATTACACCATACGGTAAAAGAAGCACTTAGTACTATACAGAAAATTATTCTGTTTTTATCCTGAATTATAAACAGGTGCTAATATCTTTAATTGATATATTTCCATTCAGGTCAATTGCCCAAAATTCCTTCTCTGGACCCATCCCCAAGGAGCTTGGAAACCTTAAGGAGCTAACTTTGCTGTAAGCAATGAAACATAAGAAAACACAATTAAAGTTTTTGTTTTAGACAAATGAGAAATGATCTATTGGGACATGTTAAATATAGAACCCCCTATCATTTAAATCTATACCTCTTCAACATGACTTGTTGCAGGTCCTTTGGATCAAATAATTTCTCTGGAACACTCCCTCCAGAACTTGGTAACTTAGTCAAGCTCGAGCAATTGTGAGTGCTTCATTGAACTCATCGAATATGAATCACATGTTGCAATGTGTTTTTAATTTTTCACTAAGGAACAGTTTGTTCGTCATTATCGATGAGCAAGGAATGCATTTATCCTATAAAATTGGTAGTAATCAGTTTATGATTTTCGCAGGTACATAGAAAGCTGTGGACTCAGTGGTGAAATTCCTTCAACATTTGCTAAGCTCATCAACATGCAAATCCTGTAAGAATGGCCCTTAAGTGGTGTTTTAAGTTTTTTGTTTATTCAGTACTTTGAGCTTACTATGAGTCAACTTTTTGAAATTTAGCCATGCATCAGACATTGCTTTCTCAGGAAAGATACCTGCTTTCATTGGGAATTGGATAAAACTAACTGATTTGTAAGTATGGAAAACTTTAAACCTTCTGCAGTTTATGAAAGCAGACCTGCATGGCTGAGAGATGGGTCTTTTGTTCACAAGCGTCTCAAATGTTTTTGTAGGAGATTTCAAGGGAACTCTTTTGAAGGCCCAATACCAACCAGTTTTTCTCAACTGACTTCATTGAACGATCTGTAAGGGCAAATGCTTCATACCTCTCTCTCTCTCTCTCTCTCTCTCACTACACTAGCATCACTTATGTTTGTGTATGATAATGCAGGCGAATCAGTGATATATCTAATGTGAGCTTCTCTCTTGATTTTATAAGAAATTTGAAGAACTTGAAGGTTTTGTACGTTAACATTCTCATCCCTTCAAATATTGTGATATAACTTCTTTTTTCCTTTTAAAATTTGCAATTGTACTCATTTACTTGTGCACTAAATTTTTTGGTGGTGGAACAGAGTTCTACGGAATGCATTAATCAATGGTAGCATTCCTTATGATATTGGAGAATATCAAAGTTTACAGATAATGTACGTTATCATTCATGTTGCTTTCTTACGGATAGTTTACGGATATATAAGTTCAAATCCCAAAAATCCCAAATAATTTTCTTTCATTCTAATTGCTTTCTAACCTTATCATTCATGTTGTAGAAATCTGGGTTTCAACAATTTAACAGGCCAACTCCCAAGTTCTTTGTTCAACATGAGTTCTCTTCAACATTTGTAATAAGGCCTGCCTTCATTATTCCCTTTTTCTGTATTTACACCATTGAATCTCCTGCTCAGAAACTTAGTCGTTCCTCTGACCTTTTTCTTGTTTTTTTTTCTTTTCTGGGTGCCTCCTATAATTGATATGGCCAGATTTCTTGGAAACAATAGTCTGTATGGACCTCTTCCAAGCCAAAAGAGCGAGCTACTGCAGACTATGTAAGTCCTCATGTCATAGAAGTATGCTATATGTACTGGCAATCAAACAAGTACTCTGTGTGTGTGCGCATTCTAGCAGTCTTTTTCTAACTTCAATTCCTTTGAACTTTCATGCATTTTTGCTTCTTCTCATTCTGTATTAATTGTTATGTGCAGAGATTTGTCTTACAACTATTTGTCAGGAAGCTTTCCCGCATGGGTAGCCACAATATTGCGACTGTATGTCTCCTTTTGTCGTTCACCTTCATTTTTATGGTCCAAATCACCTTTATTGTGAATATATAATACCGCATGAATGAAATTCAATAAATTAGAAGGGATGGATTTGAAGTACTGATGCGTTTAGATCTTGAACATGAAATTTTCATCTTCATATGTTGATTGATTAATGATTTTATGCAGAAACTTAGTGGTCAACAACTTCACATTTGACAGTTCAAACATAACGTGAGTTGAATCGAAATACCTTTTTTTTAGACGGATAGTTCAAACATAAAGTGATTGCTATTACACTTTCGCAGTTGAATGGATTCTTCCACTACAGTTTAATTATTATAAATAATAATTGTTCTCTGTGTTTACAGTCTTCCTGGATTGAATTGCCTCCAGAGGAATTTTCTATGCAATCGAAATACCCCAAGAAGTAATCTTCTTCTATATTTCACTAGCATTTATTTCTTTAATGCAAGATCATGTTACAGCAATAGGCATTGCTTATCTCATTATGTATACATATTGTAGGAATGTCTTGATAAATCTAGTAAGCATAGCTTGTGCTGTTACATTGAATTGTACAGATACAGACTTCTCAATCAAGTGTGGAGGACATCAAATGAGAGCAAGTGACGGGATATTGTATGAGGCTGACAACTCAGCTCTTGGGCCAGCAACATTTTATGTAGCCAATACACAGAAATGGGCTGTTAGCAATGTGGGTTTGGTTTATGATAGACTGGATCAATCATTTGTGAAAACCACCGATAAGCAAGTCTCCGGTACAGATGTGACACCAAAACTTTTTGAGACTTCAAGACAGTCGCCAGGTTCACTGAGATACTATGGCCTGGGTCTTCAGAATGGACCTTATACTGTAACATTGCAATTTGCAGAAACGGTTTTTGCTAGCCGCACTAACCAAACTTGGCAAAGTCTAGGAAGGCGTGTATTTGATATCTATATTCAAGTAAGGCTGCTAATAAACTATTTGAGGGCAACCTCATTAGACAGAATTATTTAACCATCTCTTCATTTGCTTCCTAGGGGAACCTCATAAGGAAGGACTTCGACATATCGAAGGAGGCAGGTGGGGTTAACATAGCAGTTGCAAGACCCTTCAAGGTTAATGTGACAGAGAATTACCTAGATATTCATCTGTTCTGGGCTGGTAAGGGAACATGTTGCATACCTGAACAAGGTGCTTACGGCCCGCTAATATCGGCTGTCCACGCTGCTTCAGGTATACAATATAATGTCAAGTTATGAAGATTTCCTATGAATGGTTTAAATGTATTTATCTGCTGTCAATCAATTGACACTGACCAATTATTCTGTTTCATTGCTCAGATACACCAACTACTCCAGGAAAGAAGAGCAGGATTGGGTTGATAGTTGGTATTGCAGTCCCTGTCGGAGTAGTGATCTTGCTATTATTATTTGCAGTTTTATGTAAGCGGAGAAAAACATCAGAAAAAGATGACGATGAAGGTAAAAGAGCAATGAGCATATTATTAAGGGTTAATTCTGAATGGGGTTCTAGGTTCTTTCTACTGTTGATAAGCATACTTGAGAGAAAATAATTCTGATGTGTTGTTTCGAAATTTAAACCTATGTCATACTCTCTTTTGAATATGCAGATCTTCTAGGATTAGGTCCCCGACTGAATACTTTCAGTTATGCTGAGTTGAGAGCTGCAACAGAAGATTTTAATCCTTCAAATAAGCTAGGAGAGGGAGGATATGGACCTGTTTATAAGGTGAGATCTATTTTACATCAATATCTGCTACTTTAAAGCAATGATTTTGACTTCTTACAAAAAGAAATTGAGAGAGAAGCAAAATAGATTCTTTTTACTTCCCTTTCATGTCACTGAATTGTATTTCTGTTTATAGGGTACACTGTCTGATGGGAGGGTAGTGGCTATGAAGCAACTTTCAGTAGCATCTCACCAAGGGAAGAGTCAATTTGTAACCGAGATTGCTACGATATCTGCAGTCCAACATCGCAATCTAGTGAAATTGTATGGATGCTGCATTGAAGGAACCCAGCGCATTTTGGTTTATGAGTATCTTGAAAACAAGAGCCTTGATCAGGCACTTTTTGGTAGGTTTTACAGAAACATAATACTCTGCAGTTTCAAGGACTCTAAAAGTTCATCCAAGTTTTTTACGCAACCATTTTGTTGTAACTTTTCTCTGCTGAGGAGTGATGTTTAAAGAAACCAAAAGAGTAATATTCGAATCATATGAAACTAAAAACTTGCACATTCTTTTGCTACTTTGCCTTCTATTTTGCATAAAAACAGAATACTCTGCAGTTTAAAGTACTCTAGGTTACATCCAATTTCTTTTTATTTTTCTCTTCTACTTGTTATTAGTTGTTAACATGCACTTGTTCTTCTCCATGTAATGTTTCAGGAAGAAATGACTTGCACCTTGACTGGCCTACCCGGTTCAATATATTGTTGGGAACAGCAAGAGGACTTGCTTACCTTCATGAGGAGTCAAGGCCCAGGATTGTACATCGAGATGTCAAAGCCAGTAATATTTTGCTCGATGCAGAACTCTCCCCAAAAATATCCGATTTTGGATTGGCAAAGCTTTATGATGACGAAAAATCCCACATTAGCACCCGGGTTGCAGGGACAATGTAAGCCTCTGTTTGAGTTATACATTGTTAATCGTGACAAGGGTGTAATCCAAGCAACATTTTTAGTAACCATTTCATGATCTTGTAGAGGTTATTTGGCGCCGGAGTATGCAATGCGTGGACATCTGACAGAAAAGGCCGATGTTTTCGGTTTCGGGGTTGTTGCTTTGGAGATCATCAGCGGGAGACCAAATTCTGACAACAACTTGGATCCTGAGAAGATTTATCTTCTTGAATGGGTAGGGAAACTTAGCCCAGCTACTTTTATTTTAGCATTGCTGTGAAAACTTCTTTATTTTTTTCCTTTTTGACCATGCCATAATGTTTGTTTTCAGGCATGGACTCTATATGAAAACGACCAGAGTCTGGTGCTGGTGGATCCGAGATTGACAGAGTTTGATGAAAATGACGCAACTAGATTGATAAAAGCAGCTCTCCTCTGCACTCAGGCTTCACCAATGATGAGGCCATCGATGTCACGTGTTGTGGCAATGCTTTCTGGAGATATTGAAGTGAGCACTGTTATGTCAAAGCCAAGTTATTTGACAGATTGGGATTTCAAAGATGTAACCACAAGTAGCTTTTTGTTGGATGATGATGCCCCCCCATCAACTGAAAGCATTGTTGTCCACAAGTAGCATTAGATGCACTGATGCTTGGATGCTTGGATGCTTGGATGAAATGCTTAAAGGCTTTTATAATACAAAAAATCCAACGTTAACTTACGAAGAGCAGTGGTATCTCTGACCAAAAAACAACCTAGACCAGTGAAATGGGGCTAGCTTTCCAATATTTGCTTTTGGGTTAGAGTTACAACTTTCAATGCCATCTTTTTCTTTTTATATTGTGGAGTTCCACGCACGCACCCCAGTCTTTGTCCAACAAGTGTGCTGTTATTTCCAACCATCTGTCATATTTTCCTGCTAATTTTATTGTTATTAGAAAACGTTCCTGACGTTTGTGAAACTATCAAATTGTATCCTTAAAGTTTTTTTGTATCACTTATGGTCTCTAATGTTAATATAGGTGCTCTTAAATAGTCCCTTTGTAAAAAAAAATTGTTAAATCTAGGGATATAATCGTCAAATCAATCCCTTTTGACCTCTTCAATGCCTCACCAACTCACAGTTTTAGTGACGAAAAATCTTAAGAACACCGTCGCAGAAAATGTTTAGCCACGAGAAATCTGATTAACATCCGTCGCTAAAAACCTTTGGTGACGAAAAAGCTTCAAATTTCTGGGCAAAATAGCAGCTGGGTTTTTTGGGTTTTAGGTCCTTTTTTTAGCTTCAAATTGTCCTATGACATTAGAATCTAAAACAATTTCATAGAACTGATGTATAAATTAAATAAATAAACTGCAATACATCATATGATCATATGCAGGGGCACGAAGCAAGATGAATTCCTTCACGTGAGGAGGAACCAGCTGGACCTTACTCTGGAACCATTATATTCATGCAACCTCGGATGATTTGCTGCTTGATCATCAATCAGTACAAAAAGAAGAAAACAAAACTACATATGTTGGTTTGGTTGTGTATTAAATTTCTGGTTTCTTGGTAAATTTGAACCTAGACATTGCTAAGGTATGTGGTCGCAATCCAATCATTGACAGACTGATTATCAAACACAGCCAATGAGGATTTGAACTTTGAAAAACTGTTCTATGTTATTGATGCCATAATTGTTGAGTAAATATATGTATGCTATAAACTCCATATGACTGCTGTTTTGTCTAATTTACTAACCAAAAAAAAAGAAAAAGAAATCAGAAATAATTGAATAGTAAATAAAGTTTGGTTATAGAAAATGTTTGAATATAAGACACTGTGGTTATGCACAAGAAAAGGAAATGGAAATATCATGTGAATGGAGTTCATATATAAGAGAAAGGTTAACAGCTAGAATAACATATATCTCATTTTAGACAATTAATCCAGGGATTGATTTGACGATTATATCCTTGGATTTAACAATTTTTTTGACAAAGGGACTATTTAAGAGCACCAATATTAACGTTAGGGATTATAAGTGATACAAAAAAACTTTAAGGATACAATATAATAGTTTCGTAAACGTCAAGACGTTTTGTGATAAAAAGCCTTGAAAAAATACAATCCTATCATTACACCAACCATTATTCCTAAACTACCATTCAATGTGGACACACTCATATTGTGCCATGTGTATTGACAAACTAAATAATAATAAATAAATAAACAATATTAAAAAAATCAATCTCCATCTTTTTCTCTCTCCTCCGCCCTTTCGTCGAAATATTCAGACAAAAGGTCTGGGAAATTAAAGAGAAAACTATCTTTCTCTCGGAATTTCTCAGCCTACCCAACCCATAACCAATTTTTTTTCCCTTTTCTGCTTGGAAAAATAAACCATTTTCCTTGAAACATGATCAACTTATAAACTGTTGCAGAGACATTTTAGCGAGAGAGAGAGAGAGAGAGAGGGAGAAACTGGAATCGGGAAAAGAAAAACAATGAAAATCAAATTATAATCTCGTAACACATTTTCGATGGGTTAAGGAATTTCGGGAACTTACCAATCCCCAAACCCATTTTTGGTCAAGATTCCAAATCACTATACCCACTCATTTTGAATCCAAAATTTGACGAACGAAACAATAGTTGTATCCAGCGAAAATCGCATCACCACCAAACCCGGGGTGTTGGGGGAGGACAGAAAGATCGGGGTGGGGGTGGGTTTCAACAATTTAACAGGCGAACTCCCAAGTTCTTTGTTCAACATGAGTTCTCTTAAATATTTGTAATAAGGCCTGCCTTCATTATTCCCCTTTTCTATAGTTATGCCATTGAATTTCCTGCTCAGAAACTTAGTCGTTCATCTTTTTTTTTTTTTTTTTTTTTCTGGGTGCCTCCTATAATTGATATGGCCAGATTTCTTGGAAACAATAGTTTGTCTGGACCTCTTCCAAGCCAAAAGAGCAATCAACTTCAGACTATGTAAGTCCTAATGTCATAAAAGTATGCTATATGTACTGGCAATGAAACCAGTACTCTGTGTGTGCGCATTCTGGCAGCTTTTTTCTTACTTAAATTCCTTCGAACTTCCATGCATTTTTGTGCCTTCTCATTCTGTATTGTTATGTGCAGAGATTTGTCTTACAACTATTTCTCAGGAAGCTTTCCCCCATGGGTAACCACAATATCGCAACTGTACGTCTCCTTTTTATCTTCCACCTTCATTTTTATGGT
This sequence comes from Prunus mume, assembly GCF_029339155.1. Classification (NCBI taxonomy): domain Eukaryota; kingdom Viridiplantae; phylum Streptophyta; class Magnoliopsida; order Rosales; family Rosaceae; genus Prunus; species Prunus mume. The sequence continues at coordinate 6,924,446 of NC_142700.1, forward strand.
CCAAATCACCTTCATTGTGCATATATAATACCACATGAATGAAATTCAATAAATTAGAAGGGATGGATTTGAAGTACTGATATGTTGAGATCTTGAACACGAAATTTTCATCTTCATATGTGGATTGATTAATGATTTTATTCAGGAATTTAGTAGTCAACAACTTCACATTTGACAGTTCAAACATAACGTGAGTTGAATCGAATAACCTTTTTTTTAAACGGATAGTTCAAACATAAAGTGATTGCTATTACACTTTTGCAGTTTAATGGATTTTTCCACTACAGTTTAATGATTATAAATAATAATTGTTCTCTGTGTTTACAGTCTTCCTGGATTGAATTGCCTCCAGAGGAATTTTCCATGCAATCGAAATACCCCACTACGTAATCTTCTTCTATACTCCACTAGCATTTATTTCTTTAATGCAAGATCATGTTACAGCAATAGGCATTGGTTATCTCATTATGTATACATATTGTAGGAATGTCTTGATAAATCTAGTAAGCATATCTTGTGCTATTACATCAGTTTGAAGTTTTTTCACTAATCATAGCTTCTGCTATTACACTGAATTGTACAGATACGAACTTCTCAATCAAGTGTGGAGGACCACAAATGAGAGGAAATGATGGCATATTGTATGAGGCTGAAGACTCAGCTCTTGGCCCAGCAACATTTAATGTAACCAGTACACACAATGCAGGTTTTTCTGATAATTCGAGTCAATCATTTGTAGAAACCACCCATACGCAAGTCTCCGGTGCAGATTTGACACCAGAGATTTTCGAGACTTCAAGAGTGTCCCCAGGTTCACTGAGATACTATGGCCTGGGTCTTCAGAATGGACCTTATACTGTAACATTGCAATTTGCAGAAACGGTTTTTGCTAGCCGTGATACACAAACTTCTCAAAGTCTAGGAAGGCGTGTATTTGATATCTATATTCAAGTAAGGCTGCTAATAAAGAAAAAAAAAACTTAAGCTAATTAAAGTAAAGGCAACCTCATTAGACAGAATTATTTAACTCTCTCTTCATTTGCTTCCTAGGGGGAGCTCCGTCAGGGAGAGGGCCTGGGATAAGTTGGTGCGGCTGAGAAAGGTTATTTATTTATGATTTTACTTTTTTTTTCATTTTAAATTATTTTAAAGGAAAAGAGTTTTTTTTATTAACATTTTTTTCCTTAGAAGTCCTTATAAGTCATTTTACAAATGGGTGAATAGTACCAACCTTTACCTCCCCTTACCTTTTGGCATGACAAATGGATGGAAATGCTCTTAGCACCCGAACTAATTTATATTGCAAATTTCAGACCAACCGCTAGATTTAAGTCAATTTAATCCAAATTGCTATTAAAAATCAGACATGAGGCGCACGTGTAACCTAATTTGAGGGCAATTTGGTCAGTCTAACCTTTTCCCTCTCGAAACCCATCGTCCCCCTTTCCCTGAAAACTTGAAAAGCAAACTAGAAAAAGAAAATGAAGTTTGTAGCCCACCTCGAGAAAATATGCAGAGAAATCAAGTTCCCCATTTGGTAACTCTATCGGTATCAAAATACTCCAACTATTTGTGATTTGTGATTATTTTGTATATCAAAACCAGCTATGCTTGGTTGATGTGAAAATGGAAGAAAACTAATCCCCAATTAAACAAAACAAAGTGCAGTTTTGTGCCCTTTGATTTATGACATGTTTTTGCTTTATGAAAAATGTAAAACACCCATCTCAGTAATACCAAATTGTTGTTTTAAAATCTAATAATGTTCCGAACTACAACTTTCTCAGCAGCCAAATGGATCCTTAACTTTATTTCGATGCTAATTGTGGAAAGTTTTGTTCTTGGTTAAATTGCCTCAAAACTAATGAGCATAGCCGAGCCCAGTAAAGCCACGCGGCTGTACTATTTTTGGAGAAAAGGTAGAAATTTTTTAAGAAACACATTAAAAATTAGTATAGCCGTTCGGCTGTACATTTTAAAAAAAGCCTATTTATATATGTTAAGAAAAGGACCCGCTCAGCGCTAGGCGCCATCTGTCAAAACAATAAAGCCGGGCGCCTATACTAGGAAAAAAAACCAAGTCTAGCCGCTCGGTTATACTATTTTTAAAAATAATTATAAGCCGCACGGCTATACGATTTAAAAAAAGGGAGTTTCACTAAAACACCCAAAATGGAGGTTGAAATTATAAAAAAACCCAACACCCAAAACACTTTATAAACACACCCAAAACCCATCATTACACACACTCAAAACTCATTTATAAACACACCCAAAAAGTTGACTTTGGGGTTGATTTTGGGTGTGTTTCTATGTTTAAATAGTGCTTGGGTTTTTTTATAAATACATGTCTAGGATTGGGTTTATTTATAAATTTGTATTAAAAAAAAGTGTAATGGTATAGGTACCAATGTGTGAAAATAAGTATAGCCGATCGGCTGTACTATTTTTGAAAAAATAAAATAAAAGTACCGGGTATAACTACTCGATGATACTATATATATAAATATATTTAAAAAAAGGACCCTCTTAGTCTTAGGGCTAGGTGCCAAGTGTCAAAAGAGCCGAGCGGCTATACTATTTTTTAAAAAATTAGGGAAGAACGGGTATAGCCTGCGATACTATTTTAAAAAATTAGGGAAAAAAACCGATTATAGCCGGTCGGCTGTACCTTTAAAAAAAAAAAAAAAGCCGATGTGATATTGCTCTTGCTTTTTCTTGAGTTTGAATCGTGGTTGCTCATTTTTCTCAAGTTGATTAATAGAAGGAAGATGCTCAAATTACTCAATGATGATTTGAATTTAATTATTGGAGTCACACAATGCATAATTGTGTTGAAAGTTTTCACTTCAATCTTATTTGCATTTGATCTTATTTGCATTTCACTTGAACCGATTATAGCCAGAATGGCCAAGTAAGCTGCTCCTGCTAAAAAGCCATGAAAAGCTGTCAAAGTTTCTACTATGATGGATACTAAGAATGTAAGTTATTAATAAACTGGTTTATGGGATTTTTGGTGCTTAAATTTTCCTGAAATGTTGATTGTCCTACTTATAATTTATTTAACAGATACTAATGTGACATTTTGTTCTTGCAGAGGCTGAGTTCAAAAATCAACTATGAAGCTTTGGATAAATTAAAATGAAGAGCTTGTAAGCATCTTTTATGACATGAAACTGTGATATCTGAAAATCAGTCTGGTGGTTTACTAGAATGATCAGTTAACTAATTGGGCAGTTATATGGTTCAAAGTTTTTTTTTTTTTGGGGTCATTTTATAATGATTTTGCAATGTAGTTCCTAGTTAAAATCCATCCCATTAAATTTTTCAGGCTTCTCTGCATGATTATGGGATGAAGGCAACACAACAGCAGGTGCACTTGTCTTCACAGAAGGACCCACTTTATGTATCTCATTCGACATTTTCCTTAATTGAGTGAACAATCTCAATGTCAATAAACAAATATTTGGCAGTCTTAAATAGATAAATAATGACCCAGAACAGTGAGTTACAACAAACCACAAACAGAAATTAATAATACAATACCGATAAAAAGTATAGCAAACGCAATATGCAATTATTAAAGATAACAGTAATATAGAATGCTATAATTCACAGATACAGTGAAATTAATGTATGTGGATAAATATAATCAGAATTTATAAACAGAAAACAGATTTCAAACAGAAAAATAAAAACAAAACGATGTTGTAATTCAAAGAGAATAACTTTCTATTGTATGTAGACTTTGTCTAATAATAGAAACAGAAGGCAATCAGTGTTTGTGGCATTATTGAATGGGTCCCGATTATTAAAACTTAGATTTGTTCAACTTTGAATTGTATAAAACAAAAAGAAACTAACAGGAAACCAATTAAAAAATGTTCACCCAGAAGTAATGAAACACTTGAATGAAAGACCAACTAATTTAATCTCAAGTCAAGAATGCAGTGAAACTGTCATACGCATTAGATTCAAATCGTTTTGCACTTTTTCATCTAAATGCATAAACACAGCAATTAACACAGATTATAATTCGTCTTAAGATTGTTGGAAAAATGAGTGATAAATTGCTATAAAATAAATAAATAATTACTGCAAACAAAACATATTTTTACAGAAGGAGAATGGAATTAGAAGAACCTTAATTGAGTCGAGGCAAGTGTTGGACACTCTGACCTTAAGACAATTACGCCCCACACTGGTGCTTATGGTTCACTAGCGTTCGCCTCCCAGGATACAATGACTCCCCTCCTCATGAAAGAAGCACTGCAATTCACAAGGAACTTTGAACCAAAATTATGCAGGAACCTCTCTTTATGAAAACTCTAATGCTCTCCATATATGGAAGTCTATATGTAGAGAATTAATTGAATGAATAAAACTGCAGGAGGATTGCTCTATTTATAGATGATGAAATACCTTTTCCAAAAAGGTATCCCAATCTGAAAAGGCAAACAATGCATCCCTTGGTCCGAAGAATTGTCACCCCCCCCAATTGAAGATGTCTTTAACCCAATGGATTTTATTAATTTCCATTTAAATAGAAAATTAATATTAAATTTGTCACACTAATACCCTTAGCCCAAGTTATTTGCTAACCTCTGAGGAGACTCCATAACTCAGCCTCTGAAGGAAACATGCATTTAAATTTAAAACTCATGGATTTTAAGGTACAACATACATGAATCAAACATTCAAAGAGGCGGAAGTGACTTTTAGATCTTATTAAGCCTAATGCTACCAAATTCCAAGTATCTTCCTAGGTCTAATCTCACTTATGCACAAAAGAAAATGGAGGAAATTATGAGATTTTCTTATCCTTGAAGATGGTCTCCGAGTTTTCACCTTTAGAAAGACCTTCTTCCTTGTTACTTGCTTCATAGAGTCTTCACAAGGTACCAAAGTAGATACCCTCTAGTTCATACACACAAACATAGTGTAAGAGATGAAGAAGATGATCAAGAGGAGGTAAGGTGCTAGCCTTTTCCTCTTGGTGGCCGGTTCTAGCATGGTAGAGTGGAGATTTCTCTCCTCTCAAACCTACTCCAAAGTTGGATTCTTCAAACCCTAGAAAGAAAATAGTCTGTTTGCACCGAATGCCTCAATAGCAACCGAAGCCCGTGCTTGAAGACATCGGTGAAGAAGACCACCTCACCCTCCAGATTGCTTAAGGACTCCAGCGGCCCTGGGATCCGCATCATTGCCGAATTTGGAATGTGATACTCATCCTTAATCTTTGCCAACTCACCCTCGGTCAAGGCGTTCGGCTCTAGGAAGTCCACGCCAAAAAGGGGACCCTTCGGCCTTGCCATCGGAACCCTCTGTCAGCCGATAATGACAACAGACACCTTCCGGAGCGCAATCGACACATCAGCCTCGGTCACCTCGACTACCGGATGTCGATGGTGACTGCTATCCACTTCAACCACTACTAGGCTTGAAGTGCTCCCAGAATCGGTAGGCACCTATGTACCCCATCTTATCTCAACGCTTTTAAAGTCAGCACTCTCAAGCTCTGCTGTGGAGCTCCCTGAGGACGATTCTCCCTCGAATGCCCTTGGACTACCACTATATTCAGATTCGGTATTTGACATCTACAAACAGAGGCGAAGGGAAACTAAATGCCATGCCATAATCAAACTATGATCCTAAAGCCTAAAAGCTCATGCTCATCTACGTTCAACTACATCCATACATGTTCATGCAACAATTGAAGAGCTTGATTCAATTTGAAAGAAAACACGGCAACATACCTTGTTCACATGGTGGTGGGAGGTCGCCGGAAATTGCCTTCGCCTTAAAACCTTCGCGGGAAATCGCCTACGTTGCCGCAAATTACTCGCCAAAAATCGCCTATCTCAAGCTCTTATGCCTCTCACAAATTCTAAGTACCCCTCTCACCATAGCTTTGTCCTACTTATAGAATGAACCTAGCATCGGGAAACAAAACAACGCGACCTTTTGAACTCTTTCTGACATGTGTCAAACATGCACAAGGAAGCCCAAGAGTCATCACATCCAACCTGAAGGAACACTTCAATTCTCAAACTTTTCGAGCACGAACACCACCCATGAACGGCAAACACACATTGGTCGAGTTTTCACTCACCTCTCGTGCTGAACTTCAGGTGCACATTGGTCTAGTTTTCATTCACCTCTCGTGTCAAACGACAGTAGCACATCGATCGAATCTTCACTCACCTCTCGTATCGAACGGTATACGACATTGGTCGAAGTTTTCATTCCCATCTCGTGCCAAATGGCAAGTGCACATGTTGATCATCAAAGACACTCCCACAAGTCCCATATTGACATACACCACCGATTCACCATGTTCTTCAATTGGCACGTGCTCGAACGCCCCCTTTAACAGACTATCGGTACCTAATACCAAACAACCTCGAGCACGCTGCTCACCATGCTGCCATGGAAACGACTGACCCAATTTTCACTTTGGAATCGGTCGAAACTCGCTTAAAATCGACACTTGTTGGATCGTGGGTCGAATGACCAAAATGCCTCGAAAAACAATAACATATACCCCGAGCTCTAACTCGTGGCTACGCCGATAACTATAGGCTGCCTACGCACGCCATGAGGGTTCAAGCCATACGTAGTTCTTTCCTTTGTTCGGATCAGAATCGTTTGTTTATCTCAGAATCGTTTATTTATTCAAATCGTTTATTTATCTCGTTAAACTCGCTCTAGGGCTGACATTTCGGAGTAACCGGGACTCATTTTATGATCCGTCGAATACTATACAATCTTGAATTACTTAGATCAACATACTTGAAATTGATCACACCCAACGGTTCAAACGATCGAACTCGGAAATCACACACTAGGCGAGATCCGTTCGATTCAAACGTTATCCAAATAATAGCCGCAAAGTCCTACGCGCTCGTGGGGACTAGTAGATTATTCTAGGACTGATCTGTAGTCCCCACCCTATCGCTCACGCGCGGTCCACGCGCCCGCAGCGCGTGATGCCTAAAGCGATAACGCTTCGTCGGAAAAACTCCGAATCACGGCTCAAGACTCCTATCCTAGGTATAACACTCCATTTGGAGCCACTTTTGTTCTTGGACCTACCCCAAAAACGGGCTGGAAGTGGCCGGAACAGTGACCCAAAAACCTGCTGAAACCTAGCTCGTAAATCGAGCTATCTACGCTGAAAATTTCTAAAATCCTATCCAACCAGCAGCTAGAGCATGAAAAATAGCTAGAAATCCATACCTCACTCGTCTGATTTGGTGGCCGAACGACGGAGAACGAAAGCTTGGAAGTTCTGTCAAAAACTGTCCAGCACCGCTTGTTTCGCGGCTGTTTCCGGAGACTATGGCGGCGTATCGAGGCGGCGAATGGCTGGGGTGGGAAGGGGGAAGTTTGGTGGTTCGTTTGGCACTGGTCTTGCCTGAATCGGAGGTCGGAGCTGAGAGAAAAAAGCTCCCAAAGTCGGCTGGTTGTCCCCCGAAAACCAGAAAATCTGGGTTTATATAAACTAAAGATTGAAATATTTACGGTTATGCCACTGAACTTCTTTTGATCATAATTCCTTCGTTACAACTCCGATTTGAGTCCACTACGTGTCTACGGACTAGTTTCGTCGCGCTTTACGCAACGGTATAACTGAAATCCCCAAATTCCTTCCCGGTCAAAAAGTCAACTTTTAAACTAATAAAATATTCCAGGGGTATAAGTGTCTTTTATCAGAATAAATTAATAATGAAATATTAATTAAGGACCCGGTTGTTACATGCCGACCTTGCAAGACAACCTCGGACCTCCCGCCAAGGCATGTCGAGACACATGTCAACCATCAAATACACTCCCACAAGTCCCACATCGAAACTAAGTGCCAAATGAATACCAATACTCTTAATAAATAAGGCCTCTGGCCCCAGACACAGGGTAAGACTTCTGATTGATTTGTGCTTCCATACAGTCAATAATTTGCTCTTAGTCTCTAACTTTGGCATCACAGGGTCTTCGGCCGGCACCACACTGGTGCTTTAGACCTCACCGACGTTTCTCTCCTCAACCCAAATCCAAAGATCGCGCCCGAGGAAGGACGCCATGGATCGAAGGCCCCTCCGGTCAAAACTGTCCATGTCACCTGTAAGTTAGCCCTATCTCTATCTGTTTAGTTTTAGCGCGAACATAGTCTAAGTGTGGCTTATATAAGCCAATACAAAAGATGAAGCAAAACCCCATCCTTGTATTTTAGCCATAGTGTTTCTAGGGCTCATTTAACTTATGTTGTCATACAACACATGTTCTCTTGGGCTCATTTAATTCCAATTTTTTTAGATCTTGGAAATAGTTTGGAGTTCAATACCAACGAAGTTTATGATCTTAAAATCACTCTTTGAAAACTCATGTTTTTAATAAGAATCATAGTTTTTAATTTACTTTTTTAAGTAGGATACCAAATAGGGCTTAAAGCTCCCGAAATATTAAGGCTTATTTTATGATATGCCCCCTCAAAGTGTATTTGAGTCTCACTTTTCCCTTGAAACACATTTTGTCTCACTTTACTCCTTTTTTCACACATATTTGTCTCACTTTGTCTAGATTCCGACGAGGCCAACAATTTCAGGTCAAAATATTAATTAAAAACTCAATAATATACATTATGTTTTAAATATTTAATCTTATTTAAAATTGAGTTTTTAATTTTTAATTAATATTTTGACTAGAAATTGTTGGCCTCGCTGGAATCGAGGCAAAGTGATAAATATGTGTGGAAAAGGGAGTAAAGTGAGGCAAAATGAGTTTCAGGGACAAGGACAAATCCAGGAAAGTGGGCTAATATTTTTTATTAGCTTTGGGGACTCTAGTTAAAATAATAATAATAATAATATAATAACATTTAATGAAACAACTGACCCACTTCCACTTTGGAATCGGTCAAACTGCTTAAAACTGACACAGTAAACGTGGGTCGTAAATGACTAAAATGTCCGGAACAGAATACAACCGAGGACTCGATTCGTGGCTGCACTGATAATCGTAGGCTGCCTACGCATCTTTCTCGAGAGATCAAGCCACACGTAGTTCTTTCCTCCTGCTCTGCACATGTGAATCTGGTTTGTTTTATGTAAACCTCATTCTAGGGCTGACAATTCTGGAGTATCCGGGACTCCGTTTTACGATCTGTCAAATACTATACGATCCTGGGAAAGTCTAGATTAACATACTTGGAATTAACTACGATCCAACGGTTCAAACGTATTGAACCCGAAAATCGCACATAGGTGAGATCCGTTCGGGGTTCAAACGATATCCGAATTAAGATCCGCAAAATCCCACGCGCTCGTGAGGACTAGGAGATCATTCTAGGACTGACTGTGGTCTCCACCCTACTGCTCATGCGCCGCCCACGCACCGGCAGCGCGTGGTGCCTAAAGCGATAACGCTTCGCCGGAAAATCTCAACATCTTGGCTCAAGACTCCTATCCTAGGTAAAACACCCTATTTGGAGCCACTTTTGTTCTTGTACCTACCCCAAAAACTGGCCGGAAGTGGCCGGAATCTCAACCCGAAAATTCGGCTAAACTTTGGATCCAAGATCGAGTTATCTACGCTAGAAATTTCTAAAATCCTACCCAACCAGCAGCTAGGGCTTGAGAAATAGATGAGTTTCCATACCTGGATCACCGGAAATGGTGGCCGGATGACGGAGAACGAGCCGGCGAAAGTTTACTAAAAAACTGTCGAACACCGCCTGTTCCGCGGCTGTTTCCGGCGACTATGGCGGCAGATAGAGGCGACTAAGGGCTGAAGTTGGAAGAGGGAAGTTTTTTGGTTCGTCTGGCACTGGTCTTGCCTGAATCGGAGGTCGGAGCTGAGAGAAAACAGCTCCCAAAGTCGGCTGGTCCTCTCCCGAAAACCAGAAAATCTGGGTTTATAAAATCTGAACTTCGAAATATTTACGGTTATGCCACTGAATTTCTTTTGATCGTAACTCCTTCGTTACAATTCCGATTTGAGTCCACTACATGTCTACGAACTCGTTTCATCGCACTCTACGCAACGGTACAACTAAAATCCCCAAATTCCTTCCCGGTCAAAAAGTCAACTTTTAAACTAATAAAATATTCTAGGGGTATTTTTGTCTTTTTCTCAAATAAATTAATAATTAAATATTAATTTTGGGTTTGGGTCATTACATTTAAAATATTTCAAAACCAGAAAGTAACAAATAAAATAATAAAATAACATCTTTAAAAAGAAAATAAAAAACAAACATTTCTCCTTCTCTCATAAATACTATGCAGCTAGAAGAAGCAATGCAAATGCAATTCAACAGAAGTAATCCAAACTACAGATGGACCAGACCAGCCACTATTTAACCTCAAGCCTTGGAGTTTCAACTTCAAAACCACCTTAATTAGTTGATACTTGTAAAAATATTTAAAATAGAGCCAAAGAAGAGGAGGTTTACAATTTATTTTGGCAAAAAAGGAGAGGGCGGCTACTAGGGAACATAGAGCATGAAGAAATTATTAAACTTTCATGTTGGCAGACATTCAATATTTCCCATGTTTTATATATATATATATATTAATTTATTATTACTACCATATTATTTGTTCCAAAAGCAGTCATAAATGTGTTTTTTTAGTCAAAAGAGGTGAGCTAATATTAAACAAAAAACAATCACAAGCCAGGAGACAAAGAGATCGTGGTCTAATATTTTTTGGAGTAGGATTAGCTTATAAAATTTGCACCAAGTTTAGTATTTTTAAAATTTTACATTGTTTTAGAGCTTATCCTAGCCTGTACATGGATCCGTCCTTGTTCAGGGGCAAAGTGAGACTCAAATACATTTTCAGGGGGTATATAAAAAAATAAGCCAAATATTAATACAGAGAGAGAAAATGGAATGGGAAAGTCAATAAAAAATTAATTACAATATATCATTATATAAAAAAATATAATAAAAAAATTAGTTTGTTTAATCTTAGCCATTCATTGTACTATAATTTAATCGTTGAAAACTTCAGTCAAATAAAAGAAAGATAATTATGAATATTTTGTTAAAAAAATCGATTCTATGATGACATTGTTTGTGCCTAATAAAACACGGTCATGAATCGATTGAAGGGACTTCCTTCGGCCCTGGCGCCTAACGTTCGTTAAGCATTTCGCCTTCTAAGAGCAAAAGAAAAGCTGCAAAGGAGAATCCTCGGTCTCGCGACCGCAATTTTGAAGATCGAGGCCAAGGCCGCAAAAGACACGGTCCAAAAGCTGTGGTTGAATCGCCACGTGGCCTCGTGGCCCCACGCCCATTTAATGAAGTAATGCTCTAACTCGCAGCAAAACCCACTAGTCACAAGAAGCATTCAATGCATGAGGAGTGGTGAAGTCGATTTGGTGATGGGAATCGGTGGTTAGGCGCAGACATTCTCACAAGTAATCTTACGACTTAGGTCGATCACAACCACCGCCTAGGGCATTAAATGCGTTCCCACGGCCTCGTAACCCACGATCAAGGCGGTGGCCGAGATTTGCCGAGATCTATGGGGGTCACACCACCATGCTTCTCAACCCCAGACCACCATACTTCACGATCCCAAATGCCGATTTGACTACCCACTTGCCCCGGTCAGGCTCCATCGCGCAGGTCTTATCAGCCTTGAATGTCCCTCCAGGACTCCTATAAATACTAAGCTCAGGACTACGTTTAAGGGGTTCAAACACCAAAACCAAAAGCCTCCCACGGAGCAAATTATATTTTCCTGTAATGCACTTTCAATACTTTTATTTGCTTTCTTAGGAGTAGTGGTAGATTGTAAGGAAAATCCATCCATCAATATATCATACGACCCTTGATTTTCAAGGCACCGGAGCACCATCTCTGTTATCACCTCACTCACCCCATATATCATACGACCGTCGCTCTCTGAGCAACGCGCCGGAGCACCACCTAAAACTCGCCACCAACACCACCACTAAACGGCCTTGTAGCTCAGGCCGTGAACCTGACGGCCGAGATTCGTTCCTCACTCGGCCACAATCGTTTGATTAGGAGTCGAATGCAAAACAGGCGCAACACTTAAACCATCTTCTACCCGAACCTCATCATCATCTCGACGCACGGTAGACCGTGCTGGCACGCCCGCGCACAACCGCACCGCATCCAAAAGAAGGACGTCACGTGTTGATGCGCATCCTCGGCTCGGAGCACCGGCGCGAAATTTGCGATGGACCAACGGACATTAGTAGTCCTTGTTTCTTTATTGCCAATTCAAAGATGTCGGATTAAAATACATAAAATCAAAGACGTCGGATTAAAATACATAAGATCAAAGACGTCTGATTAAAATACGTAATTTCAAGGACGTGTAGGCTTCGTCTCATACAGAAGTTGTCAAAGAAATGAATGGTCTTGTGTTATTCGGATCTCATATTATTTCTCTCAGAAAAATTAATTTTCTAATCTAATCTAAATTATGAGGAATAATATTCGAATTTAGGTGCAGAGTGAAGAGTACATCTGCTCTAAACTAATAATAGTTTAGTCCTTCACTTTAATAAATTTGAGAACAAGAAAAAGTAATAAATTGGAAAAGTCGTGAGATGAGTATTTAGAATTCTAGATAAATATTTCAAACTCTAAATTAAATGGCTCAATAGTAATAATAATAATATTCAATGTGGATGTCACTTGTAAAAGCAGCTTCTTTTTAAAGTTTTTGAACATTTGGTGTTTGGTAAAACAGGAATAGTCTGCCTTTTTTCAAAACTGTGGGTCATTTTTCCCAAATGACAGCCCTTATCCGTCCTGTTCTGCACTCTTCTTCTTCCTTCTCCTCACTGCAGGCTGGGTCAGTTCTTTTTTCACGATTAATCAATCTGAATTTTATGTGTTGATTCAAAAACTTTATTATATTTCACGAGTAATCAATCTGAATTTTATTAAATCTGAATTTTATGGATGTCACTTGCTCAGAGATTTTTATTTTTATTTGTTAAGATTATTTTTAAATTTTTAACATTTTAATATATTTCTCATTTACAATTAATTATTAAGTTTTTTATTTTGTCTGCTCGTGGATTTTTTTTTATTATTATTATAAGTGTATAATATTATTAAGATTATATACATAAAAAACTTGTAAATGTATTGTATTTTTGGAAAAAAAAAACATAAATAAATAATATTTTTTTTATCATACCATTTTTGGTCATTATACACAATCACAACAGTTCTATAATAAAGTTTACCAAACGCTATGACACTGCTTTTTATACTCACAACACTTTTACAAATATAGATTATTAAACACGTACCTGCTTTATTTCGCAGCCGTTTATTCTCGCAGCACAACAGAAGCAGGTTTTTTTTTTAAACACAACAATACCAAACTAAGCCTTAGCCAACTGCATGTGGGAAATTAGAAAAGTGGCACCATCTAATCATATGCAACTTGTAAAGAAAGAAAAAAAAAATCTATGCAAGACTTCTGAAGTCAACATAGTCTTGATGCTGAAGTTGTCAATATATACATTTTCAACAGATATTTGAATAGAAAGTGGTCAGGAGTTCATGTATGCAAATCCTTCCTATTGTTTGAAAATCATTTTTCTCTACTCTCTGTTAGAATAAGTAGTTTGGGAACCATTGACAATAACATGATCAATTTGAGGAGGATGTTGAGGCAACAATGGCCTCTTTCAGCGTCCTTTGGCTTCTTTTGCAGTCTATGCTGTCTCAGCTGCTTCTGGTTTCAAGTGTCCATGGCTCAAAATGCTACTACCGATCCATCTACCGATCCATCTGAAGGTAAAGAAGATATATTTTTTGTTTTTTGTTTTTTCTTTCCTTTTGCAACATAAGTACGTTATGTGATGTTGTATGGATGCTGCATTGAAGGAACCCAGCGCATTTTGGTTTATGAGCATCTTGATAACAAGAGCCTTGATCAGGCATTTTTTGGTAGGTTTTATAGAAACAGAATACCCTGCAGTTTCAAGGACTCTAAAAGTTCATCCAAGTTTTTTACGCAATCATTTTGTTATAATTTTTCTCTGCTTAGTGAAGTTTAAAGAAACCAAAAGACTAATATTCGAATCATATGAAATTAAAAATCTGCACATTCTTTTGCTACTTTGCCTTCTCTTTTGCATAAAAATAGAATACTCTGCAGTTTAAAGTACTCTAGGTTACATCCAATTTCTTTTTCTTTTTCTCTTGTTATAAGTTGCTAACATGCATTGGTTCTTTTCCATGTAATGTTTCAGGAAGAAATGACTTGCACCTTGACTGGCCTACCCGCTTCAATATATTGTTGGGAACAGCAAGAGGACTTGCTTACCTTCATGAGGAGTCAAAGCCCAGGTTTGTACATCGAGATGTCAAAACCAGTAATATTTTGCTAGATGCAGAACTCTCCCCAAAAATATCAGATTTTGGATGGGCAAAGCTTTATGACGACGAGAAAACACACATGAGCACCCGGGTTGCAGGCACGATGTAAGCCCTCACTTAAGTTATACATTGTTAATCATTACTAGGGAAGGGTGCAATCCAAGCAACATTTTTAGTAAGCATTTGATAATCTTGTAGAGGCTATTTGGCGCCGGAGTATGCAATGCGAGGACATCTGACAGAAAAGGCTGATGTTTTCGGTTTCGGGGTTGTTGCTTTGGAGATCCTCAGCGGGAGACCAAATTCTGACAACAACTTGGATCCTGAGAAGATTTATCTTCTTGAATGGGTAGGAAAACTTAGCCTACCTACTTTTATTTTAGCATTGCCGTGAAAATTTCTTTGTTTTTTTCCTTTTTGACCATGCCATGATGTTTGTTTTCAGGCATGGACTCTACATGAAAAGGACCAGAGTCTGGGGCTGGTGGATCCGAGATTGACGAAGTTTGATGAAAGTGACGCAACTAGATTGATAAAAGCAGCTCTCCTCTGCACTCAGGCTTCACCGATGATGAGGCCATCGATGTCACGTGTGGTGGCAATGCTTTCTGGAGATATTGAAGCAAGCGCTGTTATGTCAAAGCCAAGTTATTTGACAGATTGGGATTTCAAAGATGTAACCACAAGTAGCTTTTTGGTGGATGGTGATACCTCATCAACTGAGACAACCCTATCAACCATGTCATCTTCATGTTAAGCATTCACAGCAGGTTGGGATGTATGAATTCCTTTGTACTTTTAAATTCCATCATTTGCTTTATTATTACTTAGCATATGTCTACATGGTGTTACAAAAATCACAAAAATCATAACGTATGACATGTCACGGTGTTACTGTTACATCGAATAATTTCTTCTTATATTGGTATTTTTTTGTTTGTTGATTTGGATTATGAGATTGGGCTGTATGTTCTAATTTTCTGGCCCAACCCAAGTTTTTTGGGCCTCTTGTATTCCTTTAGCTTTTGGGCTTCGTTCAGTGAACAGAAACCGAAATCAAACTTACATCTTTGATTTTTTATTTTTTATATTTTAATAATGAAAACTACATCTGGACTAACATCCATTTACTTGTCCACTAATTTTTTTTGGTGGTGTAACAGAGTTCTACGGAATACATTAATCAATGGTAGCATCCCTACTGAGTTTGGAGAATATCAACGTTTACAGATACTGTACGTTCCAGTAGATACCGATTAATTTCTTATCATTCTAATTGTTCCTCTAACTTATCATTCTAATTTTTTTCCCCATGTGTACAATCAGGGTTATGCACCAGGTGATATGCAACTGTCAAATGAGAAGAAGGCACAAAGTCTAATTGTGGCAATCCAGGTGATATGCAACTGTCAAATGAGAAGAACAATTTTGAAGGCAGTCAGGATGATGATTTTGAGCATGAAAGTAATGGATACAGTGAAGAGGCTGAAGCCAGACAAGGCCATGATGATGATACATATGTTGCAAATGACCAATATAATGGATGCAACTATGATGACGCATACAATTATGATGAGGAATGCGATTTTGACGAATTATGACTCAAATAAAAAATGATTCAGTTGTATCATGTTGCGATCAAAAGGTTAAGCAATTAAATCTTCTGGTTTTTGATAACTTCTTTGATTGGTATCAATCTGAGGAGAGATGCAATTGAGCGTTGCTTGCATGTCAAACTATGTGAACTATAACCATGAGCACAAATTTGTAAATTGAAACATTGAATGGTTGGTTCCAAGTTGTTCACACTTTATTTAGTGTAGAGAGAAGCACCAGTTTGACAATAATATTTCCCCGACATTGACAACACCAAAAGACTTCTCAATATTATATACAAGTCTGATGAAAATTTGATAATTGATTTGTATCTCAAACTGTGAATTTATATAATTCAATTAAATTTATTCACTGTTGAAAAATCTTTACATAGGAACACAGACTGAATTATCTCGATTCCAACTTCCAAGCTGTTCAAATTTTGGTAGCGAGAGCAAGGTACTTGGTATGACGGGCTTGAGCTATAATTTTACATGTCTTCTTCTTCCTTAACTCAACACTGGCAACACCAATTGCCTTCCAAACTCGTAAAGCCTTGGCCTCAATCCCAACTTCCTCACCAGGGTAAGCATAGGCTGCACCGTGCATGAAATTGCCTCTTTTCAGCAAACGAGGAGGTACTCTGGAGGAGCAAACAATACGACCGGGTTCAAGGAGATCAACTTTAATGTTTTTCATGATAAAGGACTCAAAGAACTTGTCTGGCAGCCCATCCATTGTCATTGCCATTTCACCTTCATTCTCGAAGAACTTCCTCACTGACTCTATACTTGTTTCCTCATTTCTCCAGAAGCCTTAGCCATAAGAGAAACAACAAATAAAGAGTCACATTCAACATCAAGGGTCCTGATACCCTTAGCCCATGCCATTTGCAAACCTCTAAGGAGACTCCGTAACTTAACCTCTGAAGGAAACATGCATTTTAGATCTTATTAAGCCTAATGCTACCAAATTTCAAGTATATCTTTCCAGGTCTAATCTCCTAAACCCTAAAGGATGAGACTTTCTTATCCTTGAAGCTCTCTTAGATGGTCTCCAAGTTTTCACCTTTGGAAATGCCTTCTTCCTTGTTGCTTGCTTCATAGAGTCTTCACAAGGTACCAAAGTAGATACCCTTTAGTTTATACACACAAATGTAGTGTAAGAGACGAAGAAGATAACCAAAAGGAGGTGAGGTGCTAGCCCTCTCCTCTTGGTGGCCGGTTCTAGCATGGTAGTGTGGAGATTTCTCTCCTCTCAAACCCACTCCAAAATTGGATTCTACAAACCCTAGATAGAAAATGGTCTAAGTGTGGCTTATATAAGCCAATACAAAAGTTGAAGTAAAACCCCATCCTTGTATTTCGGCCATAGTGTTTCCTGGGCTCCTCTTGGGCTCATTTAATTTATGTTGTCATACAACACATGTTTCTAAGCCCAACAGACCGTTTGACTATTTCACAATTTGGCCTAACATGCATTTAAAGCACAACTGATTCCAACGGTCAAACTAAATTCATAATTAACAAATTAATTATGATTTGTGACTTAATCATTAAGTCCTAACCATAGTCCGAATAGTTTGACTTGGTCAACTATTTTGGTCAAACACATTGACTTTGTAGGGTTTAGAAGTAGGTTGTTTGAAGTACCTTGAATGATGAATGAAGTCATCTATTTATAGGAGCCTCGGGGTTAGGGTTTCGTAGAGAATAAACTCTTATTTGGAGGAGTTTATTCTTTACCCAAATTCATAGAGGTTGAGTCAGACTTAATTACATCTCTTGCTAAGATAATATCTGAATTAATGATATTATCTTTATTAATTGTAAGATAATATCCTAAAATTAAGATATTATCCGAATTAATTAATTAGCCAAATAATTGGTTCAATTAATTAATTTAAGGGATAATCTTCTTTTCCACGTGACGCGTTATGATTGGAGACGAAAATATTTGCTCCCACTACATTCACTTACCTATGTACCTCAACAATATTTCCAAAAATTAATATTTTGACCAGAAATTGTTGGCCTAGCCTGAATCGAGGCAAAGTGAGATAAATATGTGTGAAAAATGGAGTAAAGTGAGACAAAATGAGTTACAGGGACAATGACGGATCCAGGAATTTTATAAAGGGTGGGCTAATATTTTTCTTGATTTTAGTGACTCCAAGTAATATATATATATATATAATAACATTTAAAATATTCAAAACCAGAAAGTAACAAATAAAATAATAAAATAACATCTTTAAAAAAAAAAAAAATCTAAAGCAAACATTTCTCCTTCTATTGGAAATACTATGCAGCTAGAAGAAGTAATGCAAATGCAATTCAACATAAGCAATCCAAACTACAGAGGGACCAGACCAGCCACTATTTAACCTCAAGCCTTGGAGTTTCAACTTCAAAACCACCTTAACTAGTTGATACTTGTAAAAATATTTAACATAGAGCCAAAGAAGAGGTGTTTACAGTTTATTTTGGCAAAAAAGGAAATGGGTTTTACGGCTACTCGGGAACATAAAGCATGAAGAAATTTTTAACAATTTGACATTTTGTCGTCTAAGGAATCGAAGACAGTTGGAAAAGTGGCAACCATCTGATCTATGCCACTTGGAAAGAACAAAAAAAATCTATGCAAGACTAGTGAATTCAACGTAGTCTTGAGGCTGAGGTTGTCATGTCAATATATAGTTTACCATTATTGATAGTAATGGAATCTTTCTCAGTGACCCAAAAAATCTTTCTCAGGAGCCAGCGCTTGTGTACAATAACATGATCGATTCGAGGAGGATGTTGAAGCAACCATGGCATCTTTCAGTGTCCGTTGCCTTCTTTTCCAGCCTATGCTTCGAGTTTCAGGTGTCCATGGCACAAAAGACCGATCCATCTGAAGGTAAACTAGCCATGCTTTCCAAAGTTGGACATATTTCTAAGCATCTTTTAAATACAGAGTACATATATGTTGTTTTTTCCTTCCTCCTTGTGATTTCTGGACAGTCTAGTAACATAAGTACGTAATGTGATGTGTACACAACGATTGAATTGAGAGTGCAGTGAGGGCGTTGAACTCAATAATGGGACACGCAAGCCGTGCCGGGGCTGTGGAATATCAGTGGAGATCCATGCAGTGGATCTGCCGTTAATGGAACTCCCTTTGAGGATCCAGCTAATAATCCATCCATCAAATGTGATTGTACTTATGAAAAAAATACTACCTGCCACATCACCAAACTGTATGTTACCCTCCTCTCTCTCTCTCTCTCTCTCTCTCTCCCCATACTCTTTAGTCTTGTGCTGTTGACTGTAGCAACTCCATTAATTATGTGTTAGAAAACTAAGCAGATCATGCCTGATATATCAATTGTAATATTAAGTGCCTAACTGCTCAATCTTTTTCTTTCCAGGAGAGTTTTTGAACTGAACAAACGAGGGGTGTTTCCAGAAGAATTTGTGGCTTTAAGATATCTGACCTTTTTGTATGAAGTTTTTCCAACCCCTTCTCTGTTGTTTGGTTTATCACAGTTTACATTTTCATATAGAAGACACAGGTTTCTTACCGTTCAAAATTGTCACAAATATTTTTTATACTTGGAGATTAATCGCTGGTCATTTCATTTTGTTTCAATTCTTGTAGGAAAATTGATCAGAATTATTTCACCGGTCCCCTACCAGCATTCATCGGCAATATGTCTGCGTTGACGATATTGTAAGTAGTGAGAGAGCATTTATTTAAGTTTTGGTAGAAATTTTTTATCTGTCAAATACTTTGATGGGTCTCATTCCCTTGTACAATTTCTATAATTGACTCTGGTTCTATTTTCCTTCATCTGTTTTGTAAGCTTAATTTAAGGAACTACTTACTAATTATATATAAGTTGGAATTGTATTTCTTACAAATCAATCAATTTTGTTGGTTTATTTCTTCTTCGAGGACATGAAACATAGATCTCCCAAGTGAGTATTACACCATACGGTAAAAGAAGCACATAGTAGTATACAGAAAATTATTCTGTTTTTATCCTGAATTATAAACAGGTGCTAATATCTTTAATTGATATATTTCCAATCAGGTCAGTTGCCATCAATTCATTCTCTGGACCCATCCCAAAGGAGCTTGGAAACCTTAAGGAGCTAACTATCCTGTAAGCAATGAAACATGACCAAACACAATTAAATTTTGTGTTTTACACAAATGAGAAATACTGTATTGAATTGAAACATGTTAGATATAGAGTCCCCTATCATTTCTGATTATTGCTTTTATTTAATTTTATACCTTTTCAACATGACTTGTGCAGGTCCTTTGAATTTAATAATTTCTCTGGAACACTCCCTCCAGAACTTGGTAATTTAGTCAAGCTCGAGAAATTGTGAGTGCTTCATTGAACTCATCGAATATGAATCACGTGTTGCAATGTGTTTTTAATTTTTCACTAAGTAATGGTTTGTTCGTCATTATCGATAAGCAAGGAATGCATTTATCCTAAGAAATTGGTAGTAATTAGTTTATGATTTTCGCAGGTACATGGAAAGCTGTGGACTCAGTGGTGAAATTCCTTCAACATTTGCTAAGCTCATCAACATGCAAATCCTGTAAGAATGGCCCTTAAGTGGTGTTTTAAGTTTTTTGTTTATTCAGTACTTTGAGATTGCTATTCTGGGATGAGCTTACTATGAGTCAACTTTTTGAATTTTAGCTATGCATCAGACATTCCTTTGTCAGGAAAGATACCTGCTTTCATTGGGAATTGGACAAAACTAACTGTTTTGTAAGTATGGAAAACTTTTAACCTTCTGCAGTTTATGAAAGCAGACCTGCATGGCTGAGAGATGGGTCTCTTATTCACAAGCATCTCAAATGTCTTTGTAGGAGATTTCAAGGGAACTCTTTTGAAGGCCCAATACCAACCAGTTTTTCTCAACTGACTTCATTGAAAACTCTGTAAGGGCAAATGCTTCATACGTTTTTCTCACTCTCTCTCTCTCTCTCTCTCTCTCTACACTAGCATCACTTATGTTTGTGTATGATAATGCAGGCGAATCAGTGATATATCTAATGTGAGCTCCTCTCTTGATTTTATAAGAAATTTGAAGAACTTGACTGAGTTGTAAGTTAACATTCTCATCCCTTCAAATATCGTGATATAACTTCTTTTTTCCTTTTAAAATTTGCAATCTTACTCATTTGCTTGTGCACTAAATTTTTTGGTGGTGGAACAGAGTTCTACGGAATGCATTAATCAATGGTAGCATTCCTTCTGATATTGGAGAATATCAAAATTTAACAATAATGTACGTTCCAGCGGATATATAAGTTCAAATCCCAAAAATCTCAATTAATTTTCTTTCATTCTAATTTCTTTCTAACCTTATCATTCATGTTGTAGAAATCTGGGTTTCAACAATTTAACAGGCCAACTCCCAAGTTCTTTGTTCAACATGAGTTCTCTTCAATATTTGTAATAAGGCCTGCCTTCATTATTCCCTTTTTCTGTATTTACTCCATTGAATTTCCTTCTCAGAAACATAGTCGTTCATCTGACCTTTTTTTTTTTTTTTTTTTTCTGGGTGCCTCCTACAATTGATATGGCCAGATTTCTAGGAAACAATAGTCTGTCTGGACCTCTTCCAAGCCAAAAGAGCAATCTACTACAGACTATGTAAGTCCTCATGTCATAAAAGTATGCTATATGTACTGGCAATCAAACCAGTACTCTGTGTGTGTGCGCATTCTAGCAGTCTTTTTCTAACTTCAATTCCTTTGAACTTTCATGCATTTTTGCGCCTTCTCATTCTGTATTAATTGTTATGTGCAGAGATTTGTCTTACAACTATTTGTCAGGAAGCTTTCCCGCATGGGTAACCACAATATTGCGACTGTATGTCTCCTTTTTGTCGTTCACCTTCATTTTTATGGTCCAAATCACCTTTATTGTGAATATATAATACCGCAAGAATGAAATTCAATAATTTAGAAGGGATGGATTTGAAGTACTGATGTGTTTAGATCTTGAACATGAAATTCTCTTCTTCATATGTTGATTGATTAATGATTTTATGCAGTAACTTAGTGGTCAACAACTTCACATTTGACAGTTCAAACATAACGTGAGTTGAATCGAAATACCCTTTTTTTAGACGGATAGTTCAAACATAAAGTGATTGCTATTACACTTTTGCAGTTGAATGGATTCTTCCACTACAGTTTAATTATTATAAATAATAATTGTTCTCTGTGTTTACAGTTTTCCTGGATTGAATTGCCTCCAGAGGAATTTTCCATGCAATCGAAATACCCCAAGATGTAATCTTCTTCTATATTTCACTAGCATTCATTTCTTTAATGCAAGATCATGTTACAGCAATAGGCATTGCTTATCTCATTATGTATACATATTGTAGGAATGTCTTGATAAATCTAGTAAGCATATCTTGTGCTATTACATAAGTTTGAAGTTTTTTCACTAATCATAGCTTGTGCTATTACATTGAATTGTACAGATACAAACTTCTCAGTCAAGTGTGGAGGACGACAAGGTACAGTAAGTGGCGGGATATTGTATGAGGCTGAAGACTCAGCTATTGGGCCAGCAACATTTAATGTAGCCAGTACAGAGAAATGGGCTGTTAGCAATGTGGGTTTGTTTAATGATATGATGGATCAATATGATAGAATGGTTCAATCATTTGTGAAAACCACCCCTACGCAAGTCTCCGGTACAGATGTCCCAAAGCTTTTCGAGACTTCAAGACAGTCCCCAGGTTCACTGAGATACTATGGCCTGGGTCTTCAGAATGGACCTTATACTGTAACATTGCAATTTGCAGAAACGGTTTTTGTTAGCCGCACTACACAAACTTGGCAAAGTCTAGGAAGGCGTGTATTTGATATCTATATTCAAGTAAGGCTGCTAATAAACTATTTGAAGGCAACCTCATTAGACAGAATTATTTAACTATCTCTTCATTCGCTTCCTAGGGGAACCTCAGAAGGAAGGACTTCGACATATCGAAGGAGGCAGGTGGGGTTAACATAGCGGTTGCAAGACCCTTCAAGGTTAATGTGACAGAGAATTACCTAGATATTCATCTGTTCTGGGCTGGTAAGGGAACATGTTGCATACCCGACCTAGGTAATTACGGCCCGCTAATATCGGCTGTCCACGCTGCTTCAGGTATACAATATAATGTCAAGTTATGAAGATTTCCTGTGAATGGTTTAAATGTATTTATCTGCTGTCAATTGATTGACACTGAACAATTATTCTATTTCATTGCTCAGATACACCAACTACTCCAGGAAAGAAGAGCAGGATTGGGTTCATAGTTGGTATTGCAGTCCCTGTCGGAGTAGTGATCTTGCTATTATTATTTGCAGTTTTATATATGCGGAGAAAAACATCAGAAAAAGATGACGATGAAGGTAAAAGAGCAATGAGCATATTATTAAGGGTTAATTCTGAATGGGGTTCTAGGTTCTTTCTACTGTTGATAAGCATATTTGAGATAAAATAATTCTGATGTGTTGTTTCGAAATTTAAACGTATGTCATACTTTCTTTTGAATATGCAGATCTTCTAGGATTAGGCCCCCAACCAAATACTTTCAGTTATGCTGAGTTGAGAGCTGCAACAGAAGATTTTAATCCTTCAAATAAGCTAGGAGAGGGAGGATATGGACCTGTTTATAAGGTGAAATCTATTTTACATCAATATCTGCTACTTAAAATTAATGACTTTGACTTCTTACAAAAAGAAATTGAGAGAGAAGCAAAATAGATTCTTTTTACTTCCCTTTCATGTCATTGAATTGTATTTCTGTTTATAGGGTACACTATCTGATGGGAGGGTAGTGGCTGTGAAGCAACTTTCAGTAGCATCTCACCAAGGGAAGAGTCAATTTGTAACCGAGATTGCTACAGTATCTGCAGTCCAACATCGCAATCTAGTGAAATTGTATGGATGCTGCATCGAAGGAACCCAGCGCATTTTGGTTTATGAGTATCTTGAAAACAAGAGCCTTGATCAGGCACTTTTTGGTAGGTTTTATAGAAAAGAATACTCTGCAGTTTCAAGGACTCTAAAAGTTCATCCAAGTTTTTTACGCAACCATTTTGTTATAACTTTTCTCCGCTAAGGAGTGAAGTTTAAAAAACCCAAAATAGTAATATTCGAATCATATGAAATTAAAAACTTGCACATTCTTTTGCTACTTTGCGTAAAAACAGAATACTCTGCAGTTTAAAGTACTCTAGGTTACATCCAATTTCTTTTTATTTTTCTCTTCTACTTGTTATTAGTTGTTAACATGCACTGGTTCTTCTCCATGTAATGTTTCAGGAAGAAATGACTTGCACCTTGACTGGCCTACCCGCTTCAATATATTGTTGGGAACAGCAAGAGGACTTGCTTACCTTCATGAGGAGTCAAGGCCCAGGATTGTACATCGAGATGTCAAAGCCAGTAATATTTTGCTCGATGCAAAACTCTCCCCAAAAATATCAGATTTTGGATTGGCAAAGCTTTATGATGATGAAAAAACCCACATTAGCACCCGGGTTGCAGGGACAATGTAAGCCTCCGTTTAAGTTATACATTGTCAATCGTGACAAGGGTGTAAAAGCAACATTTTTAGTAACCATTTCATGATCTTGTAGAGGTTATTTGGCACCGGAGTATGCAATGCGTGGACATCTGACAGAAAAGGCTGATGTTTTCGGTTTTGGGGTTGTTGCTTTGGAGATCATCAGCGGGAGACCAAATTCTGACAATAACTTGGATCTTGAGAAGATTTATCTTCTTGAATGGGTAGGGAAACTTAGCCTAGCTACTTTAATTTTAGCATTGCTGTGAAAACTTCTTTATTTTTTTTCCTTTTTGACCATGCCATGATGTTTGTTTTCAGGCATGGACTCTACATGAAAACGACCAGAGTCTGGGGCTGGTGGATCCGAGATTGACAGAGTTTGATGAAAATGACGCAACTAGATTGATAAAAGCAGCTCTCCTCTGCACTCAGGCTTCACCAATGATGAGGCCATCGATGTCACGTGTGGTGGCAATGCTTTCTGGAGATATTGAAGCAAGCACTGTTATGTCAAAGCCAAGTTATTTGACAGATTGGGATTTCAAAGATGTAACCACCACAAGTAGCTTCTTGTTGGATGATGATACCTCATCAACTGAGAGCATTGTTGTCCACAAGTAGCATTAGATGAACTGATGCTTGGATGCTTGGATGAAATGCTTAAAGGCTTTTATAATACAAAAAATCCAACGTTAACTTCCGTAGAGCAGTGGAATCTTTGACCAAAAAATAACCTAAACCCGTGAAATGGGGCTAGCTTTCCAATATTTGCTTTTGGGTTAGAGTTCCAACTTTCAATGCCATATTTTTCTTTTTATATTGTGGAGTTCCATGCGCGCATCCAGAGTCTTTGTCCAACAAGTGTGCTGCTATTTCTGACAGGACCCAGAATTTCCCCTGAACCCGAGGCGGATCCCGTCTTGGTGCCGACATCACACTGATGCGGGCCCACTTACTAAAAATCCAAGACATCCTACCAAAAATTTGTGAGTCTCCCCTGAAAGTGCTCAAACCCAACAATATTCAACCTGCATAATTTACATCATAAAATATTCCAACTGCCAGATGCTTTTAACATACAACAATCCAACATAAAATGGCCTCCGGCCTCAAGTAGCAACCTAACATGGGCGATAACAGGCGTCTGAATTTGTTTACAACAAAAGTAGAGTAGAAAGAATTTATCTGAGACCCTAACAAGCGGCGACAAGTTCGGAGCTCGTGACTTGCTCGAATGCCTCCAAAAGCAACTACTGTCTGGGGGGCGCAAAACAGAAATATGTGAGTGGACAAAAATAAAGTTTGCACTTTAAATCAACATAATAACCCCACCATGTAAAAATAATGCTCTAGCATGCAATTTCACAACTCAGAAACCAAAACTCAAACACAAAATCCCAAAGTCCAAAACATCTCCACCTCTCAACTCCACAACTCATTTCCCCAAATATATGCAACTCTTATCAACCCGTAAATACCCATATATAAATATATATATATATATAGCTAGGACTTTAATATAATATATACTTCTCTCCATACTAATGTACCGGGGAGACAATCCAACCGGGGGATTGTTAGTTGGTACGCGGGATTTCCGAACACTAACCGGCGTCCGGGATGAGTAGTCCAACCGGGGACGGAACTCCATAGCTCACACGCCGGCACTGCCAACGACACGTGTAGCTCACAAATCTCATATCAAGTCCTACGCGCGCAGAGCAGTATCATCACCCCACCGGCACTGCCCGGCGTGTGTGATGATACTCAAGCAACTATACATACTCTTCCCATACGCCGGCACGCCAACGACACGTATGGAAAATGTCTCACACACCGGCACTGCCAGCGACATGTGTGAGACCCGCAATCTCATGGCCTTCCCACCCCACCGGCACTGCCAACGACATGTGTGGGAAGCCTAGTAACTAGGGAATGGTACTCACCTACCATACTCATACATCTCACAACCAACCCCCAAATTCACATCTTTCCACAATCTCACCACAACAACCTCTCATACTCTATACATAGACAATATAGATAGCCATCCCAAAATCCATATCAACATATTCATCATACTCAAATATATATGTCTATACTCAAAATATATAGCCAAGATGTATAAGCATATTCAAATCCATCAATCAAATGCTTATTAACTCAAAATTACCATTTAAGATATATGCACAAAACTTTCATCAATAAAAACCATGCATATGCTTAAAACAAAGTCCACTCACAAATAATCCCACGCTGCCCGGCCCCGTGAGGGTCCCTGCTGCGAGTGATCAACCGAAGTACCTATTTCAAGATACAAATCCTTGATTAACATCACGTACTTCCAAACGGAAATTCACGAAAGGAAATACTTAAATCCCCAAGTTCCCGGTGCGTGTACGTCCAAGGAATATCCTAAGGTCCGGTTACAGGTTTGGAAATCACTTCCCGATCGCACGGGAATCGCGATTTCCCTAAACTTCAAATTATTGAATCGGAACATCCGGGGCTCCAATTCACGATCCGCGAATTCCTATAGGTTCCTAAGAGTACCTAGATCAACATACTTCAGTTTGGAAACGATCCAACGGTCAGAACTTATCGAACCCGGATAACGCACAATATGCGAAATCCGTTCGATAGTCAAACGATATCCAAATTGAGATCCGCAAAATCCTACGCACTCGTAACAACCAAAGGATCTCATCAGGACGAAAAACAACTTCACCAACCTTGCACGCGCGCCACAAGCACCGGCAGCGCGCGGGTGTGTAGAGAAATTTCCGACGACGGAAAATCTCCAAATCACGAACCACCCTTCCAATCCTAGATACTACTCGATGAATGGAGCAACTTTTTCAACTACGGCAACGTCCAATTCGGACGGCAAGTGGCCGGAATTTCAAATTGAAAACCGGCCAAAACCTAGGTTTCAAATTCATGAATTTAACCTGCAAATCAATCAAAACCTATCCCACAGCCAGCTAGAACACAGAAAATGGATGAGAAACCTCACCTTACCAGTCGGAAATAGTGGCTGGAGGAGAGAGATCGAGCGGCTGGAAGTTCCAGTCAATTCAGCAGCTCTCCTGCGTTTTCGGCAAGTCCCGAAGGTTTCAGGCTGTCTGGGAAGAGAGAGGGAGAGGTGGCGGTTCGAGCAGGACCGATCTCGTCGGACGAGGTGGTCGGAGGTGGTGGCTGTGATGAGGTTTCCGATCGGTGAACATGTGACGGAATGGGTTTGGCAGAGGGAGGAGACACGAGAGAGAGAGAGAAAGTGAGGGTAAATGTGAAAAATCTGATTTTACCCCAAACTCTTTTCGAAATATTTACGGTTCCACCGAACAAGTTTTGATCGCCAAAACTTCGTTAAATCTCAATTCAAAGCCTACACTTTGTCTCTGTTTCGTCTCGGTACCACCTACGCATAACCACACCACTCATGGTCCCAAAATCTTCCCGGATACGAAAGTGACCAAAATTACCCTTAACCCAAGAGTAAATTAATATTTTCTCTTAATTAAATTAAAATAGGAAATAAATGGGGTCGGGGTGTTACATTTCCAACCTTCAGTCATATTTTCCCACTAACTTTATTTTTCCATTCACCGTATAAATTTGAAAAAAAATACAATTCTATCATTCCACAAACCATTATTCCTAAACTACCCTTCAATGTGGACACACTCATTGTGGCATGTATATTGACAAACTAAATAATAATAAATAAATAAATAATATTAAAAAAATAAATCTCCACTCTCCTCCACCCTTTCTTCGAAATATTCAGACAAAAGGTCTAGGAAATTAAAGAGAAAACTATCTTTCTCTTGGAATTTTTCAGCCTACCCAACTAGAGCGCGATCAGATTCGGTCTGTTCTCACCTCAAATCGAACAGAATCGGTACTATTTAACTTATGGTTTGGGCAAACTTTTTTAAAAAACCAGCGGTTTGGTTACGACGATTCGGTTTTGAACGGATTATTAATTTATTAATTTTTTTCAAAAAAAAGAAGAAGAAGTTATTTTTTATAAAATTAACAAATGATCCAATTCATAAAATGAGAAATTTTTTGAAGTTGAACTTGGAAAAATAGTAATTATAAATTTTATATTGGATTTTAAAAATTTGTAATAAAATAAAATATAAAAATATAACTGGTCTTGTCCGGTGCAAAATCGAAATCGAAATCGGTTCATCTTGTTCCAGTCAATTTAGGTCCGTTTGTGACTTTTTGGTCAATGGTTTTTTCACCGGTCCGTTCGGTGTTGATTTTCAGTCCCGATGCCCACCCCTATACCCAACCCATAACCAGTTTGTTTTTTTCTTCCCCTTTCTACTTGGAAGAATAAACAATTTTAGTTGAAACATGATCAACTTACAAGCTGTTGCAGAGACATTTTAGCGGGAGAGAGGGAGAAACTGGAATCGGAAAGAAAAACAATGAAAAGGTATCAAATTATAATCTCGTAACACATTTTCGGTGGGTTAAGGAATTTCGAGAACTTACCAATCCCCAAACCCATTTTTGGTCAAGATTCCAAATCACTATACCCACTCATTTTGAATCCAAAATTTGTGACGAACGAAACAGTAGTTGTTTCAAGAAAATCGAATCACCACCAAACAGGGTGTTGGGAGGAGAGAGAGAGAGAGAGAGAGAGAGAGAGAGAGAGAGAGAGATATATATATATATATATATATATATATAGAACATAGAACAGAGATAGAAGAAGGTGGTGTAGGTGGAGGAGAGAAAGATCGGGGTGGGGGAGCTCCGTCGGGGAGAGGGCCTAGGATAAGTTGGTGCGGCTGAGAAGGTTATTTATTTGTGACTTTACTTCTTTTTTTCATTTTAAATGAAAAGAGTTTTTTTTTTTTAATTAATATTTTTGTCCTTAGAAGTCCTTATAAGTCATTTTACAAATGGGTGAATAGTACCAACCTTTACCTCCCCTTACCTTTTGGTATGACAAATGGGTGGAAATGCTCTTGGCATCTGAACTAATTTATATTGCAAATTTTAGACCAACCGCTAGATTTAAGTCAATTTAATCCAAATTGCTATTAAAAATCAGACATGAGGCGCATGTGTAACCTAATTTGAGGGCAATTTGGTCATTCTAACCTTTTCCATCTCGAAACCCATCGTCCCCCTTTCCCTGAAAACTTGAAAAGCAAACTAGAAAAAGAAAATGAAGTTTGCAGCCCACCTCGAGAAAATATGCATAGAAATCAAGTTCCCTACTTGGTAACTCTATCTGTACCAAAATACTCCAACTATATTTGTGATTATTTTGTATATCAAAACCAGCTATGCTTGGCATAGAACAAAATATTGATTTCGGTGAAATTATCTTCTTTTTTTGTTTTGTTTTGTTTTGTTTTTTTTTTTTTTTTTGCAGCGATATTTTAGCATGTTTCCATTCATTTATCGTCAATTTATCGATAAATTCCTCGATAAATTCACGATAATATGGGTAGCGATATTTTGGTTCAAATGGCAGCAAATGGTTAACATATCGCGATATTATCGATAATATCGATAATATTCACGATATGAACTTTCAAAAATGAAATAATTCACTTGACTCACGCACATAGAGGTTCGAACCCCTCCTCCCTTCCAAGTTCGGAGCAACTTAACCATCACGCTAATCATCACTTGGTAATTAGTACCTATGGAATCTAGTATTTATAACTCTTCCAAGCTATTTCTCAAAATAGAAAATAATTACTTATTGTTCTATATTGTTGATCAAATATTTAATTACTTAATATTATTTCTTTCCTATTTAATCCATTTAATGGTATTGCTTATTTTATTATTCATTATAAGTACTTACATTACTAAATTCCCCTCCAAATTGTTGCTTAATTACTTAAATCTCTATAATCATTTTCTTTATTTCCTATTTAATTCTTCCTTGGATA
Organism: Prunus mume; assembly: GCF_029339155.1. NCBI lineage: Eukaryota > Viridiplantae > Streptophyta > Magnoliopsida > Rosales > Rosaceae > Prunus > Prunus mume. Next base: position 6,954,952 of record NC_142700.1, read on the forward strand.
ACTTTATTTATGTTCTTAGTTAATTTTCAATCTTCACTATTATTTTTTAGGGAGTTTCACTAAAACACCCAAAATGGGAGTTGAAATTATAAAAAAATCCAAGTACTATTTAAACATATAAACACACCCAAAACCCATCATTACACACACTCAAAACCCATTTATAAACACACCCAAAAAGTTGACTTTGGGATTGATTTTGGGTGTATTTCTATGTTTAAATAGTGCTTGGGTTTTTTTATAAATACATGTCTAGGATTGGGTTTATTTATAAATTTGTATATTTTTTAAGCATGGTGAAGTGCTTAATTTTCATGACAAATCAAGTTGGTTTACATCTTTAATTATTTTTCAAGTTTTAATAAATAATATATATAAGAACGTATACCATGTCATGTCTAGTGAATAACGTGAAATAAAGTTACTCATGTATGTTACCATACAATTTATAAACTGTAAACTATTGTAGTAAAAATGATAAATAAATTACTAGAGGGTGTTTAATTTTCTTTCATTAATTACTCTAGATTTTCTAAGTCACAGAGTTTGTCAGCTCACAATATAATCAACTTAAATAACTCAAACCTACTATGCAATGCATTTCCTTCCAATATTTTGTGTTAAAATAATAGATAATTGACTAAATAAACTTTTTACAAAGTTTCATTAAAATTTTCCATGTATTTATCACAATTTCCGTGGTTTTTATCCAATTTTTATCGATATCGATATTTTCCCGATATTTCCATATATATTTCCGTGTTTGTAAACCACCGATATTTCTGAATCGATATTTAAGACCTGGATGCTTGGTTGATGTGAAAATGGAAGACAACTAATCCCCAATTAAACAAAACAAAGTGCAGTTTTGTGCCCTTTGATTTATGATTGTTTTTGCTTTATGAAAAATGTAAAACACCCATCTCAGTAATACCAAATTGTTGTATTAAAATCTAATAATGTTCGGAACTACAACTTTCTCGGCAGCCAAATAGATCCTTAACTTTATTTCGATGCTAATTGTAAAATTTTTTGTTCTTGGTTAAATTGCCTCAAAAGTAACGAGTATAGCCAAGCCAGTAAAGCCATGCGGCTGTACTATTTTTAGAAAAAAGGTAGAAATTTTTAAGAAACAGTCATTAAAAATAAGTATAGCCATTCGGCCGTACTGTTTTTAAAAAAGGGAAATTCTATATGAACCCCATAAATTACTCTTTACACCCCATAATTTTTTACACCCCACTAAATTTTAATAAAATTTCAAATTACTCATTAAACCCCTTTTTTTTTCCCTAAATTGCCCTCATAAACCCTATTCCCTAACCACCGACCGAAAACCCCTTCCCTTTCAGCCACACCCCATCTGAAATCAAACCCCACCCCATCCGATATCCAACCACACCCCATCGAAAATTCTCTCCTTTTGCAGACACACCCCATCGCACACCCCATCCCATTTACACCAATCTCCATCGCAGAACCATCGAAGAAGCCCTTTGCCATCGCCTCCATCGCAAAACATCGAAGAACTCATCCCTTTGCCATCTCAGATCTTTGCTCACCATCGAAGAAGCCCTTTGCCATAGCCTCCAGCAAACCCGAAAGCCATTGAAGGTCAAGTTCTCACAAATCCTTATTCAAGGTTTGATTTCAAATTTGATTTATATATTTACGTTTCTAAGTGTTGATTAAGCCTACATTTGATTTCACTTTTGAAAAGCCAAAGTCTGATATTGATTTTGATTTTGATTTCAAGGTTCTGGGTAGTTCGAACCTGGTTTTACGAAAATGGATTCTAGTTTCGGTGGATTGCCCTTGAAATGATTACATTGCTTGATGGTAGTCCACCTGAATTGAACTATCTTGTCGGTGGGTAATCACCGAAATTATTACTTTGTTTCGTGGTAGTCCACAGAATCTGTTTCTATTTTTGGGGACTCCCACGAATTTCTTCGGTTTTGATGGTACTCCACGAATATGTATTCTTTTTCGGTGATTGTCCACCGAATTTATTTCCCTTTTTCAGTGATTATGTACCGAATCGTTCTGAGTGTGTACTTAATATTTTTTATTTTTAGATATGAAGAGGATTCGCAGGGGTACTATTGAAGCTTCATCATCCCGACCTAATAGACAGCGTCCCACGGCCTCAGAGGAGACGAGAGAGAGGCTCCTAAGATCACATTGAGGATACTACAGAGGTTGAAGATGTAGTTCCTACTGATTATAGTAATGTTGACGCAGAGGTTGAAGATGTAGCTACTACTCAGGATAGTAATGTTGAGGTACATGCCGAGCCTACTGAGCCATCTCGAGTAGGTCCTATTGATCCATTTTTACTTACGAGTTTTAAAACTCACATAGCTGCTGCAATTTGGAATAACCAGGTAAGTCGTTTTACTGTGACAATAGAAGGTAGAATATAAGTCTGGTTCATGGTAACTAACCTTAATTTTTATTTTTATTTTGTTTAACTAGGAACGTGAGCCCCTTAGGTGCATGTCGAAAACATCTACCCTTCGTGAGTGGAATTGGTGGGGTAATCCAAATAATAGTATATTCAAAGGGTACATTCAGAGGTCTGGATTAGAGCACCTTATTAGGTGTTCTTATCGGAATGCTGATAAGATTGTGGTATCTACATTTGTTGAGAGGTGGCATCCCGAAATGAACACCTTTCACATGCCTTTTGGTGAGATGACCATCACATGGGATGATGTGTCATCTATTTTAGGCATTCCTGTGTCTGGTGCAGTGGTTGCTCCTCTTGGAGATGACGACGACACAAATTTTGAGTTGTTAGTTAAGTACTTAGGAGTGGTGATGAAGAGGCTCTTGAACAATTGCTGTCGGTGATGAGTATGTGAGTTTGTCATGAATTCTGCGCGATTCTCCAATGTTTGACAGAGGAGTACATCATGTATTCGGTCAGAGCATATTTGCTATATCTCTTGGGTTGCACTTTGTTTGTTGACAAGACTGGCAGATGTCCAGATGTCCTATGCCACTCAATATAATTGTGTTCGGATAACTTAGTAAGCAATTGTTTCATTTGGGTTCTCCCAGCAAATTCTTTGGTTCTATTTTGGATCCTAGCATTGTATATTGTCTTCATAGTTGAAACATTCATTGCATCTCTATCTTTAATGGTGACCAAAATATCTCTGGGTTTCACCAAACTCTTAGACATGTCCACCAACAAGGCATTCTCATCTTCAGTAAGTCGCCCCACAAATGAATGACCTTGAAGATACTTTAAAATAGGATGGTTGTCTACTCCACAAACCACCTCTAACTTCCAATCATCCCCATCACCAATATTGACACCTTTTAAGAAGAATGGGCATCCACATTTCTTGGTACCAGTGTCCCTAGCACATTTTTTCATATCACTATTTGCATCCGATCTTATATCAGTTGTCTCACTAGACTTACAAGACTTATAGTTACCGTTCCTCTCACAAGCAAGTATTACACGAGGTCTCCTCTTGCCCTCACCTCCATAATCAGACCTTTTAATTACAATGACAATATCATTCAATTTTCCTTGTTCACGAGCCCATCGAAGTAATGCATCTCTACCATTGAATATCTACACATAAAACTCATATTATTTAAATATAACATTTGAAACATTAATGCCACGTTAATGATACTAAAAAGGATTTCAGACAAATAATTACCGAATAAGTTGTGAATTGATCACTATAGTCCATTACACATTTTGTTTCCACATTGCTGCCTTCAGTAGGGGCGTCACCTTGATTTTGTTCCTTCAATGGGAGTAAGATCAAAATAACTTGGATTAAATTTGTGGTCGGCAATAAGTTACTGAAAGAATAAATAAATTTCAGTTGGATGCCACTGAAACGCAGGTAAAAGTTCGGTAGTACACCACTGAACTACGTTCCATCTTACGGTGGATCCCCACCGAATAATAAGTTTCTCACTGGTGAAATCCAACCGAAAAAGGTGCAGCGTTTGGTGGCATCCCACCTAAAATTATCTGTCGTGTTCGATGCGATGTCACGAACACAACCCAACTGTTATGAAAAACTAAACTTACAAAACGCCAAAAAATAAACTCGTACCTCATTCGAGCGTCTCTAACTTCAATCTCACCCTTCATGAATAAATACAATATATTTTTTCACCAATATAAACTTATAAATCTTGGGTTTAGGGTTTAGGAACATGATAGTTTGAGAAAAAAGTCAAACTAGGGTTGCAGGAACATATGTGGGGTGTAGTGAGCAATTTTAATTTTAATTTTAATTTTTTTGTCCTTAACGGTAATTGTGTACAAGGGTAAAATAGGTTATTTATATTTAAAATTAGTATGGGGTGTAAAGAGCAATTAATGGGGTGCCAATAAAATCACCCTTTAAAAAAGCCTATTTATATATGCTAAAAAAAGGACCCGCTTAGCGCTAGCCATCTGTCAAAACAATAAAGCCGGTCGGCTATACTAGGAAAAAAACCAAGTCTAGCCGCGCGGTTATACTATTTTTAAAAATAATTAAAAAAGCAGTAAAGCCGACCGGCTATACCATTTAAAATTAAAAAAAAATCCAGTATACCCGCACGGCTATACTATCAAAAATGGGTTTGTGCCGCAGGTGTTGAACGATCCACTCTAAACAGGTGTAGACATACAGTGCTAGGGCTCATAATAAGTATAGCCGAGGGCTGTACTATTTTTGGAAAAAAGCAGGTATAACCGCTTGATACTATATATGTATATAAATATATTAAAAAGGACCCTCTTAGTCTTAGGGCTACGCGCCGGCCGGCGGCTATACTATTTTCAACAAATTAGGGAAGAAAGGGTATAGCAGCCCCGTGATACTATTTTTAAAAAATTGGGGAAAAAAGCTGATGTGATATTGCTCTTGCTTTTTCTTTAGTCTGAATCGTGGTTGCCCATTTTTCTCAAGTTGATTAATAGAAGGAAGATGCTCAAATTACTCAATGATGATTTGAATTTAATTATTGGAGTCACACAATGCATAACTGTTTGAAAGTTTTCACTTCAACCGATTATAGCCAGAATGGCCAAGTAAGTGCTCTTGCTAAAAAGCCATAAAAGGCTGTCAAAGTTTCTACTGTGATGGATACTAATAATTTAAGTTATTAATAAACTGGTTTATGGGATTTTTGGTGCTTAAACTTTCCTGAAATGTTGATTGTCCTACTTATAATTTATTTAACAGATACTAATGTGACATTTTGTTCTTGCAGAGGCTGAGTTCAAAAATCAACTATGAAGCTTTGGATAAATTAAAATGAAGAGCTTGTAAGCATCTTTTGTGTCTTATTTTAGAATCAATTTTGCTTTATTAATTTGCAAATCCCATATTATGTTCTGTCGACACCCAAGGTCTCGTTAACTGATGCACGGACTACAAGCGACTAAAAGCCAATCAAATCTAATGGGACATTTAATTTCGATTGTCAAATGATGTCACTTGTTCAATATATTTTTTTGTTTTCTTAATGTCTGGTTAGTGTGCAGACACCAAATTCCTGTTGAATGGAATAAAGGTATATCCAAGTCACACAAACTACTCCAGGATAGAACTTAATACATAAAAGAATAATCTTTGGAAGATGGTGTATTATTATTGAGCATGGATTAAGACATGAAACTGTGATATCTGAAAATCAGTCTGGTGGTTTACTAGAATGATCAGTTAACTATTTGGGCAGTTAATGGGGCAGTTATATGGTTCAAAGTTTTTTTTTTTTTTTTTTTGGTGTCATTTTATAATGATTTTGCAATGTAGTTCCTAGTTAAAATCCATCCCATTAAATTTTTCAGGCTTCTCTGCATGATTATGGGATGAAGGCAACACAACAGCATGTGCACTTGTCTTCACAGAAGGACCCACTTTATGTATCTCATTCGACATTTTCCTTAATTGAGTGAACCATCTCAATGTCAATAAACAAATATTTGGCAGTCTTAAATAGATAAATAATGACCCAGAACAGTGAGTTACAACAAACCACAAACAGAAATTAATAATACAATACCGATAAAAAGTACAGCAAACGCAATATGCAATTATTAAAGATAACAGTAATACAAAATGCTATAATTCACAGATATAGTGAAATTAATGTATGTGGATAAATATAATCAGAATTTATAAACAGAAAAATGATGCCAAACAGAGAACAGATTTCAAACAGAAAAATAAAAATAAAACGATGTTGTAATTCAAAGAGAATAACTTTCTATTGTATGTAGACTTTGTCTAATACTAGAAACAGAAGGCAATCAGTGTTTGTGGCAATCTTAATTGAATGGGTCCCGATTATTAAAACTTAGATTTGTTCAACTTTGAATTGTATAAAACAAAAAGAAACTAACAGGAAATGAATTAAAAATGTTTACCCAGAAGTAATGAAACACTTGAATGAAAGACCAACTAATTTAATCTCAAGTCAACAATGCAGTGAAACTGTCATACGCATTAGATTCAAATCGTTTTGCACTTTTTCATCTAAATGCATAAACACATACTAATATATATAGCAATTAACACAGATTATAATTCGTCTTAAGATTGTTGGAAAATGAGTGATAAATTGCTATAAAATAAATAAATAATTACTGCAAACAAAACATATTTTTACAGAAGGAGAATGGAATTAGAAGAACCTTAATTGAGTCGAGGCAAGTGTTGGACACTCTGACCTTAAGACGCAATTACGCCACTGGTGTTTATGGTTCATTAGCGTTAGCCTCTCAGGATACGACGACTCCCCTCCTTATGAAAGAAGCACTGCAATTCACAAGGAACTTTGAACCAAAATTATGTAGGAACCTCTCTTTATGAAAACTCTAATGCTCTCTATATATGGAAGTCTATATGTAGAGAATTAATTGAATGAATAAAACTGCAGGAGGATTGCTCTATTTATAGATGATGAAATACCCTTTCCAAAAAGGTATCCCAATAAAAGGCAAACAATGCATCCATTGGTCTGAAGAATTGTCACCCCCAATTGAAGATGTCTTTAACCCAATGGATTTTATTAATTTCCATTCAAATAGAAAATTAATATTAAATAAAATAATATTAAATTTGTCACACTAATACCCTTAGCCCAAGTCATTTGTTAACCTCTGAGGAGACTTCATAACTCAGCCTCTGAAGGAAATATGCATTTAAATTTAAAACTCATGGATTTTAAGGTACAACATACATGAATCAAACATTCAAAGAGGCGGAAGTGACTTTTAGATCTTATTAAGCCTAATGCTACCAAATTCCAAGTATCTTTCTAGGTCTAATCTCACTTATGCACAAAAGAAAATTGAGGAAATGATGAGACTTTCTTATCCTTGAAGATGGTCTCCGAGTTTTCACCTTTGGAAAGACCTTCTTCCTTGTTACTTGCTTCATAGAGTCTTCACAAGGTACCAAAGTAGATACCCTCTAGTTCATACACACAAACATAGTGTAAGAGATGAAGAAGATGATCAATAGGAGGTAATGTGCTAGCCTTTTCCTCTTGGTGGCCGGTTCTAGCATGGTAGAATGGAGATTTCTCTCCTCTCAAACCTACTCCAAAGTTGGATTCTTCAAACCTTGGAAAGAAAACAGTCTGTTTGCACCGAATGCCTCAATAGCAACCGAAGCCCTTGCTTGAAGACATCGGTGAAGAAGACCACCTCACCCTACAGATTGCTTAAGGACTCCAGTGGCCCTGGGATCTACATCATTACCGAATCTGGAATGTGATACTCAGCCTTAATCTTTGCCAACTCACCCTCGGTCAAGGCGTTCGGCTCTAGGAAGTCCACGCCAAAAAGGGGACCTTTCACCTCGCTATCGACACCTTAGGCCGATAATGACGAGGACACCTTCCCGGGAACGCAAGCGACACATCGGCTGGTCACCTCGACTCGGATGGATGTCGATGGCTGATAACTATCCACTTCAACCACTATTAGGCTTGAAGTACTCCCAGAATCGGTAGGCACCTATGTACCCCATCCTATCTCAGCGCTCTTAAAGTCGGCACTCTCAAGCTCCGTTGTGGAGCTCCCCGAGGACGATTCTCCCTCTAACGCCCTTGGACTACCACTATATTCGGATTTGGTATATGACATCTACAAACAGAGGCGAAGGGAAACTAAATGCCATGCCAGAATCAAACTATGATCCTAAAGCCTAAAAGCTCATGCTCATCTACGTTCAACTACATCCATACATGTTCATGAAACAATTGAAGAGCTTGATTCAATTTGAAAGAAAACACGACAACTTACCTTGTTCACACGGTGGTGGGAGGTCGCCGGAAATTGCCTCCGCCTTAAAACCTTTGTGGGAAATCGCCTACGTTGCCGCAAATCACTCGCCAAAAATCGCCCTCACGAATTCTAAGTACCCCTCTCACCATAGCTTTGTCCTACTTATAGAACGAACCTAGCATCAAGAAACAAAACGATGCGACCTTTCGAACTCTTTCTAACATGTGTCAAGCATGCACAAGGAAGCCCAAGAGTCATCACATCCAACCTGAAGGAACACTTCAATTCTCAAACTTTTCGAGCACGAACACCACCCACGAACGGCAAACACACATTGGTCGAGTTTTCACTCACCTCTCATGCTTGAATGGCAGGTGCACATTGGTTGAGTTTTCACTCACCTCTCGTCTGAACTTCAGGTGCACATTGGTCTAGTTTTCATTCACCTATCGTGCCGAACGACAGTAGCACATTGGTCGAATCTTCACTCACCTCTCGTATCGAACGGCAGGACGCACATTGGTCGAGTTTTCATTCACATCTCGTCCCAAACGGCAAGCGTACATGTCAACCATCAAAGACACTCCCACAAGTCCCACATTGACATACACCACGATTCACCACGTTCTTCAATTGGCACGTGCTCGAGTGCCCCCTTTAACGCACTATCGATACCGATGCCAAACAACCCTCGAGCACGCGTTCGGCATGCCTGCCGACCCTACAAGACAACCTCGGACCTCCCGCCAAGGCATGTCGGGATACATGTCAACCATCAAAGACACTCCCACAAGTCCCACATCGAAACTAAGTGCCAAATGAGCACCAATACTCTTAATAAATAAGGCCTCTGGCCCCAGACACAGGGTAAGACTTCTGATTGATTTGTGCTTCCACACTGTTAATAATTTGCTCTTAGTCGCTAACTTTGGCATCGCAAGGTCTTCGACTGGCACCACACTGGTGCTTTAGACCTCACCGCCGTTTCTCTCCTCAACCTAAATCCAGCATCGCACCCTGAGGAAGGACGTCATGGACCGAAGGCCCCTCCGGTCAAAACTGTCCACATCACCTGTAAGTTAGCCCTATCTTTATCTGTTTAGTTTTAGCGCGAACATAGTCTAAGTGTGGCTTATATAAGCCAATACAAAAGATGAAGCAAAACCCCATCCTTGTATTTTAGCCATAGTGTTTCTAGGCCTCATTTAACTTATGGTGTCATACAACACATGTTCTCTTGGGCTCATTTAATTCCAATTTTGTTAGATCTTGGAAATAGTTTGGAGTTCAATACCAACGAAGTTTTGATCTTAAAATCACTCTTTGAAAACTCATGTTTCTAACAAGAATCATATTTTTTTAATTTACTTTTTTAAGTAGGATACCAAACAGGGCTTAAAGCTCCCGAAATATTAAGGCTTATTTTATGATATGCCCCCTCAAAGTGTATTTGAGTCTCACTTTGCCCTTGAAACACATTTTGTCTCACTTTACTCCTTTTTTCACACATATTTGTCTCACTTTGTCTAGATTCCGACGAGGCCAACAATTTCCAGTCAAAATATTAATTAAAAACTCAATAATATACATTATGTTTTAAATATTTAATCTTATTTAAAATTGAGTTTTTAATTTTTAATTAATATTTTGACCAGAAATTGTTGGCCTCGCTGAATCGAGGCAAAGTGACATAAATATGTGTGAAAAAAGTAAAGTGAGGCAAAATGAGTTTCAGCAAGGACAAATCAAGGAAAGTGGGCTAATATTTTTTATTAGCTTTGGGGACTCTAGTTAAAATAATAATAATAATAATATAATAACATTTAAAATATTTCAAAACCAGAAAGTAACAAATAAAATAATAAAATAACATCTTTAAAAAGAAAATCTAAAACAAACCTTTCTCCTTCTCTCAGAAATACTATGCAGCTAGAAGAAGCAATGCAAATGCAATTCAACACAAGTAATCCAAACTACAGAGGGTCAATTGTTCATGCATGTACGTGCTTCCTATTGTTTGAAAATCGCTTTTCTCTACTGTTTGAGTTACTATAAGTACTTTGGGAACCGTCCTGTACATAAAAGAAGGATAATTATCTGGTAAAAGTATATTTTTGTTAAAAAACATCGATTCTACGATGACATTAGTAGGGCTCTGTTTCCACATCATGAAACTGCTCGGCAATTCATCACCTTTGACAATTTAACATTTTGTCGTCCAAAATATCCAATAAGGCCTTGTTTTTTTATTGCCGATTCAAAGACATCGGATTAAAATCAAAGACGTGTTGGCTTCGTCTCATACAAAAGTGGTCACAGAAATGAATGGTCTTGTGTTATTCGGATGTCACATTATTTTCTGTCTCTATCTAAGAAAAATTAATTTTCTAATCCAATAGAGAGCACATCCGCTATAAACTAATAATAGTTTAGTCCTTCACTTTAATAAATTTGAGAAGAAGAAAAAGTGATAAATTGGAAAAGTCATGAGATGAGTATTTAGAATTCTAGATGAATATTTCAAACTCTAAATTAAATGGCTCAATAGTAATAATAATAATAATATTCAATGTGGATGTCACTTGTAAAAGCAGCTTCTTTTTAAAGTTTTTGAACATTTGGTGTTTGGTAAAACAGGAATAGTCTGCCTTTTTTCAAAACTGGGTCATTTTTCCCAAATGACAGCCCTTATCCCTCCTGTTCTGCACACTCTTCTTCTTCCTTCTTCTCACTGCAGGCTGGGTCCGTTCTTTTTTCAGGAGTAATCAATCTGAATTTTATGTGTTGATTCAAAAACTTTATTAAATTTCACGAGTAATCAATCTGAATTTTATTAAATCTGAATTTTATGGATGTCACTTGCTCAGAGATTTTTATTTTTATTTGTTGAGATTATTTTTAAATTTTTAACATTTTAATATATTTCTCATTTACAATTAATTATTAAGTTTTTTATTTTGTCTACTCGTGGATTATTATTATTATTATTATTATAAGTGTATAATATTATTAAGATTATATACATAAAAAACTTGTAAATGTATTGTAAATTTCTTGTATTTTTGGAAAAAAAAACATAAATAAATATGACACTGCTTTTTATACTCACAACACTTTTACAAATATAGATTATTAAACACGTACCTGCTTTATTTTGCAGCCGTTTATTCTCGCAGCACAACAGAAGCAAGTTTTTTTTTTAAACACAACAATACCAAACTAAGCCTTAGCCAACTGCATGTGGGAACTTAGAAAAGTGGCACCATCTAATCATATGCAACTTGTAAAGAAAGAAAGAAAAAATCTATGCAAGACTTCTGAAGTCAACATTGTCTTGATGCTGAAGTTGTCAATATATACATTTTCAACAGATATGTGAATAGAAAGTGGTCAGGAGTTCATGTATGCAAATCCTTCCTATTGTTTGAAAATCATTTTTCTCTACTCTCTGTTAGAATAAGTAGTTTGGGAACCATTGACAAGAACATGATCAATTTGAGGAGGATGTTGAGGCAACAATGGCCTCTTTCAGCGTCCTTTGGCTTCTTTTGCAGTCTATGCTGTCTCAGCTGCTTCTGGTTTCAAGTGTCCATGGCTCAAAATGCTACTACCGATCCATCTGAAGGTAAAGAAGATATATTTTTTGTTTTTTGGTTTTTCTTTCCTTTTGCAACATAAGTACGTTATGTGATGTGTACATATGATTGAATTGAGTGTGCAGTGGAGGCGTTGACCTCAATATTCCGGCAATGGGACATGCTAGCCCTGACCATCCGTGGAGGAGAGCCATGCATTGGATTTGCCATCAATGGAAGCGAGTTTGAAAACCAAGAGAATAATCCAGCCGTCAGTTGTGACTGTACCTATGACAAAAATACTACCTGCCACATTACCAAACTGTATGTTACCCTCCTCTCTCTCTCTCTCTCTCTCTCTCTCTCTCTCTCTCTCCATATTCTTTAGTCTTGTGTTGTTGACCGTAGCAAATCAATTAATTATCAAGTTTAGAAAACTAAGCAGAACATGCCTGATATATCAATTGTAATATTAAGTGCCTGACTGCTCAATCTTTTTTCTTTCCAGTCGAGTTCATGCTCTGAACAAACGAGGGATGTTTCCAAAAGAATTTGAAGCTTTAAGATATCTGGCCGTTTTGTATGAAGTTTTTCCAACCCCCTTCTCTGTTGTTTGGTTTATCGCAGTTAACATTTTCATATAAAAGGCACAGGTTTCTTACCGTTCAAAATTGTCACGACTATTTTTTATACTCAGAGATTAATCGCTGGTCATTGCATTTTGTTTCAATTCTTGTAGGAAACTTGATAAGAACTATTTCACCGGTCCCCTACCAGCATTCATCGGCAATATGTCTGCGTTGATAGTATTGTAAGTAGTGAAATATAGACTCCCAATTGAGTTATACCATATGGCCAAAGAAGCACATAGTACTATACATAAAATTACTCTGTTTTTATCCTGAATTATAAACGGGTGCTAATATCTTTAATTGATATTTCCATTCAGGTCAATAGCCCACAATTCATTCTCTGGGCCCATCCCGAAGGAGCTTGGAAACCTTACGGAGCTAGCTATGCTGTAAGCAACGAAACATAAGAAAACACAATTAAATTTTGTGTTTTAGACAAATGAGAAATGCTCTATTGGGACATGTTAAATATAGAACCCCCTATCATTTAATTCTGTACCTCTTCAACATGACTTGTTGCAGGTCCCTTGGATCAAATGATTTCTCCGGAACACTCCCTCCAGAACTTGGTAATTTAGTCAATCTCGGGCTATTGTGAGTGCTTCATTTAACTCATCGAATTTGAATCACATGTTGCAATGTGTAATTATTTTCTCTTCAAGGAGCAGTTTATTTGTTAATTCATTATCGATGTGCAAGGAATGCGTTTATCGTATGAAATTGGTAGTAATCAGTTTATTATTTTCACAGTTACATGGACAGCTGTGGACTCGGTGGTGAAATTCCTTCAACGTTTGCTAAGCTCATCAACATGCAAGTCTTGTAAGTTTTTTGTTTATTCAGTACTTTGAGATTTCTATTCTGGGATGAGCTTACTATGAGTCAACTTTTTGAATTTTAGCTGGGCGCAAGACAATCCTTTCTCAGGAAAGATACCTTCTTTCATTGGAAATTGGAGAAAACTAACTTCTTTGTAAGTATGGCAAACTTTTAACCTTCTGCATGGCTGAGATGGGTCTTTTATTCACAAGCATCTCAAATGTTTTTGTAGGAGATTTCAAGGGAACTCTTTTGAAGGCCCAATACCAACTAGTTTTTCTCAACTGACTTCATTGGAATCTCTGTAAGGGCAAATGCTTAATACATTTTAAACTCTCTCTCTCTCTCTCTCTCTCTCTCTCTCTCCATGTACTGGGCATCACTTATGTTTGTGTATGATAATGCAGGCGAATCAGTGATATATCTAATGTGAGCTCGTCTCTTGATTTCATAAAAAATTTGAAGAACTTGACTGATTTGTAAGTTAACACCTCGTTCATTCACGCACTGTGATCAAACTTCGTTTTCCTTTTCAAATTGAAAATCTTACTCCATTTACTTGTCCACTAATTTTTTTCGGTGGTGTAACAGAGTTCTACGGAATACATTAATCAATGGTAGCATCCCTACTGAGTTTGGAGAATATCAACGTTTACAGATACTGTACGTTCCAGTAGATATATAAGCTTGAATCCCAAAGATACCGATTAATTTTCTTATCATTCTAATTGTTCCTCTAACTTATCACTCATGTTGCAGGGATCTGGGTTTCAACAATTTAACAGGCGAACTCCCAAGTTCTTTGTTCAACATGAGTTCTCTTAAATATTTGTAATAAGGCCTGCCTTCATTATTCCTCTTTTCTATAGTTATGCCATTGAATTTCCTGCTCAGAAACATAGTCGTTCATCTTACCTTTTTCTTTTTTTTCTTTTTTTTTTTTTTTTTTTTTTTTCTGGGTGCCTCCTATAATTGATATGGCCAGATTTCTTGGAAACAATAGTTTGTCTGGACCTCTTCCAAGCCAAAAGAGCAATCAACTTCAGACTATGTAAGTCCTAATGTCATAAAAGTATGCTATATGTACTGGCAATGAAACCAGTACTCTGTGTGTGCGCATTCTGGCAGCTTTTTTCTTACTTAAATTCCTTCGAACTTCCATGCATTTTTGTGCCTTCTCATTCTGTATTGTTATGTGCAGAGATTTGTCTTACAACTATTTCTCAGGAAGCTTTCCCCCATGGGTAACCACAATATTGCAACTGTACGTCTCCTTTTTATCTTCCACCTTCATTTTTATGGTCCAAATCACCTTCATTGTGCATATATAATACCACATGAATGAAATTCAATAAATTAGAAGGGATGGATTTGAAGTACTGATATGTTGAGATCTTGAACACGAAATGTTCATCTTCATATGTGGATTGATTAATGATTTTATGCAGGAATTTAGTAGTCAACAACTTCACATTTGACAGTTCAAACATAACGTGAGTTGAATCGAATAACCTTTTTTTTAAACGGATAGTTCAAACATAAAGTGATTGCTATTACACTTTTGCAGTTTAATGGATTTTTCCACTACAGTTCAATGATTATAAATAATAATTGTTCTCTGTGTTTACAGTCTTCCTGGATTGAATTGCCTCCAGAGGAATTTTCCATGCAATCGAAATACCCCACTACGTAATCTTCTTCTATACTCCACTAGCATTTATTTCTTTAATGCAAGATCATGTTACAGCAATAGGCATTGGTTATCTCATTATGTATACATATTGTAGGAATGTCTTGATAAATCTAGTAAGCATATCTTGTGCTATTACATCAGTTTGAAGTTTTTTCACTAATCATAGCTTCTGCTATTACACTGAATTGTACAGATACAAACTTCTCAATCAAGTGTGGAGGACCACAAATGAGAGGAAATGATGGCATATTGTATGAGGCTGAAGACTCAGCTCTTGGCCCAGCAACATTTAATGTAACCAGTACACAGAAATGGGCTGTTAGCAATGCAGGTTTTTCTGATAATTCGAGTCAATCATTTGTAGAAACCACCCATACGCAAGTCTCCGGTGCAGATTTGACACCAGAGATTTTCGAGACTTCAAGAGTGTCCCCAGGTTCACTGAGATACTATGGCCTGGGTCTTCAGAATGGACCTTATACTGTAACATTGCAATTTGCAGAAACGGTTTTTGCTAGCCGTGATACACAAACTTCTCAAAGTCTAGGAAGGCGTGTATTTGATATCTATATTCAAGTAAGGCTGCTAATAAAGAAAAAAAAAACTTAAGCTAATTAAAGTAAAGGCAACCTCATTAGACAGAATTATTTAACTATCTCTTCATTTGCTTCCTAGGGGTACCTCAGGAGGAAGGACTTCGACATATCGAAGGAGGCAGGTGGGGTTAACAGAGCAGTTAAGAGACCCTTCAAGGTTAATGTGACAGAGAATTACCTAGATATTCATCTGTTCTGGGCTGGTAAGGGAACATGTTGCATTCCTGAACAGGGTGATTACGGCCCGCTAATATCGACTGTCCATGCTGCTTCAGGTATATAATATAATGTCAAGTTATGAAGATTTCCTTTGAATGGTTTAAATGTATTTATCTGCTGCCAATCGATTGACACTGAACAATTATTCTGTTTCATTGCTCAGATCTTACACCAACTACTCCGGGAAAGAAGAGCAGGATTGGGTTGATAGTTGGTATTGCAGTCCCTGTCGGAGTAGTGATCTTGCTATTATTATTTGCAGTTTTATATATGCGGAGAAAAACATCAGAAAAATATGACGATGAAGGTAAAAGAGCAATGAGCATATTATTAAGGGTTAATTCTGCATGCGGTTCTAGGTTCTTTCTAGTGTTGATAAGCATATTTGAGAGAAAATACTTCTGATGTGTTGTTTCGAAATTTAAACCTATGTCATACCCTCTTTTGAATATGCAGATCTTCTAGGATTAGGCCCCCGACCAAATACTTTCAGTTATGCTGAGTTGAGAGCTGCAACAGAAGATTTTAATCCTTCAAATAAGCTAGGAGAGGGAGGATATGGACCTGTTTATAAGGTGAAATCTATTTTTCATCAATATCTGCTACTTTAAAGTAATTACTTGACTTCTTACAAAAAGAAATTGAGGGAGAAGCAAAATAGATTCTTTTTACTCCCCTTTCATGTCACTGAATTGTATTTCTATTTATAGGGTACACTATCTGATGGGAGGGTAGTGGCTGTGAAGCAACTTTCAGTGGCATCTCACCAAGGGAAGAGTCAATTTGTAACTGAGATTGCTACGATATCTGCAGTCCAACATCGCAATCTAGTGAAATTGTATGGATGCTGCATTGAAGGAACCCAGCGCATTTTGGTTTATGAGCATCTTGATAACAAGAGCCTTGATCAGGCACTTTTTGGTAGGTTTTATAGAAACAGAATACCCTGCAGTTTCAAGGACTCTAAAAGTTCATCTAAGTTTTTTACGCAACCATTTTGTTATAATTTTTCTCTGCTGAGGAGTGAAGTTTAAAGAAACCAGAAGAGTAATATTCGAATCATGTGAAATTAAAAACCTGCACGTTCTTTTGCTACTTTCCCTTCCATTTTGCAAAAAAACAGAATACTCTGCAGTTTAAAGTACTCTAAGGTTACATCCAATTTTTTTTTCTTTTTCTCTTCTACTTGTTATTAGTTGTTAACATGCATTGGTTCTTCTCCATGTAATGTTTCAGGAAGAAATGACTTGCACCTTGACTGGCCTACCCGCTTCAATATATTGTTGGGAACAGCAAGAGGACTTGCTTACCTTCATGAGGAGTCAAGGCCCAGGATTGTACATCGAGATGTCAAAGCCAGTAATATTTTGCTCGATGCAAAACTCTCCCCAAAAATATCAGATTTTGGATTGGCAAAGCTTTATGATGATGAAAAAACCCACATTAGCACCCGGGTTGCAGGGACAATGTAAGCCTCCGTTTAAGTTATACATTGTCAATCGTGACAAGGGTGTAAAAGCAACATTTTTAGTAACCATTTCATGATCTTGTAGAGGTTATTTGGCACCGGAGTATGCAATGCGTGGACATCTGACAGAAAAGGCTGATGTTTTCGGTTTTGGGGTTGTTGCTTTGGAGATCATCAGCGGGAGACCAAATTCTGACAACAATTTGGATCTTGAGAAGATTTATCTTCTTGAATGGGTAGGGAAACTTAGCCTAGCTACTTTAATTTTAGCATTGCTGTGAAAACTTCTTTATTTTTTTTCCTTTTTGACCATGCCATGATGTTTGTTTTCAGGCATGGACTCTATATGAAAAGGACCAGAGTCTGGGGCTGGTGGATCCGAGATTGACAGAGTTTGATGAAAATGACGCAACTAGATTGATAAAAGCAGCTCTCCTCTGCACTCAGGCTTCACCAATGATGAGGCCATCGATGTCACGTGTGGTGGCAATGCTTTCTGGAGATATTGAAGCAAGCACTGTTATGTCAAAGCCAAGTTATTTGACAGATTGGGATTTCAAAGATGTAACCACAAGTAGCTTTTTGGTGGATGGTGATACCTCATCAACTGAGACAACCCTATCAACCATGTCATCTTCATGTTAAGCATTCACAGCAGGTTGGGATGTATAAATTCCTTTGTACTTTTAAATTCCATCATTTGCTTTATTATTACTTAGCATATGTCTACATGGTGTTACAAAAATCACAAAAATCATAACATATGACATGTCACGGTGTTACTGTTACATCGAATAATTTCTTCTTATATTGGTATTTTTATGTTTGTTGATTTGGATTATGAGATTGGGCTGTATGTTCTAATTTTCTGGCCCAACCCAAGTTTTTTGGGCCTCTTGTATTCCTTTAGCTTTTGGGCGTCGTTCAGTGAACACAAACCGAAATCAAACTTACATCTTTGATTTTTTTTAATTTTTTATTTTAATAATGAAAACTACATCTGGACTAACATGAATTGAACAGAGGAACATATAGTATTTGGGTTCGACTGTTCCAAATTTCACCCATTTTATCCCATGAACTATAACACTAATCGAACTTAACCCCCCAAGCTATATTTTGAGCCCATTGGGTGTGTTGGAGAAGGTGACTTTTGGAGGACCATTTGGGGGCTGATGTGTTCCCGATTTTTGGGGAATATCTATTTTTGATGGAAGATCAGTGGGTTTCTATATGCAACAATGCTGACATGTGTGGTGGTGGTGTATCCCCTCCTTTGTGGCCACTATGGTGCGGTCTCTGTCCCCTTTGAGATTGACTGTGGCTTTGTATTGTAATTTGGTTTGATTTTGCGACATGGAAGACTATTATACTATACTGTACTGGTTTTAATATCTTCCCTGTGTTTGTGGTAATTTTTTCCTTTAGTTGGCCTTTTTGACTTCTATATTCGCTGTTTGTTTCCTCCCCATTTATGGGTTTTTGAATGAACATGATTGATTACGACAAATATATATATATATATATATATATTTTTTGATCCATTTAGCACCTGAACTAATTTATATTGCCAATTTCAGACCTACCCTTAGATTTAAGTCAATTTAATCCAAATTGCTATTAAAAATGACACATGAGGCCCACGTGTAACCTAATTTGAGGGCAATTTGGTCCTTCTAACCTTCTCCCTCTCAAAACCCATCGTCCCCCTTTCCCTGAAAACTTGAAAAGCAAACTAGAAAAAGAAAATGAAGTCTGCAGCCCAAAAATATAAAATATGCAGAGAAATCAAGTTCTCCATTTGGTAACTCTATCTGTGCCAAAATACTCCGACTATTTGTGATTATTTTGTATATCAAAACCAGCTATGCTTGGTTGATGTGAAAACGGAAGAAAACTAATCCCCAATTAAACAAAACAAAGTGCCCTTTGATTTATGTTTGTTTTTGCTTTATGAAAAACTTAAAACACCCATCTCAGTAATACCAAATTCTAATAATGTTCGGAACTACAACTTTTTCGGTAGCCAAATAGATCCTTAACTTTATTTTGGATAGA
The DNA here is from genome assembly GCF_029339155.1 of Prunus mume. Taxonomy (NCBI): domain Eukaryota; kingdom Viridiplantae; phylum Streptophyta; class Magnoliopsida; order Rosales; family Rosaceae; genus Prunus; species Prunus mume. The sequence continues at coordinate 6,974,278 of NC_142700.1, forward strand.
ATAGCTATGTAAGTTTTGAATTTTCTTTTTATTTGGGAAATGAGTTGAATTTACTCCATCTGTTTTGCAGTTTGAGCGGTTCAGCCTCAATTCGGCACTTGCAAATTCGCATTTTCTTCTTCTTTCTCTATTGTAATAAATGGGTTAAGAGGGAAAGGAAGATGGGAATTGGGAGAGAAAGGGGTTAGAAGGGACCAAATTGCCGATATAAATTAGTTCGATGCTAATTGTGAAAAGTTTTGTTCTTGGTTTACTGCAATTTGGATGAAATTGCCTTAAAACCCTATAACGCTGTGGCTATATTATTTTTAAAAAAAATCCAATTTTTTTAAGAAACATTAATAAAATCGAGTATGGCCGGTCGGTTGTACTATTTTATAAACAAAATAAAAAACATTGTATAGCCGCGCGGCTATACTATTTATATATTAAAAGCAGGACCGCTTAACGCTAGGAGCCACCTGTCAAAATAGAAACGCCGGGCAGCTATACTAGGAAAAAACTAAGTATAGCCACGAATATACTATTTTTAAGAAAATTACAAAAGAAAAACCCAATAAAGCCGACCGGCTATACTATTTTTAAAAAAATTAAAAAATCGAACACAGCTGCACGGCTATACAATTTTGAAAAAAAAAGTAAATCTAGTATAGCCGTTTGGCTATACTATTTATAAAAAAACAAAAGAAGAACAGCCCAACGAATAGGCGCCATGTGAAAATCAGTATATAGTGGTGGTCCTATTTTGAAAAAATTTAAAAAAAAGTTATCGCCTCCCAGCTATACTATATATATATATATATATATATATAAAGCAAAAGTCAGATAATGGTGAAACATTTAAAATACGAAAAAATGCCCTTGGTTAATTTAAACATTAAGAATTGAAATTATTAATTAAACAAGGATAATATGGTAAATTAGGCTTGGTTTATGAGAAAAGAAAGTGTTTAAGTAAGGAATGAGGTGTTTTGTGAGGAATTCGACTAGGGAAAGAGGAAAAAGAAAGGCAGAGTTCTTGGCAGCTGCCGAAAAACAAATTGGAGAAGAAGATGAAGCAGTGCACGAGTCAGTTTTGCAAGATAGAGAGAAAAGCTTGCTCTCTGCAGGTTGTGAGTTGTTTTTGTTGGGTAGGGAAGGCTCAATTTATAGCTGCCGGAAATCACCAATTTTCAAGAAACCCTAATGGCTTCTACTTACTTTGGCTAAGCTTTTCTTCCTTTCTCCTCCCCTTCTCTGACTTCCCTTTCTTGGCAAAGATTGCTTCTGTCTATTTTCATGAATTCAGGGGATTTGGGGCTCAACATCCTCTTTTCCGGATTGTGCAATAGGAGCTTCCACTCTTGGTTTGCTTTGTTTTCTTCTTTTCTTTCCTCTTCCTTGGCTGAATCGTGAAGGAAAAAGGTGAAAATACATGTGGTCAAGGGATGCTTGACGACATGCGGGATGGTATTCATCGGTTCTTTGGATGTCTCGGCTTGAGACTGGTTTCAGCAGCTTTGCTTAAGGAGTCTGCCATCTGCTCTTCACGTGTCCTCTGCTTTCTCCAAAAGCTGAGGTTTTTTGTGGGCTATTTTAGGATTTTTATATGGGCCAAGGTGATTTCCTAAGCAAAAGGGCTTTTACTAAACATTGGGCTTCTTAGTTTGGACTTTATTTTGGTTGGGTTGTTTTGCTTGGGTATTAGGCTACTTTTCTTTCTTGCTTACCCACATGTTTGGGCCTAAGAAACGGGCAGTCTTGAGGCTCAAGCAACCCGAGACTTTCCATTTCTCGGTCCATCAATGGGTCTCATGTTGATTTATCACCATCCATACCACAACCCACTCAAGCAAGCCCCGGGTATTTGAGTGGCTTGGGGCCCACTTAAGCTTGTGGCGTGATTAGGTGCGGAATGATAATTCCTTGCTTAGCGTGGCGTGTCGTTTGGCGTGGCATGTGTGCAAGCGCATATGATGAACTTTCGCATACCCAAATCAGGTTTCTTCTTGGTAAAGCATCACATTGGGCCGAGAATTTATTTGGGCCGAACCGTGAATATTTTAAATGGTGAAACATTTAAAATACGAAAAAATGCCCTTGGTTAATTTAAACATTAAGAATTGAAATTATTAATTAAACAAGGATAATATGGTAAATTCACTTTTTCATATTAAAAAACTTAAAAATAAAAATAAAATCAGATAATAGGTTATACTTTTATGGAACATAACTACTCGTGTTATCTTTTCTTAATTCTAAAAATAAAATAAAAAAGAAAAAAGAAAACCAATTGGCACTGGGGCTCTTGTATATTAAAAAAAAAGGACCTACTTAGCGCTAGGCGCCAAGTGTCAAAACTATAAAGTCGAGGGCTATACTATTTTTTAAAAAATTAGTGAAGAAACGGGTATAGCCGGCGACAATACTCCTTTTTTTTTAAAAAAAAAGGGGGGAAAACATAGTATAGCCACCCGACTATACTATTTTTTAAAATAAAAAACCTTTATCCTTCTCTCAGAAATACTATGCAGCTAGAAGAAGCAATACAAATGCAATTCAACAGAAGCAATCCAAACTACAGAGGGACCAGACCAGCCACTATTTAACCTCAAGCCTTGGAGTTTCAACTTCAAAACCACCTTAATTAGCTGATACTCGTAAAATATTTAAAATAGAGCCAAAGAATAGGGGTTTACAGTTTATTTTGGCAAAAAGGAAAGGGGGTTTACGGCTACTAGAGAACATAGAGCGTGAAGAAATTATTAAATTTTCATGTTGGCAAACATTAAATATTTCCCATGTTTGTTTCGATAGTAATTTTAATCCAATTTATTAATACTACCATGTTATTTGTTCCAAAAGCAGTCATAAATGTGTTTTTTTTATAGTCAAAAGAGGTGAGCTAATATTAAACAAAAAACAATCATAGGCTCGGAGACAAAGAGATTGTGGGCTAATATTTTTTGGAGTAGGATTAGCTTATAACATTTGTACTAAGTTTAGTATTTTAAAAATTTTACACCGTACTAGACCCCAGCCTAGCTTGTACATGGATCCGTTCTTATTCAGAGGGGCAAAGTGAGACTCAAATACATTTTCAGGGGGTATATAAAAAAAAAAAGCAAAATATTAATACAGAAAGAGAAAATGGAATGGGAAAGTCAATAAAAAATTAATCACAATATATCATTATATTACAAATATATATATATATATATATATATAATTAATTTGTTTAATTTTAGACATTCATTGTACTCTAATCTAATGGTTGAAAACTTGTGTCAAATAAAATAAGAATAATTATCCGGTAAAAGAATATTTTTGTTAATAAAATCGATTCTATGATGACGTTAGTAGGTGCTTAGTTTCCACATCATCAAACTGCTCGGCAATCCTTGACAATTTGACATTTTGTCGTCCAAAATATCCAATAAGGCCTTGTTTTTCTTTATTTCCGATTCAAAGACATTTGAATATTTTAAACGTATAGCCGACCGGCTATACTCTTTAGATATATTACAGACGAGCACGAAGCTTGCACTCCCAGAGTACGGAAGTTGCACTCGCAATCAAGCCATTTCGCTTCTTTATCAACTCAAGCTTCGATTTATTTTCTTCGGTTTTGCCTGCTTCGTCCTCCTGGTTCGGCAACGAAAAAAGACCCAACCCGCCTAGGCGGCCGCCTAGCTCCCGCCTAGCCGCCTAGAGCCCGCCTACCTACCGCCTAGCCGCCTAGCGACCGCCTCGCTCCCTCCTAGCAACCGCCTAGCCTCCTTGCTCCTTCCTAGCGACCGCCCAGCCGCCTAGCCGCCCGCGTAGGCCGATTTTTCGAACACTGCGATTGACTGAAAGTCTGAAACAACAATGGCCTCTTTCAGCGTCCTTTGGCTTCTTTTCCAGTCTATGCTTTCTCAGCTGCTTCTGGAGTTTGACTCATGGTTGCAGATATTGACGATGCAGAGGTAGGCAGATAATTATATATATATATATATATATATATTTTGCTCTTGCTTTTCTTGAGTTTGAATCGTGGTTGCCCATTTTTCTCAAGTTGATGAATAGAAGGTAGATGCTCAAATTCCTCAATGATGATTTGAATTTAATCTACATATCAATGCTCTTGGAATATCCTTTCATGGTTATTGTGAAAATTTTTGTTCTTGGTTCATGACAATCAACCACATTTTCTATGTTTGAAAATAAAGGGTAAAAATTAATGAAAGACAATAGCAGTGATCCTGAAACTGAAAGCTACCCCCTGCCCATGATCCATCAGCTTTCTTCAAGATCACTTCCATCATAGACACTTGGTATATAGTGCTTGGTCTAGACTTATCTGTAAACTGCTGTCTTTTTATTTGGATTTGTATATGATTGTTGCTTCAATTTTTTATGTTTGGAATTTTGACATGGAAGGCATGATGCATGTGGTTTGTAGGTTATTGGGTACCTTAACATCAAGCAGGCGGTGCTGTTCAAAAGAATGATTTGGGAAGCAATGAACAAGGACTATGATAAGGTAATGCCTTTGGAAATCCATAAATTTTATCATATATGTGTTCACAAGGATTTAGTGCAATGCTAGGGGTTTTCTTAGTTTCTGTTTGTTCCATGTTTTCTTTTTATTTGTTGTCTATATTTTTGGCTTTTGAGTCTTTAGATTGAAAATCATTGAGATTAAGTAGTTAATCATGATTATCAGCCCCTGCGTTATTTGCCTCTTCATTCTCCTTAGCTCTGTGATTGTGCGGGAATTCTTCACTTTTAAAACTGACCTCTTTTCTTGTATTTGAGTTTATGTTTGCTGCATGTCATATGTGCGTTGTGATCTGAAGCATAGGCTTGGAAGTCTCATCCAGCTTAGAGTTCTTGCCCAGTTCTGAGCTGTTATTGGAGTCACACACTGCATAACTGTGTTGAAAGTTTTCACTTCAATCTTATTTGCATTTGACTTATCTTTTGTTCTTTCGACTATCTGTGTATGTTTTACTGCTAGCATTGAGTCTTATGTATTGATCTCTATATGCAACTATAAAATTGGCAGGAAAAGAGTAGAAAACGAGCTAGAATGGCCAAGAAAGCTACTCGTGCTAAAAAGCTAGAAAAGGCTGTCAAAGTTCTACTGTGATGGATACGAAGAATGTAAGTTAATAAACTGGTTTATGGAATTTTTGGTGCTTAAATTTTCCTGCAATGTTGATTGTCCTACGTATAATTTATTTAACAGATACTAATGTGACATTTTGTTCTTGCAGAGGCTGAGTTCAAAAATCAACTATGATGCTTTGGATAAATTAAATGGAGAGCTTGTAAGCAAGTTTTATATGTCTTGTTTTAAAATCAATTTTGCTTTTTTTTTTTTTTTTGCAAATCCCATATTATGTTCTGTCAACATCCAAGGTCTCGTTAACTGATGCACAGACTAGAAGCGACTTAAAGCCAATCAAATCTAATGGCACATTTAATTTCGATTGTCAAATGATGTTACTTTTTCAATATAGTTTTTGTTTTCTTAATGTCTGGTTAGTGGGCAGATGCCAAATTCCTGTTTAATGGAATAAAGGTATATACAGGTGTCACAAACCATGGCAAGATAGAACTTAATACGTAAAAGAATGATCAATTGTGCTGGTTGTTTACTTATTGGCAATTAAGGTTAATAGTTTTTTTTTGCCATGCAATGTAGTTCCTACCTAGATAGAAATCCTGGTAGGTTTTAGAGAATAGAGGTGTCATTCTGCCAGTAATTGCTAGAACCTTTTCTAATTTTTTTCCCCATGTGTAAAATCAGGGTTATGCACCAGGTGATATGCAACTGTCAAATGAGAAGAAGGCACAAAGTCTAATTGTGGCAATCCAGGTGATATGCAACTGTCAAATGAGAAGAACAATTTTGAAGGCCGTCAGGATGATGATTTTGAGCATGAAAGTAATGGATACAGTGAAGAGGCTGAAGCCAGACAAGGCCATGATGATGATACATATGTTGCAAATGACCAATATAATGGATGCAACTATGATGACGCATACAATTATGATGAGGAATGCGATTTTGACGAATTATGACTCAAATAAAAAATGATTCAGTTGTATCATGTTGCGATCAAAAGGTTAAGCAATTAAATCTTCTGGTTTTTGATAACTTCTTTGATTGGTATCAATCTGAGGAGAGATGCAATTGAGCGTTGCTTGCATGTCAAACTATGTGAACTATAACCATGAGCACAAATTTGTAAATTGAAACATTGAATGGTTGGTTCCAAGTTGTTCACACTTTATTTAGTGTAGAGAGAAGCACCAGTTTGACAATAATATTTCCCCGACATTGACAACACCAAAAGACTTCTCAATATTATATACAAGACTAATGAAAATTTGATAATTGATTTGTATCTCAAACTGTGAATTTATATAATTCAATTAAATTTATTCACTGTTGAAAAATCTTTACATAGGAACACAGACTGAATTATCTCGATTCCAACTTCCAAGCTGTTCAAATTTTGGTAGCGAGAGCAAGGTACTTGGTATGACGGGCTTGAGCTATAATTTTACATGTCTTCTTCTTCCTTAACTCAACACTGGCAACACCAATTGCCTTCCAAACTCGTAAAGCCTTGGCCTCAATCCCAACTTCCTCACCAGGGTAAGCATAGGCTGCACCGTGCATGAAATTGCCTCTTTTCAGCAAACGAGGAGGTACTCTGAAGGAGCAAACAATACGACCGGGTTCAAGGAGATCAACTTTAATGTTTTTCATGATAAAGGACTCAAAGAACTTGTCTGGCAGCCCATCCATTGTCATTGCCATTTCACCTTCATTCTCGAAGAACTTCTTCACTGACTCTATACTTGTTTCCTCATTTCTCCAGAAGCCTTAGCCATAAGAGAAACAACAAATAAAGAGTCACATTCAACATCAAGGGTCCTGATACCCTTAGCCCATGCCATTTGCAAACCTCTAAGGAGACTCCGTAACTTAACCTCTGAAGGAAACATGCATTTTAGATCTTATTAAGCCTAATGCTACCAAATTTCAAGTATATCTTTCCAGGTCTAATCTCCTAAACCCTAAAGGATGAGACTTTCTTATCCTTGAAGCTCTCTTAGATGGTCTCCAAGTTTTCACCTTTGGAAATGCCTTCTTCCTTGTTGCTTGTTTCATAGAGTCTTCACAAGGTACCAAAGTAGATACCCTTTAGTTTATACACACAAATGTAGTGTTAGAGACGAAGAAGATAACCAAAAGGAGGTGAGGTGCTAGCCCTCTCCTCTTGGTGGCCGGTTCTAGCATGGTAGTGTGGAGATTTCTCTCCTCTCAAACCCACTCCAAAGTTGGATTCTACAAACCCTAGATAGAAAATGGTCTAAGTGTGGCTTATATAAGCCAATACAAAAGATGAAGTAAAACCCCATCCTTGTATTTCGGCCATAGTGTTTCCTGGGCTCCTCTTGGGCTCATTTAATTTATGTTGTCATACAACACATGTTTCTAAGCCCAACAGACCCTTTGATTATTTAACAATTTGGCCCAACATGCATTTAAAGCACAACTGATTCCAACGGTCAAACTAAATTCATAATTAACAAATTAATTATGATTTGTGACTTAATCATTGAGTCCTAACCATAGTCCGAATAGTTTGACTTGGTCAACTATTTTGGTCAAACACATTGACTTTGACTTTCAACGTCTTATCTTCTTCATTTGTTACTCTTATTACATTTATTGGTGGATGATCTCTTAGGTTCCAATTAGTAAGGTAGTGGGAAAGGCTGATTCATCCAAACCCAGTGTGAATTAAATTTAATTCTTTCTATTAAAGGCTAATTATATTTAGATCTTACAGGGCTTCCACAAAACATGAGTGATACATAATAGTATGTTATGGCCACCCAAGCGAAGTAGAAAATGTGAAGAACCTATTCAAGTTGCATCGCTGTGTAATCAAGTCCTATATTGTAATGCTCATAATTCATATTATGGGGGCATGTATACTTTTGTCAAAACCCTAATATGAATTCTCCACTTATATAATTACATAGGTTATGTTTAAAAAGTTCTTTTCTAATAATATCCGATACCTTGTAAAGATTTCTCAATCATATATTTGGAACATTCTCTCTCCTTACTGAGAACATAAATCACTTGTTGTACATTTGTTTGTGCAAAAATCCTCGCAGGAGAATATTCGCTTTGTGATTCTTCAACCTTTGATCTTCCTTCTCTCTCTTCCTTGATTCCTGTAAAAAAGACTAGAGTAAATAGACCACACCGGGGGGTGTTGGCCAAAGGCCCTCCGATGCCTAAGTTAGTTCGAGTGTTTGTGGGAAAACAATAGCTAACAAAAGGGTATGGAGATATATGTATGGGGTAAACCGGGTGGCCGGAGCCTTGTGGAGAAAATATGGAGAGTGGAGAGGGAGAGAGAGCTTCGGGTATTTTTCTAGGGTTTAGAAGTAGGTTGTTTGAAATACCTTGAATGATGAATGAAGTCATCTATTTATAGGAGCCTCGGGGTTAGGGTTTCGTAGAGAATAAACTCTTATTTGGAGGAGTTTATTCTTTACCCAAATTCATAGAGGTTGAGTCAGACTTAATTACATCTCTTGCTAAGATAATATCTGAATTAATGATATTATCTTTATTAATTGTAAGATAATATCCTAAAATTAAGATATTATCCGAATTAATTAATTAGCCAAATAATTGGTTCAATTAATTAATTTAAGGGATAATCTTCTTTTCCACGTGACGCATTGTGATTGGAGACGAAAATATTTGCTCCCACAACATTCACTTACCTATGTACCTCAACAATATTTCCAAAAATTAATATTTTGACCAGAAATTGTTGGCCTAGCCGGAATTGAGGCAAAGTGAGATAAATATGTGTGAAAAATGGAGTAAAGTGAGACAAAATGAGTTACAGGGACAATGACGGATCCAGGAATTTTATAAAGGGTGGGCTAATATTTTTCTTGATTTTAGTGACTCCAAGTAATATATATATATATATATATATATATACATATATATATAATAACATTTAAAATATTCAAAACCAGAAAGTAACAAATAAAATAATAAAATAACATCTTTAAAAAAAAAAAAAATCTAAAGCAAACATTTCTCCTTCTATTGGAAATACTATGCAGCTAGAAGAAGTAATGCAAATGCATTTCAACATAAGCAATCCAAACTACAGAGGGACCAGACCAGCCACTATTTAACCTCAAGCCTTGGAGTTTCAACTTCAAAACCACCTTAACTAGTTGATACTTGTAAAAATATTTAACATAGAGCCAAAGAAGAGGTGTTTACAGTTTATTTTGGCAAAAAAGGAAATGGGTTTTACGGCTACTCGGGAACATAAAGCATGAAGAAATTTTTAAATTTTCATGTTGGGAGTGGCAGACATTCAATATTTCCCATGTTTGTTTTTATATTAATTTATTATTACTACCATGTTATTTGTTCCACAAGCAATCATAAATGTGCTTTTTTAACTGAAAGGTGAGCTAATATTAAACAAAAAACAATCACAGGCCAAGAGACAAAGGGATTGTCGGCTAATATTTTTTGGAGTAGGATTAGCTTATAAAATTTGCACTAAGTTTAGTATTTTTAGTATTTTCACACTGTGCTAGAGTCCAGCCTAGTTTGTACATGGATCTGTTCTTGTTTAGGGGACAAAATGAGACTCAAATACATTTTCAGAGGTTACATATAAAAAAATATAAATTAAAAAAAAGCTACATATTAATACAGAGAGAGAAAATGGAATGGGAAAGTCAATAAAAAATTAATTACAATATATCATTATATAAAAAATTAGTTTGTTTAATATTAACCATTCATTGTACTCTAATCTAATAGTTAAAAACTTATGTCAAATAAAAGAAGGATAATTATCTGGTAAAAGAATAATTTTGTTTAAAACAATCGATTCTATGATGAACGTTAGTCATAGTAGGGCTCAGTGTCCACATCATCAAACTGCTCGGCAATCACCTTTGACAATTTGACATTTTGTCGTCTAAGGAATCGAAGACAGTTGGAAAAGTGGCAACCATCTGATCTATGCCACTTGGAAAGAACAAAAAAAATCTATGCAAGACTAGTGAATTCAACGTAGTCTTGAGGCTGAGGTTGTCATGTCAATATATAGTTTACCATTATTGATAGTAATGGAATCTTTCTCAGTGACCCAAAAAATCTTTCTCAGGAGCCAGCGCTTGTGTACAATAACATGATCGATTCGAGGAGGATGTTGAAGCAACCATGGCATCTTTCAGTGTCCGTTGCCTTCTTTTCCAGCCTATGCTTCGAGTTTCAGGTGTCCATGGCACAAAAGACCGATCCATCTGAAGGTAAACTAGCCATGCTTTCCAAAGTTGGACATATTTCTAAGCATCTTTTAAATACAGAGTACATATATGTTGTTTTTTCCTTCCTCCTTGTGATTTCTGGACAGTCTAGTAACATAAGTACGTAATGTGATGTGTACACAACGATTGAATTGAGAGTGCAGTGAGGGCGTTGAACTCAATATTCGAGCAATGGGACACGCAAGCCGTGCCGGGGCTGTGGAATATCAGTGGAGATCCATGCAGTGGATCTGCCGTTAATGGAACTCCCTTTGAGGATCCAGCTAATAATCCATCCATCAAATGTGATTGTACTTATGAAAAAAATACTACCTGCCACATCACCAAACTGTATGTTACCCTCCTCTCTCTCTCTCTCTCTCTCTCTCTCTCTCTCTCTCTCATACTCTTTAGTCTTGTGTTGTTGACTGTAGCAACTCCATTAATTATGTGTTAGAAAACTAAGCAGATCATGCCTGATATATCAATTGTAATATTAAGTGCCTAACTGCTCAATCTTTTTCTTTCCAGGAGAGTTTTTGAACTGAACAAACGAGGGGTGTTTCCAGAAGAATTTGTGGCTTTAAGATATCTGACCTTTTTGTATGAAGTTTTTCCAACCCCTTCTCTGTTGTTCGGTTTATCACAGTTTACATTTTCATATAGAAGACACAGGTTTCTTACCGTTCAAAATTGTCACCAATATTTTTTATACTTGGACATTAATCGCTGGTCATTTCATTTTGTTTCAATTCTTGTAGGAAAATTGATCAGAATTATTTCACCGGTCCCCTACCAGCATTCATCGGCAATATGTCTGCCTTGACGATATTGTAAGTAGTGGGAGAGCATTTATTTAAGTTTTGGTAGAAATTTTTTATCTGTCAAATACTTTGATGGGTCTCATTCCCTTGTACAATTTCTATAATTGACTCTGGTTCTATTTTCCTTCATCTGTTTTGTAAGCTTAATTTAAGGAACTACTTACTAATTATATATAAGTTGGAATTGTATTTCTTACAAATCAATCAATTTTGTTGGTTTATTTCTTCTTCGAGGACATGAAACATAGATCTCCCAAGTGAGTATTACACCATACGGTATAAACAGGTGCTAATATCTTTAATTGATATATTTCCAATCAGGTCAGTTGCCATCAATTCATTCTCTGGACCCATCCCAAAGGAGCTTGGAAACCTTAAGGAGCTAACTATCCTGTAAGCAATGAAACATGACCAAACACAATTAAATTTTGTGTTTTACACAAATGAGAAATACTGTATTGAATTGAAACATGTTAGATATAGAGTCCCCTATCATTTCTGATTATTGCTTTTATTTAATTTTATACCTTTTCAACATGACTTGTGCAGGTCCTTTGAATTTAATAATTTCTCTGGAACACTCCCTCCAGAACTTGGTAATTTAGTCAAGCTCGAGAAATTGTGAGTGCTTCATTGAACTCATCGAATATGAATCACGTGTTGCAATGTGTTTTTAATTTTTCACTAAGTAATGGTTTGTTCGTCATTATCGATAAGCAAGGAATGCATTTATCCTAAGAAATTGGTAGTAATTAGTTTATGATTTTCGCAGGTACATGGAAAGCTGTGGACTCAGTGGTGAAATTCCTTCAACATTTGCTAAGCTCATCAACATGCAAATCCTGTAAGAATGGCCCTTAAGTGGTGTTTTAAGTTTTTTGTTTATTCAGTACTTTGATATTGCTATTCTGGGATGAGCTTACTATGAGTCAACTTTTTGAATTTTAGCTATGCATCAGACATTCCTTTGTCAGGAAAGATACCTGCTTTCATTGGGAATTGGACAAAACTAACTGTTTTGTAAGTATGGAAAACTTTTAACCTTCTGCAGTTTATGAAAGCAGACCTGCATGGCTGAGAGATGGGTCTCTTATTCACAAGCATCTCAAATGTCTTTGTAGGAGATTTCAAGGGAACTCTTTTGAAGGCCCAATACCAACCAGTTTTTCTCAACTGACTTCATTGAAAACTCTGTAAGGGCAAATGCTTCATACGTTTTCTCACTCTCTCTCTCTCTCTCTCTCTCTCTCTCTCTCTCTCTCTACACTAGCATCACTTATGTTTGTGTATGATAATGCAGGCGAATCAGTGATATATCTAATGTGAGCTCCTCTCTTGATTTTATAAGAAATTTGAAGAACTTGACTGAGTTGTAAGTTAACATTCTCATCCCTTCAAATATCGTGATATAACTTCTTTTTTCCTTTTAAAATTTGCAATCTTACTCATTTGCTTGTGCACTAAATTTTTTGGTGGTGGAACAGAGTTCTACGGAATGCATTAATCAATGGTAGCATTCCTTCTGATATTGGAGAATATCAAAATTTAACAATAATGTACGTTCCAGCGGATATATAAGTTCAAATCCCAAAAATCCCAATTAATTTTCTTTCATTCTAATTTCTTTCTAACCTTATCATTCATGTTGTAGAAATCTGGGTTTCAACAATTTAACAGGCCAACTCCCAAGTTCTTTGTTCAACATGAGTTCTCTTCAATATTTGTAATAAGGCCTGCCTTCATTATTCCCTTTTTCTGTATTTACTCCATTGAATTTCCTTCTCAGAAACATAGTCGTTCATCTGACCCTTTTTTTTTTTTTTTTTTCTTTTCTTTTTTTCTTGGTGCCTCCTACAATTGATATGGCCAGATTTCTAGGAAACAATAGTCTGTCTGGACCTCTTCCAAGCCAAAAGAGCAATCTACTACAGACTATGTAAGTCCTCATGTCATAAAAGTATGCTATATGTACTGGCAATCAAACCAGTACTCTGTGTGTGTGCGCATTCTAGCAGTCTTTTTCTAACTTCAATTCCTTTGAACTTTCATGCATTTTTGCGCCTTCTCATTCTGTAGTAATTGTTATGTGCAGAGATTTGTCTTACAACTATTTGTCAGGAAGCTTTCCCGCATGGGTAACCACAATATTGCGATTGTATGTCTCCTTTTTGTCGTTCACCTTCATTTTTATGGTCCAAATCACCTTTATTGTGAATATATAATACCGCATGAATGAAATTCAATAATTTAGAAGGGATGGATTTGAAGTACTGATGTGTTTAGATCTTGAACATGAAATTCTCTTCTTCATATGTTGATTGATTAATGATTTTATGCAGTAACTTAGTGGTCAACAACTTCACATTTGACAGTTCAAACATAACGTGAGTTGAATCGAAATACCCTTTTTTTAGACGGATAGTTCAAACATAAAGTGATTGCTATTACACTTTTGCAGTTGAATGGATTCTTCCACTACAGTTTAATTATTATAAATAATAATTGTTCTCTGTGTTTACAGTTTTCCTGGATTGAATTGCCTCCAGAGGAATTTTCCATGCAATCGAAATACCCCAAGATGTAATCTTCTTCTATATTTCACTAGCATTCATTTCTTTAATGCAAGATCATGTTACAGCAATAGGCATTGCTTATCTCATTATGTATACATATTGTAGGAATGTCTTGATAAATCTAGTAAGCATATCTTGTGCTATTACATAAGTTTGAAGTTTTTTCACTAATCATAGCTTGTGCTATTACATTGAATTGTACAGATACAAACTTCTCAGTCAAGTGTGGAGGACGACAAAGTACAGTAAGTGGCGGGATATTGTATGAGGCTGAAGACTCAGCTATTGGGCCAGCAACATTTAATGTAGCCAGTACAGAGAAATGGGCTGTTAGCAATGTGGGTTTGTTTAATGATATGATGGATCAATATGATAGAATGGTTCAATCATTTGTGAAAACCACCCCTACGCAAGTCTCCGGTACAGATGTGACCCCAAAGCTTTTCGAGACTTCAAGACAGTCCCCAGGTTCACTGAGATACTATGGCCTGGGTCTTCAGAATGGACCTTATACTGTAACATTGCAATTTGCAGAAACGGTTTTTGTTAGCCGCACTACACAAACTTGGCAAAGTCTAGGAAGGCGTGTATTTGATATCTATATTCAAGTAAGGCTGCTAATAAACTATTTGAAGGCAACCTCATTAGACAGAATTATTTAACTATCTCTTCATTCGCTTCCTAGGGGAACCTCAGAAGGAAGGACTTCGACATATCGAAGGAGGCAGGTGGGGTTAACATAGCGGTTGCAAGACCCTTCAAGGTTAATGTGACAGAGAATTACCTAGATATTCATCTGTTCTGGGCTGGTAAGGGAACATGTTGCATACCCGACCTAGGTAATTACGGCCCGCTAATATCGGCTGTCCACGCTGCTTCAGGTATACAATATAATGTCAAGTTATGAAGATTTCCTGTGAATGGTTTAAATGTATTTATCTGCTGTCAATTGATTGACACTGAACAATTATTCTATTTCATTGCTCAGATACACCAACTACTCCAGGAAAGAAGAGCAGGATTGGGTTCATAGTTGGTATTGCAGTCCCTGTCGGAGTAGTGATCTTGCTATTATTATTTGCAGTTTTATATATGCGGAGAAAAACATCAGAAAAAGATGACGATGAAGGTAAAAGAGCAATGAGCATATTATTAAGGGTTAATTCTGAATGGGGTTCTAGGTTCTTTCTACTGTTGATAAGCATATTTGAGATAAAATAATTCTGATGTGTTGTTTCGAAATTTAAACGTATGTCATACTTTCTTTTGAATATGCAGATCTTCTAGGATTAGGCCCCCAACCAAATACTTTCAGTTATGCTGAGTTGAGAGCTGCAACAGAAGATTTTAATCCTTCAAATAAGCTAGGAGAGGGAGGATATGGACCTGTTTATAAGGTGAAATCTATTTTACATCAATATCTGCTACTTAAAATTAATGACTTTGACTTCTTACAAAAAGAAATTGAGAGAGAAGCAAAATAGATTCTTTTTACTTCCCTTTCATGTCATTGAATTGTATTTCTGTTTATAGGGTACACTATCTGATGGGAGGGTAGTGGCTGTGAAGCAACTTTCAGTAGCATCTCACCAAGGGAAGAGTCAATTTGTAACCGAGATTGCTACAGTATCTGCAGTCCAACATCGCAATCTAGTGAAATTGTATGGATGCTGCATCGAAGGAACCCAGCGCATTTTGGTTTATGAGTATCTTGAAAACAAGAGCCTTGATCAGGCACTTTTTGGTAGGTTTTATAGAAAAGAATACTCTGCAGTTTCAAGGACTCTAGAAGTTCATCCAAGTTTTTTACGCAACCATTTTGTTATAACTTTTCTCCGCTAAGGAGTGAAGTTTAAAAAACCCAAAATAGTAATATTCGAATCATATGAAATTAAAAACTTGCACATTCTTTTGCTACTTTGCGTAAAAACAGAATACTCTGCAGTTTAAAGTACTCTAGGTTACATCCAATTTCTTTTTATTTTTCTCTTCTACTTGTTATTAGTTGTTAACATGCACTGGTTCTTCTCCATGTAATGTTTCAGGAAGAAATGACTTGCACCTTGACTGGCCTACCCGCTTCAATATATTGTTGGGAACAGCAAGAGGACTTGCTTACCTTCATGAGGAGTCAAGGCCCAGGATTGTACATCGAGATGTCAAAGCCAGTAATATTTTGCTCGATGCAAAACTCTCCCCAAAAATATCAGATTTTGGATTGGCAAAGCTTTATGATGATGAAAAAACCCACATTAGCACCCGGGTTGCAGGGACAATGTAAGCCTCCGTTTAAGTTATACATTGTCAATCGTGACAAGGGTGTAAAAGCAACATTTTTAGTAACCATTTCATGATCTTGTAGAGGTTATTTGGCACCGGAGTATGCAATGCGTGGACATCTGACAGAAAAGGCTGATGTTTTCGGTTTTGGGGTTGTTGCTTTGGAGATCATCAGCGGGAGACCAAATTCTGACAACAACTTGGATCTTGAGAAGATTTATCTTCTTGAATGGGTAGGGAAACTTAGCCTAGCTACTTTAATTTTAGCATTGCTGTGAAAACTTCTTTATTTTTTTTCCTTTTTGACCATGCCATGATGTTTGTTTTCAGGCATGGACTCTACATGAAAACGACCAGAGTCTGGGGCTGGTGGATCCGAGATTGACAGAGTTTGATGAAAATGACGCAACTAGATTGATAAAAGCAGCTCTCCTCTGCACTCAGGCTTCACCAATGATGAGGCCATCGATGTCACGTGTGGTGGCAATGCTTTCTGGAGATATTGAAGCAAGCACTGTTATGTCAAAGCCAAGTTATTTGACAGATTGGGATTTCAAAGATGTAACCACCACAAGTAGCTTCTTGTTGGATGATGATACCTCATCAACTGAGAGCATTGTTGTCCACAAGTAGCATTAGATGAACTGATGCTTGGATGCTTGGATGAAATGCTTAAAGGCTTTTATAATACAAAAAATCCAACGTTAACTTCCGTAGAGCAGTGGAATCTCTGACCAAAAAATAACCTAAACCCGTGAAATGGGGCTAGCTTTCCAATATTTGCTTTTGGGTTAGAGTTCCAACTTTCAATGCCATATTTTTCTTTTTATATTGTGGAGTTCCATGCGCGCATCCAGAGTCTTTGTCCAACAAGTGTGCTGCTATTTCCAACCTTCAGTCATATTTTCCCACTAACTTTATTTTTCCATTCACCGTATAAATTTGAAAAAATACAATTCTATCATTCCACAAACCATTATTCCTAAACTACCCTTCAATGTGGACACACTCATTGTGGCACGTGTATTGACAAACTAAATAATAATAAATAAATAAACAATATTAAAAAAAAAAATCTCCACTCTCCTCCACCCTTTCTTCGAAATATTCAGACAAAAGGTCTAGGAAATTAAAGAGAAAACTATCTTTCTCTTGGAATTTCTCAGCCTACCCAACTAGGCGCTGATCGATTCGGTCTGCAGTTCTCACCTCAAATCAGAACCAGAATCGGTACTATTTAACTGTCTGGTTTGGGCAAATTTTTTAAAAAACCAGCCCGTTTGGTTACGACGATTCGGTTTTGAACCGGATTATTAATTTATTAATTTTTTTCAAAAAAAAGAAGAAGAAGTTATTTTTTATAAAATTAACAAATGATCCAATTCATAAAATGAGAAATTTTTTGAAGTTGAACTTGGAAAAATAGTAATTATAAATTTTATATTGAATTTTAAAAATTTGTAATAAAATAAAATATAAAAATATAACTAGTCTTGTCCGGTGCAAAATCGGAATCGAAATCGGTTGATCTTGTTCCGATCAATTTAGGTCCGGTTTGTCGACTTTTTTGGTCAATGGTTTTTCACCAGTCGGTTCGGTGTTCCGATTTTCGAGTCCCGATGCCCACCCCTGTACCCAACCCATAACCAGTTTGTTTTTTTCTTCCCTTTCTACTTGGAAGAATAAACAATTTTATTTGAAACATGATCAACTTACAAACTTGAGAGACATTTTAGCGGGAGAGAAGGAGAAACTTTGCATGCAGTTTGGGGCTGGGCTTTTGGAGTGGGGCCATGGATGTAAGAGTGGCCATTCGGTAGTCAAGCTGGCAATCTTGGATTTTCGAAAGTGTAGTATTATTTGTCCCGGGTCTTGGGCTTTTGTCAAGCCTTGGAGCTGGACTGAGGCGCAAATTCTTGTAAAGGGTTGGGCATAGGGATGCGAAGGCAACACGAGATGTGTTTGGACATAGGGTGCCAAAGGTAACACGAGCTTGCATGTCGCAAGACAATGTGCCCAGCGCGGGGTGCCGAAGATAACACAAAACTTGTGTGTCGCGAGAACGATGTGGCTAGGCATGAGGGTGCCGGAGGCAACACAAACCTTGCATGTCGTAAGGCAATGTGGCTGGGCACGAAGGTGCCGAAGGCAACACAAAGCTCGCATGTCGCAAGGCGATGTGACTAGGCACAGGGGTGCCGGAGGCAACACAAAGCTCGCATGTCACATGGCGATGTGGCTAGGCACAGGGGTGTCAAAGCGACACAAGGCTTACATGTCGTAAGGCAATGTGACTAGGCACGAGGGTGCCGGAGGCAACACAAAGCTCGCATGCCGCAAGGCAATGTGGCTAGACACGAGGGTGCCGAAGGCAACACAAGATATGGCTAGGCACGGGGTGCCGAAGGCAACACAAAGCTAGCATGTCGCATTGGGCGATGTGGCTAGGTGCAATGGTGCCAGAGGTGACACAAAGTTTGCGTGTCGTAAGGCAATGTGGCTAAGCACGATGATGCCGAAGGCGACTAAGCTGTGGCCAAGCACGGGGGTGCCAAAGGCAACACAAAGCTTGCGTATTGCAGAGCAATGTGGCTAAGCGCAATGGTCTTTGGAGGCAACACAAACTTGCATTGTGACAAGGCATTGTGGCTAGGCATGAGCAGCAGTGCTGTTGATGGCTGGGTGCCTAAGGCATCGCACAAGCTATATGATGAAGATTGTATGGGTGCCGAAGGGCATTGAGAAAGGGAGAACGACATAAGCCTTTTGTATCAATTCCTCTGACGGCGCCAAACTGTTGATGCTCTTTTCGGAGAGGGTCAACTTAGAAAGTGAGGTTTGCCTTCAGCAGAAAAAGTGCGGACCTTCAATAAAGGCTAGCCTGCAGAAGACAAAAATAAGGAAAGCGGTCGTTAAGCTTTGGACACGGTGTGGTGCACGTCAGCTCTCCGATGCTTAAGTCAGCTAAGAAGGGTAACTTTTGCAGAGTAATAGTAAAAGGTAGAAAAGTAGTTACCCCTCTTACTAGGGTACTGTTCCCTTTTTATAAGGAAGTGAAAGTGAGAGGTTGGTGTAGATTTCCGATGTGGGACTTTGTGCAAGTTGCCGCGAGAATTAGGTTTAGCAGTTTGTGAGCTTTGGCATCAGGAGTTTCGGCAGGTGCTTGGCACCTCGGAAGAGTGTCTTCCTTCGGCAGAAGAGAAGGCGTGTCTGTCTTGGTGCTAGTTGTTTTGAGACTGGATATGCTCGATTGATTATAGTGTAAACAAAAAACAATAGCAGTGATCCAAACTGAAAGCTACCCCTGCCCATGATCCATCAGCTTTCTTCAAGATCACTTCCATCATAGCCACTTGGTATGTAGTGCTTGGTCTAGACTTATCTGTAAACTGCTGTCTTTTGATTTGGATCTGTATATGATTGTTGCTTCAATTTTTTATTTTTGGAATTTTGACATGGAAGGCATGATGCTTGTGGTTTGTAGGTTGTTGGGTACCTTAACAGCAAGCAGGCGGCGCTGTTCAAAAGAATGATTTGGGAAGCAATGAACAAGGACTATGATAAGGTAATGCCTTTGGAAATCCATAAATTTTATCATATGTGTGTTCACAAGGATTCGGTGCAATGCTAGGGGCTTTCTTAGTTTCTGTTTGTTCCATGGTTTCATTTATTTGTTGTCTATATTTTTGGCTTTTGAGTCTTTAGATTGAAAATCATTGAGGTTATGTAGTTAATCATGATTATCAGCCCCTGCATTATTTGCCTCTTCATTCTCCTTAGCTCTGTGATTGTGCAGGAATTCTTCACTTTTAAAACTGACCTCGTTTCTTGTATTTGAGTTTATGTTTGCTGCATGTCGTATGTGCATTGTGATCTGAAGCATAGGCTTGGAAGTCCTATCCAGCTTAGAGTTCTTGCCTAGTTCAGAGCTGTTATTTGAGTCACACACTGCATAACTGTGTTGAAAGTTTTCACTTCAATCTTATTTGCATTTGACTTATTTTTTTATCTTTCGACTATTTGTGTATGTTTTACTGCCAGCATTGAGCCTTATGTATTGATCTCTATATGCAACTATAAAATTGGCAGGGAAAGAGTAGAAAACGAACCAGAATGGCCAAGAAAGCTGCTCCTGCTAAAAAGCCAGAAAAGGCTATCAAAGTGTGATGGATACTAAGAATGTAGGTTAATAATAAACTGGTTTATGGGATTTTTGGTGCTTAAATTTTCCTGCAATGTTGATTGTCCTGCTTATAATTTATTTAACAGATACTAATGTGACATTTTGTTCTTGTAGAGGCTGAGTTCAAAAATCAACTATGAAGCTTTGGATAAATT
Organism: Prunus mume; assembly: GCF_029339155.1. Lineage (NCBI taxonomy): Eukaryota > Viridiplantae > Streptophyta > Magnoliopsida > Rosales > Rosaceae > Prunus > Prunus mume. The sequence continues at coordinate 6,994,649 of NC_142700.1, forward strand.
AAATGAAGAGCTTGTAAGCATCTTTTATATGTCTTATTTTAGAATCAATTTATTCATGCTTTGCAAATCCCATATTGTGTTCTGTCAACATCCAAGGTCTTGTTCACTGATGCAGAGACTACAAGTGACTAAAAGCCAATAAAATCTAATGGCACGTTTAATTTCGATTGCCAAATGATGTTACTTGTTCAATATATTTTTTGTTTTCTTAATGTCTGGTTAGTGTGCAGACACCAAACTCCTGTTTAATGGAATAAAGGTATATCCAAGTCACACAAACTACTCCAGGATAGAACATAATACATAAAAGAATAATCTTTGGAAGATGGTATATTATTATTAAGCATGGATTAAGACATGAAACTGTGATATCTGAAAATCAATCTGGTGGTTTACTAGAATGATCAGTTAACTATCTGGGCAGTTAATGGGGCAGTTATATGGTTCAAAGTTTTTTTTGTCATCTTATAATGATTTTGCAATGTAGTTCCTAGTTAAAAATCCTGGTAGGTTTTAGAAAATGGAGGTATCTCTCAGCGAGTAATTGCCTGAACTTTAATAGATACTGAATTTGATTCATCTGATCTTTTTCTTCATGTGTAAAATCAGGGTTATGCACCTGTATTTGAGGAAGGCACAAAGTCTAATTGTGGCAGTCTTGGTGATATGCAACTGTCAAATGAGAAGAACAGTCGTGATGATGAGTTTGAGCATGAAAGTAATGGTTATAGTGGAGAGGCTGAAGCCAGACAAGGCCAAGATGACGATTCATATGTTGCAAATGACAAATATAATGGATACAATTACATTGAAATGCAATTATTATGATGAGGAATGCGATTTTGAAGAATTGACTTAAATAATCAACTTTTTTTCTTCTTGATTTAGATTATTTTTCATGAATCAGTTGTATCATGTTATGATCTAAAGGTTAAGCAATTGAATCTTCTGGTTTTTAACAACTTTTTCGAATTGGAATCAGTCTGAGGGGAGATGCTATTGAGCATTGTTTGCATGTGAAACTCTTTGAACTATAACCATGAGCAAAATTTGTAAATTGGAACACTGAATTGTTGGTTTAAAGTTGTTCACAGTTTATTGAGTGTAGGGAGAAGCACCAGTTTGACAACAATGTTTCCCCTGTTTTCTTCTTCCTAAATTCAACACTGACAACACCAAAAGGCGTTTCAATATTCTCTACAAGTCTGAGGAAAATTTCAATTGATCATTTATTTGCATCTCAAACTGTGAATTTGTATAATTCAGTTAAAAGAAATTTTATTCAATGTTGAAAAATCTTTACATAGAACAGAGACTGAATTGTGTCTTGGTTCCAGCTTCGAAGCTGTTCAGAGTTTGCTAGCGAGAGCAAGATACTTGGTATGACGGCCCTGAGCTATAATTTTGCCTGTCTTCTTCTTCCTTAACTCAACACTGGCAACACCAACAGCCTTCCCAACTCGTAAAGCCTTGGCCTCAACCTCAACTTCCTCACCAGGGTAAGCAGAATCCAAGTATGAAACGTTGATCTCCACTGAAACTCCGGAGCTGGGAATTCCGACGGTGAGGATTGCAGCTGACCCTATCAAATCCACAAGGGTTGCTGTGGCTCCACCATGCATAAAATTGCCTCCATTCAGCAAACGAGGGGGTACTTTGAAGGAGCAAACAATACGACCGGGTTCAAGGAGATCGACTTGAATGCCTTTCATGATAAAGGGCTCAAAGAACTTCTCTGGCAGCCCATCCATGGTGATTGCCATTTCACCTTCTTTCTCCAAGAACTTCTTCACTGACTCCATACTTGTTTCCTCATTTCCTTCTTTCGTCATTTCAATTATTGCAATCAATTGAAAATTAATCTGCATAAGGACTTTGTCTGTCTCAGTACCAACCAAAAATAACTTTTCTTGATAAAAACGATGAATGATGCAACTCAGAGGAAGAAAAAAAGTATCATACAAGGGCAAAGTTAAAAACTTTAACCTATGTTTTCATTTAGACACACGTACACACACTGAGGTTCTAATCTAGATAGAGAAGTCAAACCAAACCAGCTTCTTAATCAATATTTGCATTGTGGTTTCATATCATTATCATTTTCCTTCAAAATTTCTCCACAATCAACCAGAGCTCTGAGCACTGAGAACCCTAACATTACATCCACAGAGAAAAAAGAGAACTTTGTTTGCATACAAGCAGATCAAGTCAGATTCAAAACACATTAAAGATCAGGAAAAAGGCCAAGCTAACCCAGAATCCAAAATCTAGTCACAAATATGACAAATTTCCCAAATATTTTCTGAGAAACACCTAAATTGAGAGTTTATACAAAACCCCAAATCTAATATCAAATTCCTCTCTAAAAACAAAACCCAGATCATCAATTCCATTAAATTTCAGAAACGGAAACATATATCAGGGGGAGAGAGCTGAATCATACAAATATAGAGAAAGAGCTCTGAATGATTATCAAATTGCTAAGAGAGAGATCAGAACCTCAGGGCAGTGAGCTATGTCCTTCTCTGACTCAGTGTTGCCTTAGAAATGCGAGAAGATGATAAAAGATAGGTTTCTTTCAATTTTGTTGGGTAAAAAAAAGGTTTCTTTCGAAAGTATATTTTTGTTACTTATAATTTTGACTCAATTTCGTTTTAATCCTTGTAGTTTCAAATATAGCAAAAGCAATCTCATTCCTATGGTTTATATGGCAATTGAATCCATCTCTCTCTCTTTTTATTTATTTATTATTATTTATAAACTTGAAAATCAATCATTAAATTAGGGACCATGATGAATACTACAAACTAACCAACCATGAATTTTTTTTTAACAAATAATATTCTAAATTATTATAATGAACAAGAATCAAATTTAAAAAGATAAGCACACTCTATAGACCTAACTCAGGTGTACGCCAACACGAAATTATTGAATCAACATCATAAAGAAAAATGTGAATTTCCAAGTCTTTGAGGTTTCTCGACAATGTTTTGGTGATTTCAATTCCCCCACCAACTCCTTGAACAGAGGAGAGTGTTAAGAAAATTTAGTAAACACTTTTATAGGAGGAATGCTTGGTTCTAATTTCTCTTAACTCTCAACTCATTCGCATTCGAATTCATTCTCAATTAGATTCCTTCACAAAATTGCAAATTGTAACAAAGTGTTGGAAGCTTATCATAAGATTGATATAAAACAACTATTGGCAATCATAATGCTCATGAACTATATACAATTGATCTCAGAAAAAGAAAAAAAAAAAAAAAAAAAAACTCATTTGAGTGGCTCAATTAGCGCACTAGTGGTCTAGTGGTCTAGTGGTCTAGTGGTTAGGTTCAATTCCTTTAATAATAATATATTTTTTGTTGAATAAACAAATATTGATGGTTAGAAGAATTTGACGGATAGACATGGACTCTATCCACTCTGTCTCTCTGTGTCTCTGTCTCTCTCGTACCATTAAGTGAGTGGGAGAATCCTCCCTTTCACTCTCATAGGGGGGAGAGAGAGATAGAGAAGAGAGAGAGATGATGAGTTTCAGAATCAGTGGGGGAAGCTAGCCGCCATCTCCTCATACCAATTTGCTGGTTCTTGCTTCAGCTGCTGTCTCTCTGCTTCAATATCTCATCACCTCAGAAACCTACTGCAAACCCTTTCGAAGGTACTCTCTCTCTCTCTCTCTCTCTCTCTCTCAGTTGGCTTGAATGATCATAAACTGCTAGTTTTCTTCTTTGAAAATGTTAATAAATTAAGGTTGTTTTATTGTAATTCAAAGAGGCCTTCAAAAGCAATGTAGCCCTGTTTGCATAGTAAAAACAGTGGTTAAAAATTATTTATTTCTTTATGAGTGTATATATAGGGAGAACAGTCGTCTTAAATTATTGAATTTTATGGAAGAGTGGTGATTTTCCCACTTTTTTTTCTTATTTATCCACTTACACTTCTTTTTTATAACTAAAAGGAGTGTAAGTGAATAAAATAGTAAATCATTCTTATAGAAACCTATGAACCAACCCATAAGCCTCAACCTGATCACATTGCATGTGCAATCCACGTGTCCTATATACAAAATGTCACTTGGCATTATGTACCTAACTTGTATATAATAAAATCAAAGTTATTATCTTGATATGATTTTGTTGATAATGACGTCAACTTATTTATATCCATTCCAATATGACGTCAGTATAACTCAGGTCAGTTTGCACATCATCAAAATGCTCAGCCATTCATCACCTTTGACTGATTCAACTTGCACATAGGCCTTCATCGTCCAGAGTGGTTGTTAGCCACAATTTTTGAAAATTCCACAATAGTTTTTTTTTCGTCTTTTGAAAAATCCAGGTCTACTCTTCTGAAATTTATTGTGTACCCACGAAAAACATAGTACGGTCGTCGGATTAGAGATGTAGGCCTCCTCTCATACAGAAATTGTCAAGGAAATAAATTTCCGACTATGTTATCTTCTCTTGCACCCGAGGCGATTCTCCCCTTCCTCAATATCGCTTGTTTAAAAAAATAAAAAAAGTTTTCAGACCAAAATAAAAAAGGTTTTTAGAATATTATAAGAAGTTTAGTTAAATTTCTATAGCTTTATTGTTAGTCCACTCCATCCCTTTGATATTGTGAACAAGAAAAGGTATTTAAATTGGAAAAGCCATGAGATGAGTATCTAGAATTGTAGATAAATATTTCAAACTCTAGCTCAATATAATAATAACAATATTCAATGTGGATGTCACTTGTCAACGCATTTAGCCCACTGCAGGTAGGAAATTAGAAAAGCGGCAGCCATCTGATCATGCAACTTGGAAAGGAAAATAATAATAATACTAAATGCAAAACCCCTGAAGTCAACGTAGTCTTAATGCTGAGGTTGTCGAGTCTTAATCTAACTGGAACTTTCTGATTGTTGAAAATGGAGTGTTCTCTACTGTGTGTTAGAACAAGTACTTTAGGAACCATTGGCAGTCGAGGAGCCAGCGCTTGTGTACAATAACATGATCGATTCGAGGAGGATGTTGAAGCAACCATGGCATCTTTCAGTGTCCGTTGCCTTCTTTTCCAGCCTATGCTTCTGGTTTCAGGTGTCCATGGCTCAAAATGCTACTACCGATCCATCCGAAGGTACACTAGCCATGCTTTCAAAAGTTGTACATACATATTTCTAAGCATCTTTTAAATACAGAGTATATATATGTTGTTTTTTTCTTCCTTTTTGCGATTTCTGGACAGTCTAGTAGCATAAGTACGTTATGTGATGTGTACACAACGATTGAATTGAGAGTGCAGTGAGGGCGTTGAACTCAATATTCGAGCAATGGGACGCGCAAGCCGTGCCTGGGCTGTGGAATATCAGTGGAGAGCCATGCAGTGGATCTGCAATTAATGGAACCGAGTTTGAGGATCCAGCTAATAATCCAGCCATCATTTGTGATTGTACTTATGAAAAAAGTACTACCTGCCACATCACCAAACTGTATGTTACCCTCCTCTATCTCTCTCTCTCTCTCTCTCTCTCTCTCTCTCTCCATACTCTTTAGTCTTGTGTTGTTGACTGTGGCAACTCCATTAATTATGTGTTAGAAAACTAAGCAGATGATGCCTAATATATCAATTGTAATATTAAGTGCCTAACTGCTCAATCTTTTTTCTTTCCAGGAGAGTTTATGCTCTGAACAAACAAGGGGTGTTTCCACAAGAATTTGTGGCTTTAAGATATCTGACCGTTTTGTATGAAGTTTTTCCAACCCCATTCTCTGTTGTTGGGTTTACCAAAATTAACATTTGCATATAAAAGAGAAAGACACATGTTTCTTAGTCTTACTGTTCAAAATTGGCACGATTATTTTTTATACTCAGAGATTAATCGTTGGTCATTGCACTTTGTTTTAATTCTTGTAGGAAAATTGATCAGAATTATTTCACCGGTCCCCTACCAGCATTCATCGGCAATATGTCCACATTGACGTCATTGTAAGTAGTAAGAGAACATTTGTTTAAGTTGTAATACAAATTTTTATCTGTCTATTACTTTGATGAGACTCATTCCCATGTACAATATCTATAATTGACTTAGAACCCGTTTGATAACCATTTCAGTTTTCGGTTTTTAGTTTTCAATTTTCAATTTTAAGTTTTCATTTTTCAAAAACTGAAAACTTGTTTTGTAATTAATTTCGATTTTCACAAAAAGTGAAAACTGAAAACTGAACACAAGATGTTTGGTAACTGAATTAAATTTTCAGTTTTCAGTTTTATGTGAAACTTGGAAATGGAAGTTTTTGGGGTCCAATTGTGAATTTATGATCATAGAATGAAAGTGCATGTTACAAAGAGTTCATTATATTTTTCGGTGAATTTTTTTGGAATTATGATGAATTTTGGACATGAAATATAGACCTCCCAAGTGAGTTATACCATATGGTAAAAGCAGCACATAGTACATAAATTTTTTTCTGATTTTATCCTAAATTATATGCACGTGCTAATTTCTTTAATTGATATTTCCATTCAGGTCAATTGCCATCAATTCATTCTCTGGCCCCATCCCCAAGGAGCTTGGAAACCTTACGGAGTTAACTTCGCTGTAAGCAATGAAACATAAGAAAGCACAATTAAATTTTGTGTCCCTATCATTTAATTCCATACCTCTTCAACATGACTTGTTGCAGGTCCTTTGGATCAAATAATTTCTCCGGAACACTCCCTCCAGAACTTGGTAACTTAGTCAAGCTAGAGCAATGGTGAGTGCTTCATTTAACTCATCGAATTTGAATCGCATGTTGCAATGTGTTTTTACCGGTTTATTTGTTAATTCATTATCGATGAGCAAGGAGTTCGTTTATCATATGAAATTGGTACTAATCAGTTTATGATTTTCACAGGTACATGGACAGCTGTGGACTTAGTGGTGAAATTCCTTCAACATTTGCTAAGCTCATCAACATGCAAATCCTGTAAGAATGGCCCTTAAGTGGTGTTTTAAGTTATTTTTTGTTTATTCAGCACTTTGAGATTGCTATTCTGGGATGAGCTTACTATGAGTCAACTTTTTGAATTTTAGCTGGGCATCAGACATTGCTTTCTCAGGAAAGATACCTGCTTTCATTGGGAATTGGACAAAACTAACTGTTTTGTAAGTACGGAAAACTTTTAACCTTCTGCAGTTTATGAAAGCAGACCTGCATGGCTGAGAGATGGGTCTTTTGTTCACAAGCATCTCAAATGTTTTTGTAGGAGATTTCAAGGGAACTCTTTTGAAGGCCCAATACCAACCAGTTTTTCTCAACTGACTTCATTGAACACTCTGTAAGGGCAAATGCTTCATATGTTTTGCTCTCTCTCTCTCTCTCTCTCTCTCTCACTCACTATACTAGCATCACTTATGTTTGTGTATGATAATGCAGGCGAATCAGTGATATATCTAATGTGAGCTCCTCTCTTGATTTTATAAGAAATTTGAAGAACTTGACTGAATTGTAAGTTAACATTCTCATCCCTTCAAATGTCATGATATAACTTCTTTTTTCCTTTTAAAATTTGCAATCTTACTCATTTACTTGTGCACTAAATTTTTTGGTGGTGGAACAGAGTTCTACGGAATGCATTAATCAATGGTAGCATTCCTTCTAATATTGGAGAATATGAAGGTTTACAGATACTGTACGTTCCAGCAGATATATAAGTTAAAATCCCAAAAATCCCAATTAATTTTCTTTCATTCTAATTGCTTTCTAACCTTATCATTCATGTTGCAGGAATCTGGGTTTCAACAATTTAACAGGCCAACTCCCAAGTTCTTTGTTCAACATGAGTTCTCTTACATACTTGTAATAAGCCCTGCCTTCTTTATTATATTTTTCTGTACTCATGCCATTGGATTTCCTGCTCAGAAACTTAGTCATTCATCTGACCTTTTTCTTGTTTCTTTCTTCTTTTTTCCTTCTTTTTCTGGGTGCCTTAATGGCCAGGTTTCTTGGAAACAATAGCCTGTCTGGACCTCTTCCAAGCCAAAAGAGCAATCGACTTCAGACTATGTAAGTCCTCATGTCATAAAAGTATGTTATATAGAATGTACCGGCAATGAAACAAGTACTCTGTGTGCGTCTGTGTGCATATGGGTGTATCTGTGTACGTGAGATAAAATCTCAATCAGGGCCTCATCCATTGATGAAAACATTCTAATCATTTTTCTTATTCAAATTATTTTGAACTTGCATGCATTTTGTGCCCTCTCATTCTGTACTGTTATGTGCAGTGATTTGTCTTACAACTATTTATCAGGAAGCCTTCCCCAATGGGTAACCACAATATCGCAACTGTATGTCTCCTTTTTATCTTTCACCTTCATGTTTACAGTTTAAATCACCAGAATCGGTTTGGGCAAAGCATATCACCAGGATTTGTTCTTACAGTGCTTCTTTCCTTGAATATTGTGCATATATAATACCCACATGATTGAAATTCAATAAAGGCTTGATATCACAAAACGTCCCTAAGGTTTACGAAACTATGAGATTGCATCCTTAATGTTTTTTTGTCATTCGTGGTCCTCAAGGTTAGTATGTGTGCTCACAAATAATGTGTGGGACAGTTTGAAGTGATGGATTTGAAGTACTACTATGTTTAGATATCGAACATTGGCACGAACTTAGTGGTCAACAACTTCACATTTATAGCTTCATATGTTGATTGATTAATGATTTTATGCAGGAACTTAGTGGTCAACAACTTCACATTTGGCAGTTCAAACATAACGTGAGTTGAAGTTTCTCTTACCCTTAGTTAGACAGACAATACTCACTACTAGCTATTACACTTCTTCAGTTTAATGGATTCTTCCACTACATTTTTCCATCTGGATAAATAATAATTGTTCTCTGTGTTTGCAGTCTTCCTGGATTGAATTGCCTCCAGAGGAATTTTCCATGCAATCGAAATACCCCTCGATGTAATCTTCTTTTGTTTCACTAGCCATTTATTAATGCATTATCATGTTACAGGAATAGGCATTGCTTCTCTAACTATGTATGCATATTGCAAGAGTGTTTTGATACATCTAGTAAGCATATCTGGTTATAAATATGTGATTCAGAAACATCAGTATGAGTCTTGTCTTGAGTTTGAAGTTTTTATCACTAATCATAGCTTGTGCTACTATATTCAATTTTACAGATGCAAACTTCTCAATCAAGTGCGGAGGACCACAAATGAGAGGAAGTGATGGCATATTGTATGAAGCTGAAGACTCAGCTCTAGGCCCAGCAACATTTAATGTAACCAGTACACAGAAATGGGCTGTTAGCAATGTGGGTTTGTTTTCTGACAGAAAGAATCCATCATTTGTGGAAACCACCCTTACGCAAGTCACCGGTACAGATGTGACCCCAGAGCTTTTCCAGACTTCAAGACTGTCCCCAGGTTCACTGAGATACTATGGCCTGGGTCTTGAGAATGGGCCTTATACCGTAACGTTGCAATTTGCAGAAACAGTTTATACTAGCCGTGCTACAGAAACTTGGCAAAGTTTAGGAAGGCGTGTATTTGATATCTATATTCAAGTAAGGCTGCTAATGAACTATTTGCAATAAGGGCAACCTCATTGGACAGAATTATTTAACTATCTCTTCATTTGCTTCCTAGGGGAACCTCAGATGGAAGGACTTCGACATATCGAAGGAGGCAGGTGGGGTTAACAGAGCAGTTGGGAGACCCTTCAAGGTTAATGTGTCAGAGAATTACCTAGATATTCATCTGTTCTGGGCTGGGAAGGGAACATGTTGCATACCTGAACAAGGTGATTACGGCCCGCTAATATCGACTGTCCATGCTGCTTCAGGTATATAATATAATGTTACATTATGAAGATTTCCTATGAATGGTTTAAATGTATCTTTCTGCTGCTAATTGATTGACACTGAACAATTATCGATTATTCTATTTCATTGCTCAGATTTTACACCAACTGTTTCTGGGCTTCCACCAACTACTCCAGGAAAGAAGAGCAGGACTGGGTTGATAGTTGGTATTGCAGTCCCTGTTGGGGCTGTAAGCTTGCTATTATTATTTGCAGTTCTATATATGAGGAGAAAAAAATCAGAAAAAGATGATGATGAAGGTAAAAGAGCATATTATTAGTGGTTAATTCTGCATTTGGTTTTAGGTTCTTTCTAGTGTTGATAAGCATGAAGCCTTTGAAAGAAATTACTTCTTATGTGTTGTGACATTAACACAAATTTTATAGTAGCATATATTGTTTCGAAATTTAAATGTATGTCATACCTTCTTTTGAATATGCAGATCTTCTAGGATTAGGCCCCCGACCAAATACTTTCAGTTATGCTGAGTTGAGAGCTGCAACAGAAGATTTTAATCCTTCAAATAAGCTAGGAGAGGGAGGATATGGACCTGTTTATAAGGTGAAATCTATTTTACATCAATATCTGCAAGGATTGAAATATAGGCCGATACACCAATATATCTGCTGATATATCGGTATTTTGTCGACACCAATACAGGGGAGTAAGGCCATATCTTCTCCTGTATCGACGACATATCCCCGATAAGTGCGATATCCCGATATTTCCTGATATGCATAACAGAACCCAAAAAAAATTTAGAAGTTTGAAGGCAATTGAATCAAATTGAAACCTAAAAATAGCTAATCCTTGCCCAGAACCCTATAATTTATTAATATGAAGAATCTATGCAGATTCCACTGCTCACATACCTCCAATCCATCTGAAGAGGACATGGCAATCAGTTTTGGATGTATGAGCATAGGAACTAGACCTAGTACTAACTCAAATGAATCTCATGATGGCTATGGTTATGTCATGTCTTATTATAGTGGAACTAGTTATGGAGCTCAAGATGATAAAAAAGATTATGAACCTACTAGTTGGTTAATCCTAACTATCCCATATATGGGAGGACAATAGGGAGCTCAAGAGAGACCTATGTGCACCATGTTCAAACATGGCTTATAAACTGCTCGAGTTACATGACTTGGTATGACTATTGTATGAATCTAGATGGTTGTTCCTCATTGTTTGAACCTCATAGGAGCTCTTCATTTATGTAGATGGACATTTATCTAAATTGTAATCCAATGTTTAAACAAACTATGAATTTATGCATGGTTTATTCATTCTAATCAACATTTTATTTTCAAACTTTTCATTAACGCGCATTACATACCACTTAAATTTCATCATATGTATATCTTATTATTAGTAAATTTTGAGTTTTATTTGTTCAATACATTCATTGATAATGCACATAACATTTATGAAAGTTTTACACCAAAATTATGTGTTTCAATGCCTATATCTGTCATTTTTGTTGATTGTTTCCCGATACCTAAAACGATAACGATATATCCCCCGAAATATCCATAAATTGGAGGCCCGATATTATTTGCACGGCCGATATTTTAATCCTTGAATATCTGCTACTTAAAATTAATGACTTTGACTTCTTACAAAAAGAAATTGAGAGAGAAGCAAAATAGATTCTTTTTACTTCCCTTTCATGTCATTGAATTGTATTTCTGTTTATAGGGTACACTATCTGATGGGAGGGTAGTGGCTGTGAAGCAACTTTCAGTAGCATCTCACCAAGGGAAGAATCAATTTGTAACCGAGATTGCTACGATATCTGCAGTCCAACATCGCAATCTAGTGAAATTATATGGATGCTGCATCGAAGGAACCCAGCGCATTTTGGTTTATGAGTATCTTGAAAACAAGAGCCTTGATCAGGCACTTTTTGGTAGGTTTTATATAGAAACAGAATACTCTGCAGTTTCAAGGACTCTAAAAGTTCATCCAAGTTTTTTACGCAACCATTTTGTTTTAATTTTTCTCTGCTGAGGAGTGAAGTTTAAAGAAACCAAAAGAGTAATATTCGAATCATGTGAAATTAAAAACCTGCACATTCTTTTGCTACTTTCCCTTCCATTTTGCAAAAAAAAAACAGAATACTCTGCAGTTTAAAGTACTCTAAGGTTACATCCAATTTTTTTTTCTTTTTCTCTTCTACTTGTTATTAGTTGTTAACATGCATTGGTTCTTCTCCATGTAATGTTTCAGGAAGAAATGACTTGCACCTTGACTGGCCTACCCGCTTCAATATATTGTTGGGAACAGCTAGAGGACTTGCTTACCTTCATGAGGAGTCAAGGCCCAGGATTGTACATCGAGATGTCAAAGCCAGTAATATTTTGCTCGATGCCGAACTCTCCCCAAAAATATCAGATTTTGGATTGGCAAAGCTTTATGATGACGAAAAAACCCACATTAGCACCCGGGTTGCAGGGACAATGTAAGCCTCCATTTAAGTTATACATTGTTAATCGTGACAAGGGTGTAATCCAAGCAACATTTTTAGTAACCATTTCATGATCTTGTAGAGGTTATTTGGCGCCGGAGTATGCAATGCGTGGACATCTGACAGAAAAGGCTGATGTTTTTGGTTTCGGGGTTGTTGCTTTGGAGATCCTCAGCGGGAGGCCAAACTCAGACAACAACTTGGATCCTGAAAAGATTTATCTTCTTGAATGGGTAGGAAAACAATATGCCTAGCTACTTTTATTTTAGCATTGTTGTGAAAACTTCTTTACTTTTTTCCTTTTTAACCATGCCATGCCCATGATGTTTGTTTTCAGGCATGGACTCTACATGAAAACGACCAGAGTTTGGGGCTGGTGGATCCGAGATTGACAGAGTTTGATGAAAAGGAAGCAACTAGATTGATAAAAGCAGCCCTCCTCTGCACTCAGGCTTCACCAATGATGAGGCCATCGATGTCACGTGTGGTGGCAATGCTTTCTGGAGATATTGAAGCAAGCACTGTTATTTCAAAGCCAAGTTATTTGACAGATTGGGATTTCAAAGATGTAACCACAAGTAGCTTTTTGATGGATAATGATACCCCATCAACTGAGGGCAATGTTCATCTCAACCATCAACCTGAAGGGACCACAACTAGTGCTAGCCCTGGGATTGACCTTTCGCCGTCTCCGGTAAATGTCACTGAATCAATGCTGACTGGCATTATAGGAGAAGGCAGGTGAGAACTAAGAAGTTGCCATTGTCTTGCCCTTGCTGTCAATATGTGACTTTTACTGCTAAAACTTTCCTACATGTACTTTTCTTTGGGTCTTTCTCTGCCTCCAGTTTTTAGCAATGGTGATGCATATATAAAATAAGATACCATTTTATATATATCTGGTTGCCTTCATCCTCATTGAAAAAAAAATACATGTTCGATAGATCTTTTAATTAAGAAAAAGAAATGGATGTTCCTTTTTCTTTTTGATAGCACGGTAAATTTTAAATAAAGAAACAACTTTATATAAGCGCTTATAAGCAAAAGTCTCGCAAATTTAGTGACTTTAATAGCTAAATAGTATATTTCAGCATATGTGAACACTGTAAAACTGTTTGATTAATAAAATGTCACAACGAACTCAAATTGATCCACAAACAAGTCAGCACCAAAGCAAATCTCAGCAACAGAAAAATAAGGAAAAACGGTTTTCTAAATAAAGAAACGTCAATGATTCACCATGTAGGCTTTAGCGGACTAGACATGTGACGATTCATATGTTGCAAATGACAAATATAATGAATACAATTACGATGGTGAATGCAATTATGATGGCAATTGAATCCATCTCTTTTTTTTTCTTTTTCTTTTTTTAAAAATTATTATTTATAAACTTGAAAATCAATCATTAAATTAGGGACCATGTTGGATACCACAAACTAACCAACCATGAATTTTTTTTTTAAACAAATAATATTCTAAATTATTATAGTGTACAAGAATCGAGTTTAAAAAGACAAGCACACTCTATATACCTAACTCCAGTGCACACCAACACGGAATTATTGAATCAACATCGTAAAGAAAAAAAACCCTCATCACAAGAAAAATGTGAATTTCCAAGTCTTTGAGGTTACTTGACAATGTTTTGGTGATTTCAATTCCACCACCAAACTCCTTGAACAGAGGAGAGTGTTAAGAAAATTTAGTAAACACTTTTATAGGAGAATGCTTGGTTCTAATTTCTCTGAACTCTCAACTCATTCGCATTCGAATTCACTCTCAATTAGATTCCTTCACAAAATTGCAAATTGTAACAAAGTGTTGGACATTTTTGGAAGCTTATCATAAGATTGATATAAAACAACTATGCCAATCATATTGCTCATGAACTATATACAATTTATCTCAGAAAAAAGAAAGGAAAAAGTTGTGAGGCTAGTTGTTGAATAAATTAATATTGATGGTTTGAAGAATTTGACAGATAGACATGGACTCTATCCTCTCTGTCTCTCTCTGTCTCTGTCTATCTCGTACCATTAAGTGAGTGGGAGAATCGTCTCTTTCACTCTCATATTGTTAGAGAGAGAGAGAGAGAGAGAGAGAGAGAGAGATGAGTTTCAGAATCAGTGGAAGAAGCTAGCCGCCATCTCCTCATACCAATTTGCTGGTTCTTGCTTCAGCTTCTGTCTCTCTGCTTCAATAGCTCATCACCTCAGAAATCTACTGCAAACCCTTTCTAAGGTACCTCTCTCTCTCTCTCTCTCTCTCTCTCTCAGTTGGCTTGAATGATCATAAACTGCTAGTTTTCTTCTTTGAAAATGTTAATAAATTAAGGTTGTTTTATTGTAATTCAAAGAGGCATTCAAAAGCAATGTTTCCCTGTTTGCATGGTAAAAACACTCTGGTTAAAAATTATAGAATATTATAATAAGTTTAGTTAAATTTCTATAGCTTTATTGTTAGTCCACTCCATCCCTTTGATATTGTGAACAAGAAAAGGTATTTAAATTGGAAAAGCCATGAGATGAGTATCTAGAATTGTAGATAAATATTTCAAACTCTAGCTCAATATAATAATAACAATATTCAATGTGGATGTCACTTGTCAAAGCATTTAGCCCACTGCACGTGGGAAATTAGAAAAGTGGCAGCCATCTGATCATGCAACTTGGAAAGGGAAAAAGAAGTAATAATATATACAAAACCTCTGAAGTCAGTCAACAATGGTTGCCAATGTGTGAGTAAAATCTAACTGGAAATATTCCACATAGTGAGCATACATCAACATCCTTAACATCAATTCTCATCAGATTAGACGCATGGATAGAACTTTATATTAAATCTGTGGTCAATAATTCATCGATGCACATGCTTCTGATTGTTGAAAATGGATTGTACAATGTTAGAACAAGTACTTTAGGAACCATTGGCAATTCAAATTTTGTGCCGTCGAAGAGCCAGCGCTTGTGTACAATAACATGATCGATTCGAGGAGGATGTTGAAGCAACCATGGCATCTTTCAGTGTCCGTTGCCTTCTTTTCCAGCCTATGCTTCTGGTTTCAGGTGTCCATGGCTCAAAATGCTACTACCGATCCATCTGAAGGTACACTAGCCATGCTTTCAAAAGTGTATATATTTCTAAGCATCTTTTAAATGCAGAGTGTATATATGTTACAGTCTAGTAACACAAGTACGTTATGTGATGTGTACACAACGATTGAATTGAGAGTGCAGTGAGGGCGTTGAACTCAATATTTGAGCAATGGGACAAGCAAGCGGGGGGGCTGTGGAATATCAGTGGAGAGCCATGCAGTGGATCTGCCATTAATGGAACCGAGTTTGAGGATCCAGCTAATAATCCAGCCATCATTTGTGATTGTACTTATGAAAAAAGTACTACCTGCCACATCACCCAACTGTATGTTACCCTCCTCTCTCTCTCTCTCTCTCTCTCTCTCTCTCTCTCTCCATACTCTTTAGTCTTGTGTTGTTGACTGTAGCAACTCCATTAATTATGCGTTAGAAAACTAAGCAGATCATGCCTGATATATCAATTGTAATATTAAGTGCCTAACGGCTCAATCTTTTTTCTTTCCAGGAGAGTTTATGCTCTGAACAAACAAGGGGTGTTTCCACAAGAATTTGTGGCTTTAAGATATCTGACCTATTTGTATGAAGTTTTTCCAACCCCTTCTCTGTTGTTTGGTTTATCACAGTTTACATTTTCATATAAATGACACAAGTTTCTTACCGTTCAAAATTGTCACGAATATTTTTTATACTCGGAGATTAATCACTGGTCATTGCATTTTGTTTCAATTCTTGTAGGAAAATTGATCAGAATTATTTCACCGGTCCCCTACCAGCATTCATCGGCAATATGTCTGCGTTGACATTATTGTAAGTAGTGAAAGAACATTTGTTTTAGTACAAATTTCCTCTGTCAAATACTTTGATGAGTCTCATTCCATGTACAATTTCTACAATTGACTTAGTTTCTATTTTCCTTTTTCTCCATTTTTTAAGCTTTAAGGAACTACTTACTAGTTATAATCTTTGAGGTAAGGCTAGTTGCTTTTTGATTGGCTTTTTGATATATATAAGTTGGAATTGCATTTCTTACAAATCAATTAATTTTGTTGGTTTATTTATTCTTGGAGGACATGAAACATAGACTCCCAAGTGAGTTATACCATATGGTAAAAGAAGCACATAGTACTACTATACATAAAATTATTTTGTTTTTATCCTGAATTATAAATGGGTGCTAATATCTTTAATTGATATTTCCATTCAGGTCAATTGCCCACAATTCATTCTCTGGGTCCATCCCCAAGGAGCTTGGAAACCTTAAGGAGCTAAAATTGCTGTAAGCAATGAAACATAAGAAAACACAATTAAATTTTGTGTTTTAGACATATGAGAAATGCTCAATTGGGACATGTAAAATATAGAACCACCTATGATTTAATTATATACCTCTTCAACATGACTTGTTGCAGGTCCATTGGATCAAATAATTTCTCCGGAACACTCCCTCCAGAACTTGGTAACTTAGTCAAGCTCGAGGAATTGTGAGTGCATCATTTAACTCATCGAATTTGAATCACATGTTGCAATGTATAATTATTTTCTCTTTAAGGAGCAGTTTATTTGTTAATTCATTATCGATGAGCAAGAAATGCATTTATCATATGAAATTGGTACTAATCAGTTTATGATTTTCACAGGTACATAAACAGCGGTGGATTCAGTGGTGAAATTCCTTCAACGTTTGCTAAGCTCATCAACATGCAAATCCTGTAAGAATGGTCCTTAAGTGGTGTTTTAAGTTTTTTGTTCATTCGGTACTTTGAGATTGCTATTCTGGGATGAGCTTACTAACTATGAGTCAACCTTTTGAATTTTAGCGGGGCATCAGACATTCCTTTATCAGGAAAGATACCTGCTTTCATTGGGAATTGGACAAAACTAACTTCTTTGTAAGTATGGAAAACTTTTAACCTTCTGCAGTTTATGAAAGCAGACCTGCATGGCTGAGATGGGTCTTTTATTCACAAGCATCTCTAATGTTTTTGTAGGAGATTTCAAGGGAACTCTTTTGAAGGCCCAATACCAACCAGTTTTTCTCAATTGACCTCATTGAATTCTCTGTATGGGCAAATGCTTCATACGTTTTACTCTCTCTCTCTCTCTCTCTCTCTCTCTCTCTCTCTCTCTCTCTCTCTCTCTCTCATATACTAGCATCACTTATGTTTGTGTATGATTATGCAGGCGAATCAGTGATATATATAATGTGAGCTCCTCTCTTGATTTTATAAGTACTTTGAAGAACTTGACTGATTTGTAAGTTAACATTCTTGTCCCTTCAAATATCATGATCTAACTTCTTTTTCCTTCTAAAAATTTGCAATCTTACTCATTTACTTGTGCACTAAATGTTTTGCCGGTGTGACAGAGCTCTACGGAACGCATTAATCAATGGCAGCATCCCTACTGATATTGGAGAATATCAAGGTTTACAGATACTGTACGTTCCAGTAGATATATAATCTTAATTCCCAAAAATACCAATTAATTTTCTTTCATTCTAATTGCTCTCTAACCTTATCATTCATGTTGCAGGGATCTGGGTTTCAACAATTTAACAGGCCAACTCCCAAGTTCTTTGTTCAACATGAGTTCTCTTACATATTTGTAATAAGCCCTGCCTTCATTATTCCCTTTTTCTGTACTTATGCCATTGAATTTCCTGCTCAGAAACTTAGTCATTCATCTGACCTTTTTCTTGTTTCTTTGTTTCTTTTCTTTTTTCTGGGTGCCTCCTATTATTGATATGGCCAGATTTCTTGGAAACAATAGTCTGTCTGGACCTCTTCCAAGCCAAAAGAGCAATCTATTACATACTATGTAAGTCCTCATGTCATAAACGTATGCTATATGTACTGGCAATGAAACCAGTACTCTGTGTGTGTGTTTGCACGCATTCTGGCAGCCTTTTTCTTACTTAAATTCCTTTGAACTTTCATGCATTTTTGTGCCTTCTCATTCTGTATTGTTATGTGCAGAGATTTGTCTTACAACTATTTCTCAGGAAGCTTTCCCCCATGGGTAACCACAATATCGCAACTGTATGTCACCTTTTTATCTTTCACCTTCATTTTTATGGTCCAAATCACCTTCATTGTGCATATACAATACCACATGAATGAAATTCAATAAATTAGGAGGGATGGATTTTGAATACTGATATGTTGAGATCTTGAACACGAAATTTTCATCTTCATATGTGGATTGATTAATGATTTTATGCAGGAACTTAGTGGTCAACAACTTCACATTTGGCAGTTCAAACATAACGTGAGTTGAAGATTCTCTTACCCTTAGTTAGACAGAGAATACTATCACTACTTGCTATTACACTTCTTCAGTTTAATGGATTCTTCCACTACAATTTTCCATCAGGATAAATAATAATTGTTCTCTGTTTTTTTCAGTCTTCCTGGATTGAATTGCCTCCAGAGGAATTTTCCATGCAACCGAAATACTCCTCGATGTAATCTTCTTTTATTTCACTAGACATTAATTAATGCACTATCATGTTACAGGAATACGCATTGCTTCTCTAGTAAGCATATCTGGTTATAAATATGTGATTCAGAAACATCAGTATGATTCTTGAGTTTGAAGTTTTTATCACTAATCAATTTTATAGATGCAAACTTCTCAATCAATTGTGGAGGATCACAAATGAGAGGAAGTGATGGCCTATTGTATGAAGCTGACGACTCAGACCTTGGCCCAGCAACATTTAATGTAACCAGTACACAGAAATGGGCTGTTAGCAATGTGGGTTTGTTTGCTGAAAAAAAGAATCCATCATTTGTGCAAAACACCCTTACACAAGTCACCGGTACAGATGTGACCCCAGAGCTTTTCCAGAATTCAAGGTTGTCCCCAGGTTCACTGCGATACTATGGCCTGGGTCTTCAGAATGGACCTTATACTGTAACATTGCAATTTGCAGAAACGGTTTTTGACAGCCGCGCTAAACAAACTTGGGAAAGTCTAGGAAGGCGTGTATTTGATATCTATATTCAAGTAAGGCTGCTAATGAACTATTTGAAGTAAAGGCAACCTCGTTAGACAGAATTGTTTAACTATCTCTTCATTTGCTTCCTAGGGGAACCTCATAAGGAAGGACTTCGACATATCGAAGGAGGCAGGTGGGGTTAACAGAGCAGTTAAGAGACCCTTCAAGGTTAATGTGACAGAGAATTACCTAGATATTCATCTGTTCTGGGCTGGTAAGGGAACATGTTGCATTCCTGAACAGGGTGATTACGGCCCGCTAATATCGACTGTCCATGCTGCTTCAGGTATATAATCTAATGTTAAATTGTGAAGATATCCTATGAATGGTTTACATGTATCTTTCTGCTGCTAAATTATTGACACTGAACAATTATTCTATTTCATTGGTCAGATTTTACACCAACTGTTTCTGGGCTTCCACCAACTACTCCAGGAAAGAAGAGCAGGAATGGGTTGATAGTTGGTATTGCAGTCCCTGTTGGGGTTGTGAGCTTGCTATTATTATTTGCAGTTCTATATATGAGGAGAAAAAAATCAGAAAAAGATGACGATGAAGGTAAAAGAGCATATTATTAGTGGTTAATTCTGCATGAGGTTTTAGGTTCTTTCTAGTGCTGATAAGCATGAAGCCTTTGAAAGAAATTACTTATGTGTTGTGACATTAACACAAATTTTATAGTAGCATGTATTGTTTCGAAATATAAACATATGTCATACTTTCTTTTGAATATGCAGTTCTTCTAGGATTAGGCCCCCGACCAAATACTTTCAGTTATGCTGAGTTGAGAGCTGCAACAGAAGATTTTAATCCTTCAAATAAGCTAGGAGAGGGAGGATATGGACCTGTTTATAAGGTGAAATCTATTTTTCATCAATATCTGCAACTTTAAAGTAATGACTTTGACTTCTTACAAAAAGAAATTGAGAGATAAGCAAAATAGATTCTTTTTACTTCACTTTCATGTCACTGAATTGTATTTCTGTTTATAGGGTACACTATCTGATGGGAGAGTAGTGGCTGTGAAGCAACTTTCAGTAGCATCTCACCAAGGGAAGAGTCAATTTGTAACCGAGATTGCTACAATATCTGCAGTCCAACATCGCAATCTAGTGAAATTGTATGGATGTTGCATCGAAGGAACCCAGCGCATTTTGGTTTATGAGTATCTTGAAAACAAGAGCCTTGATCAGGCACTTTTTGGTAGGTTTTATAGAAACAGAATACTCTGCAGTTTCAAGGACTCTAAAAGTTCATCCAATTTTTTTACGCAACCACTTTGTTATAATATTTCTCTGCTGAGGAGTGAAGTTTAAAGAAACCAAAAGAGTAATATTTGAATCATATGAAATTGAAAACCTGCACATTCTTTTGCTACTTTGCCTTTTATTTTGCAAAAAAACAGAATACTCTGCAGTTTAAAGTACTCTAAGGTTACATCCAATTTTTTTTTCTTTTTCTCTTCTACTTGTTATTAGTTGTTAACATGCATTGTTTCTTCTCCATGTAATGTTTCAGGAAGAAATGACTTGCACCTTGACTGGCCTACCCGCTTCAATATATTGTTGGGAACAGCAAGAGGACTTGCTTACCTTCATGAGGAGTCAAGGCCCAGGATTGTACATCGAGATGTCAAAGCCAGTAATATTTTGCTCGATGCAGAACTCTCCCCAAAAATATCAGACTTTGGATTGGCAAAGCTTTATGATGACGAAAAAACCCACATTAGCACCCGGGTTGCAGGGACAATGTAAGCCCTCGTTTAAGTTATACATTGTTAATCGTGACTAGGGTGTAATCCAAGCAACCATTTCATGATCTTGTAGAGGTTATTTGGCGCCAGAGTATGCAATGCGCGGACATCTGACAGAAAAGGCTGATGTATTTGGTTTCGGGGTTGTTGCTTTGGAGATCCTCAGCGGGAGGCCAAACTCAGACAACAACTTGGATCGTGAAAAGATTTATCTTCTTGAATGGGTAGGAAAACAATATGCCTAGCTACTTTTATTTTAGCATTGTTGTGAAAACTTCTTTACTTTTTTCCTATTTAACACTGCCATGCACATGATGTTTGTATTCAGGCATGGACTCTACATGAAAACGACCAGAGTTTGGGGCTGGTGGATCTGAGATTGACAGAGTTTGATGAAAAGGAAGCAACTAGATTGATAAAAACAGCTCTCCTCTGCACTCAGGCATCACCAATGATGAGGCCATCGATGTCACGCGTGGTGGCAATGCTCTCTGGAGATATTGAAGCAAGCACTGTTATTTCAAAGCCAAGTTATTTGACAGATTGGGATTTCAGAGATGTAACCACAAGTAGCTTTTTGAGGGATAATGATACCCCATCAACTGAGAGCAATGTTCTTCTCAACTGTCAGCCTGAAGGGAGCACAACTGCTGCTAGCCCAGGGATTGACCTTTCGCCGTCTCCGGTAAATGTCACTGAACCAATGCTCACTGGCATTATAGGAGAAGGCAGGTGAGAACTAAGAAGTTGCCATTGTCTTGCCTTTGCTGTCAATCTGTGAATTTTACTGCTAAAACTTTCCTAAATGTTGTACTTGTCTTTGGGTCTTTTTCTGCCTCTAGTTTTTAGCAATGGTGATGCATATATAAAATAAGATACAATTCTATAGATATCTGGTTGCTTTCATCCTCCTCATGGAATAATAATACATGTTCTATAGATTTTCTTTTAATTAAGAAAAAGAAATGGATGTTCCTTTTTCTTTTTGATAGCACAGTAAATTTTAAATAAAGAAACAACTTTACATAAGCGCTTATAAGCAAAAGTCTCGCAAATTTAGAGACTTTAATAGCTAAATAGTAAATTTCAGCATATGTGAACGACTGTGAAACTGTTTGATTAATAAAATGTCACAACGAACTCAAATTGATCCACAAGCAACTCAACACCAAAGCAAATCTCAGCAACAGAAAAATATGGAAAAACGGTTTTCTAAAGAAAGAAACATCAATGATTCACCATGTAGGCTTTAGCAAACTAAACATGTGACATAGAAGCAGAGCCGGTCCATTAGATATGGAGGTCCTTTGCAAAGAAAGCTGATGAGGCCCTATATGTATAAGTAAATTAACAATTTTTTAAATTTTAAAATTTATAAATCATAAATTAAACCAAAATATGTGGTATCAATTACGTTAGAACCCACAAATAGAATCAAGATCATCCTTCGTCTATTTTCACATACTCACATCCATTCAATTTTCTTTTACATACAAAAAAACTACACATACCCACAAATATAATATAATGTTGGACTTATAAAAACATTTGGAAGCCCCTAAATTTTGGAGGCTCTGTGCGGTTGCACAGCTCGCACATGCCATAGGCCGACTCTGCATAGAAACGGTTGGTGGGTTCCAGAAAAAACATACGAAGTCTTTCTTTTCTTTTCCTTGGAAGCATATTCCTAGGTGTACCCGCCAGATCACATGAGGCAATCCAGGCCCACATTTTCTTCATTTCTATTGGCCCCACCAAAAGTAGCCGTTAGAAATTTGAACGTTAAGCCTGCCCTTTTCCAGAACTTTAAATGGTGGAACTTGCTATGCTCTTGTGGACAGAATCCGATACTTCCAGATTGGCACCAGACCATATATATATATATATATATATATATACACACACTCACCTAGTCAGTCTTATCAGAACTCAAAGAAAGAAGAAAGCTTTGAGAAGTGAAAGTAGTTAGAGAGAGCTAGTAAGAAGAGAGAAGAAAAGAAACTAAAGATGGGTATGGTTGTGGTGATCTCTCTGCCTTTTATTTTGTTCACCATACTGCTTGGTTTTGGGTGCTACTTCTTTGGAAGAGCCAGAGGGCGAAAAGACGCAATTTCCTCAGCTCAGGTTTATGGGGTGCCAACTCCACCACCAGGAGCTAATAATTCTCTGCCTTCATCTCCTCCACCACATCATTTCAAGCACGACAACTCTTCCAATGTTTAAGCCTCTTCCTCTTTAGCTTCTTCATATGTTTTCTGTTCTTGTTCAGATCAGAGAGCAAAAGAGTGTGTGTTTTTTTTTCCTTTTTTTTTTATATGTGTTTTTGGGTGAATTTTGAACTGTGTTGGGGAGAAAAGCCCAATTGGGCATGTGGGTTTGTGTATATTTATTGTAACCTGAATCAATAACTGATGAAATACAAATTTTATTTATTTATTCAGATTATTTTTCTGAACTCTTGATTTTCTGATCTGAATTGAAAATTGGCAGACTTAATGCAATAAACAAAAAACAGGGGAGAGGGGAAACAGAGCACAGGATTTTTTCCCAACATTGACAAGTGATTCAGCATTGTAGTTGATAACAAAATAACCAAAAACAAGTTTACATATAACTAGAGAAGATATCAAAATGC
Organism: Prunus mume; assembly: GCF_029339155.1. Classification (NCBI taxonomy): domain Eukaryota; kingdom Viridiplantae; phylum Streptophyta; class Magnoliopsida; order Rosales; family Rosaceae; genus Prunus; species Prunus mume. The sequence continues at coordinate 7,018,471 of NC_142700.1, forward strand.
CAAGCTGCTTTCATTTTTATAAAGAAAACTCAATCAGACATCTTACAGTCAGTCGAAGACAGCCAGAGTTTGATAGCCTTGGCCGGAGATGTCTAATTCCATGACCTGGTCGGGGTCAAGTTGGCCGTCATTGTCCAAGAAGCACTTGAGCATGGCCTCCGAGAAGCCACCCAACAACGTCACCCCTGGCTCTTCAGTACGCCATGGCGCATACCCCACACTTATGAGATTCCAAATCACCAAGTGCGGCACGGCATACCCCTTCTCCTTAAACTTCCTCTGGATTTCCTCATAATCCCCGCCGCGAGGCTTCCAGCAGCCGTCGCTGAACTGTTTAAAGAAGGTGAACACAAACACTTTCCTCACCATCTTCTCTGCTTTCACATTCTCATTGACCGCCGCTTCAAGAATCAAATCAAACACCTTCCCCGGATCAACCTCCCAGTCCTCACACTCCTCCAAACTGTGCATAAAGCTGAACTCTTGAGATCTTCGCCCCGTACCAAATACAGCTGAGGGTTTTTTCTGTAATTCACCACCTTTCCTTGCCAGTGCCCTTGGCTCAGTTGAGACACAAACAACTCCAGAGCCACCGACACCGACGCCCCCGCGTCACACACAGCCAAGCAGTTGTTCAGCCTCCCCTGCTTTTTATACACGTCCTCCGTCATTCTCTTCCACTGAAGCTCAGCTGCTTGCTCGTAAAGACCATTATACTCCACGGCGCAGAGTGCGATCCCGTGTGGAAGCACAGCACCGGCCTCAATCATGCTCTCGGACACAGACTCGGACTTTGACTCGGCTGCAGTAATGGCTGTTCTCAGCGCCACCATATACTTGTGAACCACAGAGACAGAGGTATCCGGCTCTCGGCAGTACACCAGGCGTTGATCATAACCCCACTTGTTGGCAGTGGCACCTTCTTGGCTGGCTGGTGACAAGGCTCGTCTCAAGGGCACCAAAACCTCCTTCCGCAGCCGCCGCTGCACAGACATTGGGTTCGAAAATTCTGATTCTCCTGGTGTGAAAACCTTCATCGCCACAATTTCACACAGCAGTTGATCCATGAGGGGCGACATGAAACGGAAGCAATCAGCCACACCGGGTTATGTTCAGGTCCAACGTCTTCATCTTCTTTTTCTTTTGGTTATGCTCTTGCTCACGACGCTGCTGCTGATGCTGGTTGAATTCTTGTTTCTTGGACATCATGCTTCAAGCACTCGGCCATAAGTTCAGAAACCCGGTCGTGCAAAAACCTGTAATCCGAGTCGCCGTGGTACCTCTCGACAGCCTTGTTGGCCATGGCAGCCGTCTTCCTTCTCTTCAACAAGGCGCTCGCTTTCTCCTTGGCTTTTTCCGCCTTGATTTGCCGAATCTGTCTAGGACTAGGAGAGGAAGAGAACGAGTTGTCCTATTTTTCTTCCTTGCATTTAGTGTTAACTGGAACTGAAACTGTTGGGACTGAAAGTTTTGGTTCTTCTCCTTCCTGGTCCAAGAGTATTGATCAACCTGCTGCTGGCCATTGCCTTGTAGAACCCCAGACAGAATGTCGAGAACGACGGGAATATGGCCGAACGCACCACCCCAACTCTGATCCACCCCACTCACTCTCTCTCTCTCTCTCTCTCAAAAGAACAACCTTACCTTCATCTGTTTTCGAATGGTTCTGTAGGTAGTGTCCTGTGGGATTTTGTTTGTTTCTCTCACCCTTGATCATGCCCCTCTGCTCATCACTCTCCTTCCCACTTCTCCATTCGTTGGGCAGACCCTATCCTCCCAGACAACCACATCTTTTTCCTTTTTCTTTTTCAAGATTTTTTTTGTATCTAATGTTACAATTTACTTTGAGTGCTGCTAAATAAACTCTAAAATTAATTGAATATACCCTACTACAAAAATATATATTGAATTACTGATTTACCTTAATATAAAATGACCAAAAATGATATGTAGAATTGTGAAACAAATATAATTTTAATAAGTACACTCTACAAACCATATTCAACCGTAATCAAGAGATTACTTGATTCTCATCTTTGTGATCCGCGAGTCACAATGGCTTGGAGCAGATGAAGTCTTCCTTCGTTCTTCTCAGAACTATTTCTTGGCAACTTGGATTACTTGGTTGCCAACCTTTTGCAATCGTCTCTGTTGTTTCTTTCTTCCTGTTCTTTGTGTTTACGCTCCAACAATCTTTTATCATCCTAATTACCCAATCAGCAATAAGAAAAGAAACCGAATCGAAGTCAAAGTCAAAGTTTCTTTATGAATATGAAAATCAATCTGACTTATCTAGACCTCTGAACAACCAAAAGCATGTCTTTTTTTTTCTTTTTCTTTTTGGAGCCATGGATAAATCTCCATGCGTTTGTCTCAGCTTCGTGCATGGGTAATTATGATGGCTTTTTGTTCATTTGGCTTCTTCCAACACAAAAAATATTATGAGATAATTTGTATTTAATTTTCCATTTGTCCTATTGTGTTTTTAACGAAAGAAGTGGTGATTGCAAGAACTTGGAATTGCAAAAAAAGTGTCAACAGTTTTAGTATAATCATAAATCCATATGAAAAGTCAAAGATTTATAAACACTATTTAAAAAATAAATAAAGCTGAAAATCAACTATAAAATAATGCTACAAGTATGAGGGTGTACCAAGGAAATTTTTGGTAGTTCCATACAGTGTACTTAGTTAATTTTACATTTTAATTAAAATATTAGGGTGTACTTAGTTAATTTTAGGGTTCGTTTAGCAGCATTCTTTACTTTTAATGAATTTTTAATTTTTATAGATTAATTCAGTTTTTATTTTATAATTAATTTCAAAAAGTTTATAGGTTTTTAAAAGACGAAATAAAGTTTTATCATGTGTATTTAACAACAAATTTAATGGAATAAACAACATTGACTAACATTCCTAAACACAAGGAACTAAATTGGCCAATATAGTAAAACACAAGACGAGTTTTGCATTTAACCGTATGATTTATGTTCTTGCTTGTTCAGATCAGAGAGCAAAAGAGAGTGTGTGGTAATTGGCAGACTTATGCAATAACCAAAAAACAGGGGAGGAGATAATAGGAAGAAAGTAATTTGTTGAGCTAAATTAAAATGATTAGAATTTCTCATTAAATTAAAGTAGTAACAATCATTAATTGGTGGCTAGCTAGCAAGATTAACTAAAACTGATGACGATGCTCCTCCTCCTCATTCCTATGAGTCAATCAGTCCACTACAACCAGAGATTGATACTTTCTGGGAGAGAGAGCTGCTTCCATGACATGGTCAGGGAAAATATCCCCATCATTGTCCAAGAAGGACTTGACCAAATTGTTGGTGATGAAGCCACTCAACATGGTCACCCCTGGTTGTGTACAAGGCACCGCCTGTGTCGATTTGTCTTGGCTCAGATTCCAAACCACCAAGTGTGGCACTACATTCCCGTATCCTTTTTCCTTGAACTTGCTTTTTATTGCCTCGTAATCAGTCTCCCATTGATTGGCCGAAATCTCATCAAAGTCAAAGTAGATGGTGAACACAAACACCTTAGTGATCATTTGCTCTGGCCTCAAATTCCCATTCACAGCTGCTTCAAGAATCAAATCAAACACCTTTTGGAAATCAACCTTGCAATGCCACTCCTGGCTGTCCATCCTCCTCACAAATGCGCACTTGGACCTAAGATCATCGCCTTGTATTGCAAGCAACTGAGGGTTTCGATTGAAAGTGATCACCTTTCCTTTCCATGCTGGCTCCTGGTTCAGTTCAGACACCAAAAGCCCCAGAGCCACTGACACATCCATAGGAACCCTCATCATGTTCCCGGAAACGTCGCATATGGCCAAGCAGTTTCTAAACTTGCATTGCTTCAAGTAGACGTCCTCCACCATAACCTTCCACTGAAGCTCGGCCACGTGGCGCAGCTCATCACAATCGTAAACATATTCTATGATCTTATGCGGAAGCATAGCCCCGGCCTCAATCTTGGACTTGCCTCCGGCTTTCACCTCCTCCAAATACTGGCGATCCGGGCAGGAAGCTCGATGATTGGTCCTCCATTCAAATTGATAACCCGACTGTTCCTCCAAGGGGGCCTCCAAGGGCAACAAAACCTCCTTCATCAGCAGCTGTCGGGCTCTGTCTGCGTGATCGGCCTCGTTTTCCTCAAATCCTTGGTATGAAATTCGTGGGAAAATCTTCTTGGCAATGCTCTCAGAGAGCAGAGTGGTGCAATCGTACAAGGAGTCAACGTGCGGGCACCACCTGGCAGCCCGAGTTAACTCCAAGCAGCAGTTGTGATCATCATCATCAGATTGAGATTGGCTCTTCTTCTGCTTCAATTCTTTAAAGTTTTCAATATCAGACTTGAGACAGTCTGCGAACAGATCGGAAACGCGGTCGTGCAAGAAGCGATAATGGGGGTCGCGCTCGTATCTGTCAAGAGCCTTTTTAGCCATGGCGATCTTATCCTCTGTCTCCTCGATGGCTTCTGAGAGTAAGGTAATAGAATAATGTGGGTCTTTGCCTTCTAGTATCCGGTACAGAATGACGAGAACATTTTCAAAACTATGGAAGCCGGCGGCAATAGCCGGGAGGTTGCAGACCAGGGTTTTGGGGTGGTTGTGGTGTAGCCAAGACGCCGCCGAGTTGAAGCCTTGTGCATGTTCTTTGCCGGGGCCATGAGGATCGTAGTGGAGGTTGCAGATGAGCTTGAGGGTGGTGAGGGGATTGTGGGACCAGGCCAAGGGAAGGAACTGGTTCAGATAGTTAAGGTTGGCCTGCCGCTTGACCGGGGTGTTTGGTTCGACGAGGCGGAAGAAGAGATCGAGGCAGGGGTTGCCGAAGGTGGGAGAGGAAGGTGGAGTTGGAGTTGGAGTTGGAGGAACCCAATTGGCATGTTTTCGACATACTTGCAGAGGGGAGATGATTCGCACTTTCGCCACTGCTTTCATCATCGAAACTCAAATTCAACAGTGAACAAGAACAAGTAGGGCAACTTCTTTCCTTCTCTTCTACTGTTTTTATTTTGACGGATTTTTTATTTTATAAAACACCTCAACACCCAGCCGCCAATTAAAATATACATTCTTATTTTATTTTATTTTTTTATTTGGGTAAATATCTTCTTCATTTGGATATTATTTTCTTTCAATTATTTCAACATTAATGATGAGCAGCATGGTCCGCTTTGATCCACCTCATGATCAAATTGGAAGCAAAAGTTATATTAATAGTTGGATGCAATCCTCGCATTATATGTATTTGATTCAAGTCCTTTGATTACTTTGCCACAAAAATTTACATTCCTTTTTACTAGGTTGGCTGGAAATTAGTTTTTGTTTATTCTCATATTCCATGGATGAGTCATGACTCCAAATACATAAAGAATTCTAGCCACACACAAAAAAAACCATAAAGAATGTAATTGCCTATTATATTGTTGAAATATTGGATCCGTGGCCCTAGCCCTACAAGTAAGAAAGTAAGAAAATCTTCGGAAAGATTCCCTTTAATAAAATATTAATTTGGACATTTCTACCGTCCGAAGTCTGTCGATTTGTATCTGCGCTGGAGATCCTCAAAAATTCATGGAAATAAATAAATAAATAAAATCTCACAAAATTCATCGAGTAAAAATCAAGCATCATAAAACCTCTGCAGTAAAAATCATCTCAAAAATTCATGGCAAAGTGAGAGTTGGTCATACTTTTAAGAGGCATTATAATAAATAAGTTGTGTTGATTTTCGTCACTTTGGCACAACACTAGAAATATTGATTGACCTACCTACTTTTTTTTTTAAATGAAGAAAAAGGGGGAAAACTCCCAAACACCAACACGATAACTAACCAATACTAATCAGATGAGTCTCAATAGCTCCCAAAGAATTATTAAGCAATAAATAATCAAGTTAGACAGGACTCTCTTCAAAGTAGTAATAGCCCATATCTAGATTGACAGGACCCGACCTGAATTCCCTCTCGAAACTCATGTTGAATCCTGTTACATATTCCGGCACTTGAACAATGTTGGGCCCACTACTAACTCTACACCTCTCACTTGTACTTTAAGAACAATGGGTCGATATTTCTACTAAAATTTCGGCAGAGTCTCCCCTATAAAATGGACTTTTCCCAACTTAACACTTGCAAATACCTATAATTGAATAATCTCAACTGGCAGCACACACAAGATAATAAGGCACACACAAATTTTACATGGCCTCCGCCCTCAAATTCAGTCCTAAGTGGGAAATATCAGAGTAACTACTGAAGTTAAATTTATAAGGTTAGTTTCCAATTCAACAACGAGAACAGCAAATAAAGTATGCCGAAGTAGTTTACGTGGATGTCCGAACTGTAAGCTATCTACTTCTGGGCGCAAAAAGAAAGCGTGAGTAGACAAAAAGAAAGTTTTTCTTGAAAGTAATTATACAGAATATACTAACCCCTCTATTTTCGCAAACCTTTAGAAAACTCACTAATGTACATGTAAGTACACATACAAGAACAAAATATAGTCAATACATATGTAGGTAAAATAAAATCAGAATTAACTGGTAAGTAAAATACCATTGATCCAAATCTTGTACTTCAAACAACATTTAAATATAATACATCAAGTAACTCAAAATATAATTCAACAATAATCAAGTTTCAAACCATTCTTTGAATTCAATAAATCAAACAAGCTCAAACACAAATCATCCGAAATCCAGTTTATACAAAAACTCTCCACCCAAGTATACCTATGGAGAAAAATAACTGGCCAACCCTATGTAATATATCGGTAGGGTGGCAGGGGAACATCCTGGGAAAAATCACTGGCTGGACACTCGCATTTGTGATACGAGTACATGCAATACACTACGGGTAACCGAAGAATAGGGAAAACCGGTTAACCACATGTGTAGACAATCTGGCGGTGGCGGGGAAAATCTTGGTCGGACACCCATATAAGCGGTACAAGTAATTCATGGCTGGACACCTCTGAATAATCTTACTGCAGGTACAAGCAAACCATGGCGGACACGTGCATAGTCACACAGGTACATGCAATATACTATGGCCGGACACCTACAGAGTAGTCTGTATGTAGGTACAGAAAATCCTAGTCATGTGCATAGACTCTACCGATGGCAACCGATTCACTTTTCCAAAGGCAACCCATATATTCTTTTCCTAAGGCAACAATTATACTTTTCCGAAGGCAACCAATAATTGTCGAAAGCAACCGGGTCTGGGTACCTAGGGTGGGTTTGAAATTCACTTCTCGACACTTAAACATAAAAACTCCCTTTTGACAAATCCCTTTTTCCAAAACTCTTTCCCAAATCCTTTCTCGTTTTTCTGAAATAATACACCAATCTTTCAAAACCAAACTAATTTCAAGTATGCATCACACTTAAGTAAATAAACAAGACCCCCATTTTTAAACCGTTAAATAAACCCAAATTTCGCCATCTTGACTTCCCACCAATAAAAACTTATCAAAACATTCTAGGAAGTAAAACCGAATAAAAACCTACAAATAAAATCCTTACTAAATAATTAATCGACAAACTTGCATAATTACCACTTATAAATCCTCCCGAAACATATTGTAAAATTAAATCATATAAAAGCATTTTAATATCAACCTCAAATACTAAACCATAAATAAACTAAATAAAAATCATTTCAACCAAAACCGAACGCTCAGAAAATAAATACCATAAATAATTTATTAACTTAACTCAAGCCATGTATAATCCTTTAAAACCCTTCTCAAACCAAATTCGAATATGCATAATAGTCTATTTAGAAAACTAGTAACCATAAATCATCAATTCCATAAACAACACAAATAATAATCACAATCCAAGAGTTTCATAAAACTATTTCGAAAATGAATGTCCACTCACACATGGTCCAAAGCACACTCAACCCTCTGCGTTATCGTCCAGAGCGATTCATAACGCCAAAGAACCTATTTAAGAGAAAACCAAGATTAACTGAATAATCAAACCCAACACTGAACTTTAAATAAAAACCCTAGCTCTCGGGACTCACTGTGGGTGCGCGTCCTTTAGTAAAATCCCTAAGGCCATCTTAGTACTTAACAAAAGACGAGACGGTCTCTTAAGACCCCTGGTCAACAATCCAATCAACCTAGTCATATTGGTCAACCGATGGTCAACTGGGCCCACATGATCCACAATCTCCGATTTACAATTCAAAAGTTCCTAAAGGTCCAATAGAGTTTCCTAAACACGTCACAAGAGTTTGGCATCGACCGAGCGATCGGATCACTAATGATCACACGATTATAGTTCTTTACGTTATTGAATCGGAAAATCTGGGGCTCCGATTCCGATTCATGATCTGCAAAATCCTACACGATCCTAGGAGTGTCTAGATCAACATGTACTGAAATGAAGTTCATCTAACGGTCCAAACATATCAAATCCGGATAAGGACTAATATGCGATATCCGATCGACGATCAAACAATAACCAAATTGAAATCCGAGTATACCGTCGTACTCGGGACAACATGAGAATTATTTTAGGACTCTAGGACAAGCCACAAAGTGGCCCACGTGCTGGCAGTGCGTAGATGTCCATAGCAATTTTCGGCGATCGAAAAAACTCCAAACCGCCGGTCAAGGCGTGTATCTACATAATCAGCACATTGAGTGGAGCAACTTTTGTTCTTGGACATACCCCAAAAAGTTGATGGAAGTGGCTGAAATCTGCCAAAACTTCCATCGCTTAAAATCATTTCAAAACAAAGAAATTAATTCTAAACAACACAGCCAGCAGCTAGAACACCTCAAGAGGATGAGAAAGTATACATGGATCGACGAAAATGGTGGCCGAAATCTTTCAAACGAGCTTGAGAAAAATCGGATAAAATTGGCCGGATTTTTGCAAAATCCAGAGGTCTGGGTTCGTGGTGGAGTCGGTCGTTTTGGGACTGGTCCCAACTTTGGTGGTGGACCGTGGTGGCGGCCAACTCCTATAGCCGTTCGACTATTTCAAAAATTGAGGGGGAGAAGAGAGAGAGAGAAACGATTTTCAATATTTTTTTAAAACACACTTCGAAATATTTACAATTTTGCCACTAAGCTTCTCTTGATCATAACTTCTTCGTTACAACTCCGATTCGAGTCCACTACGTGTCTACATATTCATCTCGGTACAACCTACGTGAAAGCACCAGTCATTTCCCCAAAATCCTTCCAGATTAGAAAGTGAGCAAATTACCCCTACCCCCGAGGGCAAAATTGAAATTTTAGACTTTATTAATAATTAGATTAGAGGTATAATTAATTTAGGGTCGGGGTGTTACACAGATTATGACTCCTAGTAGCCAACCCATCAGCTACATTATTCCTCTCTCTATAGATATGTTGAAGCTTGATCGTTCGAAACAAATTCGTAAGCCTTTTACAACTACTGACCAGCCCAACATTAGGATGAAAAGCATTCAAAACCTTACTCTGAATAAGAAGCACATCAATCTTTGAATCCATCTCAATAACAATATCATCCATTTTTTTTCTCAACAGCCAAATTCAAATAAAAAAACAGACCCCACAACTCAGCTTCAAGCACTTCTCCCTGGCCTAAATTGACAGCAAAGCCACCAATCCATTGACCTAAATGATCTCTCAGGACCCCTTCAGCACCAATGGCATCAATACTACCCCTGCGAGACCCATCTATATTTGACTTGACCACACCAATTTCAGGAGAGACCCAAGCCAACAATACTTGCACCTTATTAGCTTCAATACTTGCACCTTATTGACCTGCCTACTATTAGCTACAAATTAACTAGGAAAAAAAAAAATCAAATAGTTTGAAACTAAATCGGACCATAATTTTTATAAAAAAGACGTAAAAAACTAGCTTTGAATTGTGACTATAACTTCTAAGTATGGGCCCGCTCCAATAAAGTACATCACAAGTGCTAGGTTTTTTGCTGTTATATTTTTTATTTTTTATTTGGTTGGATTATATTATTTAAGTAACAAAATCTTCGGAGACAGATTCTATTATAGTATCAAATATTTAATAAATTATTAATAGTATCAAATATTTAATAAAATATTGATAGTATCAAATATTTAATAAAATATTTGATACTATTAGAAAACTATATATGTATCTATATTCTGCGCTGAGATCTTAAAATATTCATGGAACAAAAATTCAAATCTCACAAAATTGATTGAGTTTAAAAAAAAAAAAACATCATGAAACCACTGCCAGTAAAAGTCATCTCAGTCCTGAAAGCATGCCGCGGCAGCTACGTGAATGTCGTCGGCGGCGGACTGACAAGATTAATGGCTTCTCCTCCTCCACCACCTCCTCCGGAGCTACAACTGCTAAAATCACCACCCCCCTCACCCTCAACAACAACAGTCCAGTACAGTAAGAACGAGAACGCCTGCCAGGATTTGTTTTTCAACGTCCACCAACCCAAAACCCTAGCCGAAGGAGAAGCCAACCGCATGTATCTGAAGCAGCTCCTCCCGGCTGCCTGGTCCCACAATCCCTTAATCACCCTCAAACTCATCTGCAACCTCCTAGACAGGCGTCGTCGCGGAGATGCAGAAGGCTTCTACACGGCGGCGTTTTGGCTCCACCACAACCATCCCAAGACCCTCGTCGCCAACCTCCTGCCTATTGCAGGCTGGTTCGGGTATTTCGGGGGTATGCTTGACCTTGTGGAGATTCTCTACAGGATTCTTGCAGGCCAAGACGTGAGGAGGGGCAGCAGGTACAACATCAACACAAGCGAGGGTGATTGGAATTTCGAAGAGATGATGTTCTCCATGGCTGACAAGGTGGCTGTCCAGAGGTACGAGACTGACCCAGATTATCGCTTCTTACACGACCGCGTTTCGGATCTTTTCGCCCACTGCCTCAACCGCGATATTCAACTTTTGAAGAATACTTTTAATGTTGATGATCATGATCATGAGTCTTCTTCTTCCAAGTGCTTGGAGATCACTATGGCGGCTCAGTGGCTCGACGATCGAGCTACTTTGCTGTGCGAGAGCGTTGCGAGGAGGGTTTTCCAGCATCCAAACCCACAAAGAGATGTTAAGGAGGAGGCCGGTTACGCCTACAGACTTCGAGAGCGGCTGAGGAAGGAGGTTGTGGAGCCCTTGAGGAAGGCCTCTGACAGTCTAATAATTACACTTATAGATCCCAAGTCCAACAGGTGGGGTTATTATTGCCCGGAGTGTTCGGAAGAGGCCTGCATGGCTCAAGTATATTTGGAGGACCTGAGAGCTTCAGCGTACAAGATTGAGAACCCTGCGGCTCTGCTTCCACATCAGATCATACGCTTTGCGAACGATGAGGATCTCGGGCAAGCGGCTGAGCTTCAGTGGAACGCAATGTTGGGGGACATGATCAAGGGCAATGTCAGTAAGAGGAAGAAGAAGAATTTGAACAACAGCTTGGCTGTTTGTGATGTCTCCCCCTCAAGAATGAGTGATGAGCTCGGGGATATATCCGTGGGCTTGGGACTGTTAGTATCTGAACTGAGTGAAGAGTCGGCATGGAAAGGAAAGGTGATCAACTTCAGCCGAAACCCTAGTCTGCATGGCATACCACAAGGTGATGGCCTCAAGGCCAAGTGCGAGTTTGTGAGGAGGATGGACTGCCCGGACCTGGAGGGGGAGGTTGATTTTCAAAAGGTGTTTGATTTGATTCTGCAAGTTGCTGTGCATGGGAATTTGAAGCCGGAACAGATGATCAACAAGGTGTTTGTGATCACCACCGGCGACAACTTGGCATATCCAGAGGAGAGTGATTATGAGGCAATACAGAGCAAGTTCAAGGAAAAAGGGTACGGGGATGTGGTACCACGCGTAGAGTTTTTGGATGTGTACTACTTACACTACTACTTCGATGAGTTGGTCAAGTGGTTCTTGGACACTGATGGGGTAATCGAAGAAAGGAGTCCCGAACAGATCATGGAAGCGGTCATCTTTGGCCTACCCTTTCAATCTCTGGTTGTAGTGGACTGAATACTATCTATCTCATTAAGTGAAGGCTTCAATTTCTCCTTTATCAGTTTTATTTTTTTATTTGAAATCTAGTTTAAAGAGTCTTGTTTACAAAATGCGAGAGAAATGTTTAGGAATTGTTTTCAAGCTTTAGAGGAAACTAGAAAAGTTAGAATATTGTTGTCACTAAGGAGGTTAGTAAAAAAAGATGATTTTGTTCTTTAATGTTTTTCATATCTTCTGCTCACTCTGTTTTGATACTCCAGTTTGGTATCCATCATCGCTTCGGTTTGATGATCAGTACTTGTTGGCAAGCTCATCCATGGATGGAACAGTTAGTGTTTATTTGAACGTTGTTTGAGATACTAACTTATATTCAGTGTGTTTGTTTGTATGATCCCCAGCACTGGCTTGAAAAGCAGCAAGAAGAATATGAAATTATGACATAGAAAAGCAATGGTCTTCATAGATATATTTCTCATGTTCCTCTCTCTCATTAACACAACAGATATCTAGCAATCAACTAAAATTTTAGAGCTCAAAGGAAAAAAAAATAAAACTAAAAAACAACGGGCGGGATAATGTCTAGGCAGTACATATATCCTTTAGGGAAAACGATAAAACTAAGAAACAACAGCAACAGCAACAATTTTCTTGGGTGCCCACCCATCTCCAACTCCAATAGCAAATCCAAATTACTTTCCATCCCTGGAAATGAAATTCAGCAAGTTGAGCAGCAAAACTCTAAAACTTAAAAACCAAGACAGGCCAGATAGTATACACAAGACAAGCAACACAAAACTGAAACATTACAAACACAGCAACACGAAGCAACAAGACAAAGGAAAGCACGAAAACAAACCACAAACCTCTGACTGCCACTGGATCCAGCAGCGGACTTGTCGCCATCCCTGGAATTTAAAAAAAAAAAGAAGAAAAATTCAGCATCATATTTGTCACCTATAGCACTAGGGCTCTAATCAACAGAAGAAAATCAACAAATATTTACCCCTCCAAATCCTTTGCTACGGGCTTCAGTTTTAGTTCTTTAGCCTGCTTGATGATTCCTTCCTTGTCAGCATTTTGGGAACTGTATGTTATTGTCTTACCGCGCCATCCGTGTTTGCCCTGTAGGTATTTGGCTCCCACAACCGCGGAGACAGTTTCACAGAAAATGGGTTCCTTGTCATGATAGAAGAGTTTTTCAATTTCCTTCATACGACTTTTGACTTGCTCAACTTGCTTAGGGTTGCGCTTGAGGTCATCAAACATGAGCTGGTATTTCCCATACTGCAGAGCTTTCAGCCCCCGTTCAACAGCCCATTTGGAAGCACTGGACATTTTGGTTTGAAGAGGAGAAAGAAGAAGAAGAAGATTCTGTGAAAAGTTTGGAGAGGAGGAAGAAGACGAAGAAATAGTGCAGATTGCTGTGGGGGACGTTCCCCCATTTATTCACAAGACCTCTGCCCATCACTCTCCACATTTCCACAAATATCATCTGGGCGGAGCAAGAGAACAGGCCCTCTTCTCTGAAAATTTTGATGAACGCAAAGAGGTCATGGTCGCCTTTGCTCTTGCCCGAGAAGAAGAAGAAGACGAGTAAACATAGAGTGAGAGCGAGTGTGAGGGATTTAAATCCCATCTCCTTTCGCAACGTCTCTTTTCTACTTCCCCCACAGCTTCGTGACAAATTTTAGTTCACTGTCAACTGCCTCTGAAGTGCATGGGGCCAATAACACGTCAAATCAACTTTAGCCTTATATTTTAATATATCTAAAGTTTTACTTAAATTCCTATGAAAAAAAAAATGACAGCCCATAATTCAAACCTAAAAATCAAAATAGAAAGTACAAAAATCAAACTCCAACTGGTAAAAATTAATTATATCTTGAGCGTTTGTTCTTTGCCCTCATCATCTTCATCATCTGAGAAAAAAGAAAAATCAAATATAATTCATAACTTGATTAACCAAGCAATAATCTATAACATAACTTGATTGAAACCTAAAAATCAAACTCCAAATGGTAAATCTAATTATGATAGAGGGATGGTGGTGGGGTGGCAGAGACAGATCTGAATCCTGATGGATCGCATTTTTATTATGAGTATGAGCATTTACTGGGCGTTTGTATCTGGTAGGTACACCTCCACATTGAGATAGATTCATTTATTATCATACTTACAAAAATTCCAATTAATCACTTTTACATTTCGAACAAATCTTCCACATTAATTTGTTTGGTAAACAGTGACAGAAAGTTGAATCTTTTTCCTGTTTAAGTTGAAATCTAGTAGCTGGTCGAATGCTAGGGAATTTTGTTTAAATGTGATGATACAACGATAGTCTTTAAAAAGTTAAACAAACACTGCAACTGACATTTTTATTTTATAATAATTAATGTGAATAGGAGTGGCAATTTCTAACACGACCCGTTACACGCAGTGACGAACCAACGGAGATCTTATTCACTTGCACTGCCTTCATATTGAGAACGGAGAGATTCGTTGTAAAAATTGGTTCCCGCATGCTTTCAGAACGGAGATCTTATTCACTCGCACTGCCTTCATATTGGTTTGCCTTGTGTACCTTTTTTCTACGAATTTCTTTCTTTCCTTGTTGGTTTTGTTTCCAAGAAATATTGAAATGGAGGAGTCTCTCCATGAGCCAACCCTGCCTCGTTTTACAGTTTTATTTGGGCACCAAGGAAAGGGATGTGGTGTGGGCCCGGATCCTGTTCATTGAATAATTGATGTTTCCCGCTGTAAAGATTAGTATGTTGGTGCAAATAAACTGATAGGGCAACTATCTTAATCGTGATTTGGTGCAAAAAAAAATATACAAATTTATAAATAAACCAAATTCTAGACATGCAAGCACTATTTAAACATTAAGTCAACTTTTTGGGTATGTTTATAAATGGATTTTGAGTGTGTGTAATGATGGGTTTTGAGTGTGTTTATATGTTTAAATAGTGTGCATTTTGGGTGTTTTAGTGAAACTCCCAAAAAAATATTCATGTTCCTGACTGACTAATTGCAATATTTCCATTGATGTTCTTCCTCCCCCCCCAAAAAGTTCATATAAAAAGAAAGGATTTTTTTAAATTACAACAATAAATTTCCATTGATTTTGATCACATACATACTTTCACTATATGATTTTTTGAAGATAAAATTACCAGAGAGGGTTCATAAACACGGGCCAAAATTGTATCTCCACACCTACATTTAACTTTTGGAGCAACCAATCTTCAAAGCTCGGCCTCCAAACCATCTGTATTCTGTATAATGCAAGCAATCTTTGTTAAAATTGGAAACTAGTAATGGATTGTTTGGCAAAATTGGAAGAACTAGATTTGGCAAAATTTTATACGAACTTTTTTTTTTTTTTTTTGCCAAAGATTTTATACAAACTATTAACGTATATGAAATACAAACGAAAATTTTATATAAAGATGCTTTCTCCAACACTTAGACTCTTTCTTTAGGCAATTATCTAGTAGGCCAAACTCATTGTAACACATATGTAACCTCCTTATTACCATAATGAGAATACCTACCAACTCTGTGGATGTAGCTCATTAAAGGGTGAACCACATAAATAATTTGTGTTATATTTGATCTTGCTCTTTCATTCATGCAACTCTAGATGAATCAATTTCGTGCGGGTTTCGAGTCGTGTAACGGGTCGTATCAGAAATTGCCACCCCAACCTCCCAAGCTACCCCCACAAGTCCCACATCGAAGGTTTACACCAAAGGAATACCCCAAAACCTCTATAAATAGAGCCCCTTGCCCCCATAGTATAAGGTAATAGTCATTCGACACTTATGTCCTTACTTTGTCAGTCTAACTCCTCTTTCTTTTGGCTAACTTTAGCATTGGAGGGCCTTTGGCCGGTGCCACACCAGTGCCTTAGGTCTTACCTACTGCTCTAAATCCTCTCATTCTTTTTTTTCTTCTTCTTTTCAAATATTTTAGCATTTTTCTCTTTTTTTGTAAACTTTAAATTAATTGTGAGATTTCTTGTTTTGTCATTCATAGAGATGTATGGGCTTGCAAACCAAAAAGAACTGTATTTCTTCACCCCAAAAGCTCGGAGAAAGCACAAAGCCGGTGAGAAACTCGTATCTTTGCCACTATAAGCATAATTGCATTGCATGCCTATATATTTGGTGTTGAAAATATATAAATAAAGAAACTATAAGCACCTGCATAATGGCAGATTCATGAATTTTTAAGAGGAGGTGCAACATTTCAAAGGCTAACTGTTCCACACCAAAAAAAAAAATTACTTTGGAAACTGTTAGTTGTTTAGACAAAAATCACCTGTATAATTGAAATGATACTATTATTATTCATAATTCATAAAAAAAATAACTGATGAGTTTTTTATTTTTTGTTTTGAAAAACTTGCATGATGCACATTCATGATTTGAATATATTGATGAATTGGATTTACAATATTGTAATGTATATATGAACAAACAAAATTCGCTTGTCATAAATGTGCAATTTATATATTCAGGGAAAAGAAAAAAAGAAAAAAGAAGAAAAGAATAACTTGCAATTTATTTCCTTGCGTCGAAGATTAAATTAACAAATAATTTCATTAATAATTCAACAGCATTTTTATGTTCAATATGTGCTTTAATATATATCAAAGTGTTTCTAGGTTAAGCCATCAAACTCTGATGACTACTCCACCCTCAAACTAAAGCCGCAGCATGATGTGGTCTTTAATAGAACAAAAACTAAACACGTGTATTGCACACACAGATTTTAAAACGTATTAATTGATCAGATCCAAAACGATTCGTTTTGGCCAGATCATTAAAAGAAAAATTGATCGTGTTGCTGTTGTTGCTTTTCACTCCAGCCTTTCCACAAACAGGTTGTGGGCATTCTTGACCAGCTACCCAGTCGACCAAGAGCTCAAGATGACTGAATTCTATGGTATTTTCAAGCGAAGGGAGGTGCACTTGTGCCTTTTTGCGCTTCTGTGGATCCGCCATTTGCATGCATGCATGCAAAGCTATGCCATTTTTTTTGGTTAGAAGCTAAGCCATGTCATGAATGATATATAGCCTCTCTGCCTCACATGGACTCATGTGTTGGTCAAAGGTGTTTCTACAATAAAGAAAACAAATATTATGTGAGCTTACAAATTTGTGCTAATAATGTTCAGTGTTAGATCAGTTTTAAAATATAATCTGTTGCAAATTGTAATTAAAACTATACAAAAATAGATCTGATACTAATTAAAATTGATAATTATATTTTAAAAATTAGGGTTTTCATCCTTCACATTCCTTTATGTGCGAGTACATGTGAAATGATTCCTCTCATCATCATCACTATGAAGAAAGAGGGGAAAACCAATACAACACGTGAAATGATTCCTTCTTAAATATCCCAACAAATATAAATATTAATGTGTAAAAGCAGGTTTTCCCTTGTTAGTTATCTTAATATGTCGCTAATTGGGTCATTTGTTAGTGACTTGATATTATGTAAGCTCGATTTTGTATAAAATTTTTGTTCCCCAAACAATGCACCTTACTATAGTTTCAATGTAGAAGTTAACACACATGTTTGGATTGGTTGTTTTTGTTTATAGGTTTTGACAATGATTATCAAGAGTAATTAGCAATAATAAAAAAATCCTCTATATATACACCATTAGATCATGTTCTGATCTTCACAAACACCCATAACGCACATTCTCTTTCTCTCTCTCCTTCCCTCTCTCACTCTCTCTCTCTCTCCCCCCATTGGAAACAATGAAACTATTTTCAGGTGGGCTTTTAGGAACCTACCTCCTCCTTTCCACATTGTTCTGGCCATCTCTTTCTAACCCCCACAGGCTACCCCCAACAACTCCCAACAAGACCATCCAGCAATATCTAATCCCTCACAACACTCAAAGATCAAAGCTTGGCCTCCCACCTCTCAAATGGAGCCAAAAGCTAGAGAAATACGCGTCTTGGTGGGCACACCAAAGGCAAGGAGATTGCTTTTTGATTCACTCAAACGGCAAATTTGGTGAGAACCTTTTCTGGGGCAGTGGACAAGACTGGAAGCCAAGTGATGCAGTTGCAGCTTGGGCACAAGAGAGAAGTTACTACAATTACAAGACTAATTCTTGTGCTCATAACAAAGATTGCTTGCATTATACACAGATGGTTTGGAGGCAGAGCTTGAAGGTTGGTTGCTCCAAAGTCAAATGTAAGTGTGGAGATACAATTTTGGCTTGTGTTTATGACCCCCCTGGTAATTTTATAGGTCAAAAACCATACTGAATATTCACGATGAGCTTCCCAAATATTGTATCATATTGTAGCCAATGAAATGAAGCCAGCTCAAGAGTTCTTTTTTATTTTCTTCAATTTCAGTTTAGAAATTTGCTTTAATTTGTGTTTACAATAAAATGAAATAAATTACAGCTGGGCATTGGCATCGCAGCCCTCTACGACCAAAACGACGTCGGCTCATTGTTGTAGATGCAGACATGCAGGACTAAAAAGCTGGCTTTATACTTGAAAGTTAAAACCATCTCTCTCTCTCTCTCTCTCTCTCTCTCTACCAAAATGTTAATGCAATTCTGACCCTGAGCTGCTTTCTATTGACAAGTATGGAATATTGATATTTTTATATTTACCAAAAAAGGAAAAAGATTGGGACATTATGTGAACATAATTTCTTTTTGACTAAAATTAAACCAGCTGGAGCATATGCTTAATTAACCAAGAAATTAACTGTGGTTAGGTCAAAGGTATATATTCAAAGTACATGCATGCGGTAATGTCATGGAAATTTATTGGTTATATTTGTAAAATTATTTAAAATAACAAACATTAGAAATATTAAAAGGAATTGTGCATTATGAGTGAATTACAGTACTATTGAATCAAACCAAGAGATGCAGGAAGGCCATCTAACCTCATGTGAGTAAATAAAAGAGGAAGCTGCACATCTGTCTACTCTATAAACTCACCACGTGGCAGTAGTTTTGGGATGACATGTGTGTATGAGTAGAGTTTAGCTCATGAAATGGCCCCTTCAAGCTCTATACAAACCATTACGGGTTAGTAAATGCAGGAGAAGTCAGGAATTGAAATAATTTCAATACCCATGTGTTAGTAATCACAGGAAAATTAGGAATTTGAATAATTCCAGTATCTATTCATGATAAGTATACATGCCACAAATACTTTTTATTAATTAATGTTTTTGTTGTCAAAGATAGAAAGGAAGATGATGATTTATTCACACATATTGATGTTTAGGGGTTTCAAACCTAAAACGTTGGTCTTAGGCTAAACATACTTTTTCATTATGGTATTACCCCATTGGCTTCATTATTTAATTTTTAACTGAAACAATTTTTTGGTGAGAAAAAGCAGACTTTAATCCCTTTTTAAGAAAAGGGATAATAATATTTCACATTTTTTATTGAATGACTCGCATTATGGTAAATAATTTATTACAAGCGAAGCAACCGAAAATTGATCAGAAAATAACAAATTCAGGAAAAAAGAAAAAGAGAAAGAAAACCAAAAATCAAATCTTTCTATTTTTGCTAATGCATCTCCTGATTCTCTTTGACTAACTCCTCTCTCTCTCCAGACCAAAAAAAAAAACTCCTCTCTCTCTCTCTCTATCTCTCTCTCTAAAAAGTACACACCTTTCTCTATAAACCACACCACATCTACTGCTTAACCAGAACATAACTCTCTCTATTTTTCTCTCTTCGTCTCTCTCTCTCTCTCTGTTGTTAAAGATTCTTATTAATTACAACAATGGCCGCTACGTGGCGGAAGCTGAAGAAGTCTCTGAGTCACAAGCTCTCATTAAACTCGTCCGATTCATCCAACTCGTCGTCTCGGCCGCCTCGTCCTCCTACCCCAGAAATCTCGGCAACCGTCGGGCCCTCTCCCTCGTCTCTCTCCTCCTCCTTCTCCTCCTCCTCCGCCATCTCCAAGCTCTCTCGCAGCTTCAGCTCTCGCCTCTCCAAGGTCAGTAATTGTAAATCACCATCATATTTTTCAATTTAATTCGCTCAGTCTTTAATTTAAATAATTTAATTTCTGTACGTTGCCATTGTGTGCCTGTTTGGTTCCCTGGAAAATCTGTTCCTTAATCTCGGGATCTCAGTCCCGGTGTTTTCATTATTTCGCGTCTCGTTTTGTCGCCGGCGAGATTTTAACCGGTAACTTTCCGGCGTGTGAGTGAGTGTTAATTTGCCGCGAAACCTCGGAGGAGACTGCCAGTTGTTCTTTCCCGAAGAAACAGGCCGTCGTTTTCTGACTATTGAAACAGAATTAAGTTAGTTCGCCAATATGACCAATTTGCCCCTATTGGCTTCCTGTATTTACGGTCCCAGTGTGTCTTGGTTTGGCCGTTTCTTCGGTGGCAGTTTGGGAATGTGGCAGTTGGGCATTTGATCACGTTTCTTTCTCTTTAGGTGTGTTGTCAAGTCACCGGCCATTAAGGCTCAATACTGCGGGTTTTTAATTAATTAATTAATTAATAATACTATTTTAAAGGTCGTCCAAGTTTCCCTAATTATTCCCAATATAATTTG
Source organism: Prunus mume (assembly GCF_029339155.1). NCBI lineage: Eukaryota > Viridiplantae > Streptophyta > Magnoliopsida > Rosales > Rosaceae > Prunus > Prunus mume. The sequence continues at coordinate 7,039,065 of NC_142700.1, forward strand.
AAGCGTCTTGTAGATATGTTAGGCAAATCTTCAGTGATTGCGTTTTGTGAAAAAGTCAATGACATAGGGGCTAAGAAGTCGAATAAGGCAAAAGCTACATGCTTATATTGCACGCCCAAACAATTATGTCATATCATATCCTCTTTTATAAAGTTAGAGAATTTTTGTTGGACATTTGGAATTTCCTTTTTGGTTTTTTAATTATTTGCATTGTAAAAGAATATTATTTTACGTATGTCTTAATTTGTCTTGCTAATACAAAAAGATGACAACATGTTGCACATTTGATCTGTAATTATCTGTAATACAAAAAGATAATTTGCTACAGTTTAGGTTATGAAATTCTGGTTTTCCCTATTAGAATAAGTCACAGTTCCCTCACCCCTTTTCCATGTTGCAAATATATGCTGGTGCTGTGTTTATTATGACTCTTGGCTGGATTGCATTGTTCAGCTTGTGCCATACTGACAGTTTTCTATTTTCCCATAGAATAATGCTGATACGGATTCTTGTTAGCACCGAATTTGCTTTTTTGATAGGCTGTGTTTGCTTAACATACTGATGTATAAAAGTCTATTTATGTGGCAAAGTTCTTTTCATTCAATTTTGTTGATCAAAGCCTTCTCATTTTGTGTTAATCTTGAACAGTTGCTGAAAGGTAACTGCATTGGTATGGCCATCTCATGATGTCTGACTTTTGTTTAAATTGTTGTGTACAGAAAAATTGCGCCATTTGCCTGAGTAACGTGAGAGCAGGGCAAGGCCAAGCCATCTTCACTGCTGAGTGCTCCCACTCTTTCCACTTCGTTTGTATTGCCAACAATGTCAAACATGGAAACCTTTGCTGCCCAATCTGCCGATCCAAGTGGAATGCTGTACCTTTCCAAGCTCCCACCAATGCTGCAGATCCTCAACAAAATAACTTGGGTCAGATCCATACCAATGTCTACCATCGTCACCAGTCTCACCTCTCATTGCAGCCCCAGGTCCATCCTGAGCCGCTTAGCTTCTCAGATGATGAACCTCTCCCATCCACCTCACCTACCCGACTCTCTGGCCCCCAAACTGTAGCAATCAAGAGTTATACAGAGTACTCTGCTATCTCTGTTGCAGAATCTCGCCCTACATTTCCTGTTCTTGTCAGCATCCGAGCACCACCTCTTCAAGATGCTAATGGCCATGGCCGTAACCCCATTGACCTTGTGACAGTTCTGGACGTAAGTGGCAGCATGTTTGGCACAAAGCTTGCCCTTCTCAAGAGTGCTGTCAAATTTGTCATACAAAACTTGGGGCCTTATGACCGACTTTCCATAGTTTCGTTCTCAACTATTCCTAAAAGGGTTTTTCCTCTGCGAAGAATGACTGTTGATGGGCGTGAAAGTGCCATTTTAGCAGTCGAGTCTCTTAGAGCAAATGGTGGAACTGACATTGTGGGAGGACTCAATAAAGGAGTTCAGGTCCTTGAAGAACGCCGTGAAAGGAATCCGGTTTCTAGCATCATCCTCTTATCTGATGGCAGAGACAATTGCAACTATGGCTCACAGACTACTTCAAGTGCAAACCAGGTGTCTGAGTTTTTGAACCAATTGCCAGCTTCAGTACGGTGTAGCAATATTCCAGTCCACGCATTTGGATTTGGCACTGACCATGATGCCACTACTATGCATGCTATTTCTGATTCATCTGGTGGCACCTTTTCCTTCATTGAATCAGTTGCTATGATACAAGATGCCTTTGCTATGTGCATTGGTGGTCTTCTCAGTGTTGTGGCTCAAGAACTTCGACTCACGGTTAGGTCAGCATCACAGGGAGTGCAGATTGTGTCAATACCATCAGGGGGACATATGAGTGAGATTTCTGATGAGTCTCAACAAGGTGTTGTTGACGTTGGAAATATGTACGCAGAAGAGGAGAAACAATTTCTGGTGTACCTTTCAGTTCCAATATCCACAGGAACTAGAAATAGGGAAGGCGTGAAAAAGACACCACTGTTGGATGTATCATGCTTGTACAAAGATCTAGGCTCAAATGAGTTAATCCAGGTGGTAGGTGAGAGGGTAGATATACTGAGACCTAAAGCTTGGTCCTCTGCAGATGAGGCAGTGTGTTTGGAGGTTGATCGGCAGAGGAATAGAATTTTGGTAGCCGAAGGTATCACAGAAGCACAAGTGATGGCTGAAATGGGAAATCTAGAAGGTGCACAGGCCATTTTGGCACAACGTAGATCAACTCTCTTAACAACAGCAGCAGCACAAGCTGGGGATGGTCTCTGTAATTGGCTTGAAGCTGAGCTTAGAGAAATCAGGGATAGAATGGCAAGTGTGGAATCGTATACACAGACCGGGCGAGCTTATGTTCTTTCTGGGTTGAGCTCACATTCATGGCAGAGAGCCACAACTAGGGGTGACATGACAACCCAGATTCTCACGATGAGCGAAGGTGGAACCTCACACACAAGCGTTGGCACAACCGTCGGCTATGAAACACCGACGATGGTTACCATGGTAAGGATGTCACAGAATCTTGGGGTTAATCCTGCAGCCTAACTTCAATGAGCAAACAAGCCTTGAAGCTTGGGTAAGGTGTGAATAGGGATACAGCATTAATCCTCGGATTAATTCATAGTAGACTAAAAGTTAGTAATTGCCAATTCAAACTCCCAATTAACCTTTTCCAAATTCTGACAATAGTTGCCTTCATATTATTTTGGCTGCTTGTTTGTTTAATGGGGTTTACACTTCATTTTCTTTTCCATGATGGATTGGATTGATTGAGATTCTTACTAGAAGTTAATATTCCATACTTTGTGTTCATTTCTTGCGCTAAGGATCATGTTCATATTTTCATCTTCTGGTCTGGCGTTTGTGTTGAGATTGTTTGACAGAAAGCCTATATTGCTTGCAACTCTTGTGCATCCACTTTGACAATTGGTTTTCCACATTTGCAAAGAGAGAAACAAGCATGGATTATTATTCTCTTAGTCTGGTGGATTCATGGATGGTAGAGCTAAATAGCTCATCTTGGCAAATCTTCTCACTTTCCGGAAGAAAAGTACCATAAGGGGAGAATGGTAAATTAGTAACTTTTCAATATGACCGTCACATCATCACGTGATGTTACGGATTCACTTATGTTGTGGTAACACTGAAAGTTTCAAAGAAATAAGTACTTTCCAGCCATGGACTTAGGTCGATATAAAAGATTGAGTGGTGAAAATAAGGCAAGCAGTTGAGAGTGAAATGTAATCACAAAAGAGCAATTGTTTTGATTAAAGGAAGGGGGAGCCTCAAGTATGCAAAGGGGTACATAATCTAAAGACATATTAGCACAAAACAAAGTTGAAAATTTGATTATAGATAATTTAAAGTCAAATTACATTTTTTTTTTCCCTGTAAGATGGTGGTAATTTCAAAAATTTAAACTGATTTCTGAACAATTTATAAGCTATTGCAATTGAGTTCAAAATCATGATTTTGGACTCTATTGCAACCATTTACAAGGGAATGATTGCTGAAATTGAAACCAAATGAATCCGAAAATGAAATAAGAAAGCGAATTGACTTGGCAGTAATATAATTTCCACCTAATTTTAATCGGAAACAAATTACAAGAAATTTGGCCAAAAATTAACATCACCGCACCACCACCACTTCCAAATTTGCAACGGAAAGCTCATGTTCGAATTAAAAGAGAAAAAAGGAAAGAAGAAAAAAAAAAGAAGGCGTGGGAGGAAATATAGCCTATAGGAATTAACGTTAGAAAAATAAAATATAAGAGAGAGAGAGAGCCTTTGACGTTTTTGGTGATGCTACTGGTAGGTGTGAAAAGTCTCAAGCTCGTAAAACAGTTTGGCATTTCCCACCATCGAAGCTTCTGCAAGTTTCGCCTTGCTCTGTCGAATTCCTGCGATCTACGTATACCTTCCCAAGTATGAATATTCTGTCAAAAGATTTCATCTTTTTTTTGCTCTTTTTGTTAGAAATTCAATTCGATCTGCAAAATGATTAATTATTGTGTGAAAGGAAAAAGTAGCACTTTTTTTTTTTCATGGGTTTAGGTATTTTACATTGTAGGGAATTGGGGGGGTATTATTTCAAGGCACGAGGGATTGAATTTGCACAAGAATATTTCTTCTTCTTTGTGTCTGAGATAATGTTGGGCAAGGAAAAAAAGATTGAACAATGCGGATTGTTATTTATCTGTGCAATTCAGTCTAGTTTCAACCTGGGATTGCTCTAATGATTCGAGTTATAGTATACTACCTTTTTATTTTATTTTATGGTATACAGCTCTAAGAATTATAGTGCTCAGCCTTTGTGATTAGTGTTTAGTTACTTGCAATTTCAGGGTGTCTTGTATCTTATGGTGCTCACCTTCAAGCACTAGTCTTTTGATCCATGGCCAAGCCCGAACTTAGTGCTCGGACTGTTCTAGAACCACTGTCATTCTTCAACCTCTCTGACCACTCTCGTGCACAAGTTACATCCCTCGCTATCTACACGGTCTCTGACTCCCAGTGTCTAATTTACATTGGGACTCAGTTTGGAGCCCTATTTTTATTCTCTGTAAACCCTGGCAATCCCAATGATGAAACCCGGTCTGATCGTTCCAACAGCCCTTCAGTCCTGCAGAACATTTCTCTTTTGCGAAAAGTTGTGGTCGGAAATTCCTCAGTGGAGTCTATACAAGTATTTGGTGACATTGGGAAGCTTTTGGTGCTTTTGGGTGGGTTTTTGTTTACGGTTGATTCACTTCTCTTGCAGCCTGTGAAGAGATTGAGTTTCTTGAGAGGAATTTCTGTTATCACGAGGAGGTTGCGAAGCAGTGAATCAGAGTGTTCGAATTTGTCAGCTCTTAGCAGTTCGTCAGAGTATACGAGCACAAGTCAGCGATTTTTGCAAAAGTTGGGAAGTGGGATCAGAGCAAATGGCTTGAAAATGAAAGAAACAGTGCAGCAGCGTGTAGACAATCATGTTTTCTCAGTCGTGATTGGAAAAAGATTGGTATTGATAGAGCTTGTTTTGATTAATAGATTAGGTAAAAGTGACCAAGACATTGATGATGGGTCTTTTGTAATTCTGAAAGAAATTCAGTGTATTGATGGGGTTATGGCCATGGTATGGCTCAATGATTCGATAATTGTCAGTACGGTTAATGGATATAGTTTGTTTTCATGTGTTACGGGACAAAGTGGTGTAATATTTTCATTACCTGATGGTTCTAGTCTGCCACGACTTAAATTGTTGTGTAAAGAATGGAATTTGCTTTTGTTGGTGGACAATGTTGGCATCATAGCTAATGCACATGGGCAGCCAGTTGGTGGTAGCTTGGTGTTCCATAGTAACCCAGATTCTATTGGGGAGATAATCTTCGTATGTGGTTGTTGCAAGGGATGGAAAGCTGGAATTGTACCATAAGAAAACTGGTACTTGTATTCAGATGGTCACTTTTGGTGGCGAAGGGGTAGGAGGGCCATGCGTTGTTGCAGATGAGGAAGATAGAACGGGAAATCTTGTCGTTGTTGCAACACCCACCAAGGTATGGAAAAGTATTTGATCCAATGATTCATTTATACTTTTTGCAGCTTCATTACAGACATGTACAACTTTTTCCCTTTTTTTCTTTCTATGTTTCTGTTTTTAGTTTGTATACTCTTTTCTTTTACACCAGTGCTGTATTTATCAATTGGAATGAACGATAAATTGCATTTATGAGTATAAGAGGAAGTGGAAGTATAAATTCGCATGTTAATAGTTTCTTAATTTATATGGTTAACTTTACAGTTAATTTTTCATTTAAGCTAAGATCAGTTTGATGATTGTACTCAGTGTGCAAGGGTTTTCATATGAGGAGATTATAAACAAATTTTTCGGAACTGGGGACAAAAAAAAGGAATTGTGTTGTTGAGTGATTCCTTGAAGTTCCCTTCATTAAAGTGCTTTTTATCTAGCATGTTGTATGGAAATACACTCGTGAGGAATGGGTTATAGGAAGTATGAGTTTCCTTATGATCAATTATTGCCAGTTATTTTACTGTTGTGTCTGACATATGACTGGGGGGAACATGATTGCATCCTGTTTTAGCTTTTGTTAAAATATATATATATATATATATATTCTATGGATTTGTTATACATTTATAATTTCTATAGACTAAGATAGCAAAAAACCTGCAAGTTTCAATTGTCTAGTCTGTTGCTGAGAAATTTTGCTCCTGAATTTGATTAAAGCCAAATAGACTCATTAAAGTTATAGTATCTGTATATTTGGTCATACTTGAGTGATTTGCGTGTTTATAATCATAAACATGTTTTTGCAAAATACTTTAAGTACGTTTTACCTGAAAATGTTTATATAGGTCTAGAGCTCATAAACTTTAAGCTTTCCACGTGAACACAGTTGTCACTGCAGCTTGTGCTGTTTTGTTTGAGAATTGATCGATCAAGTATTAACCTTTAAGAGTTGACAGTGATGCATATGCTTTCTATGGTTGCTTGATTGGTTTTCATAGTTTTCTTATATGTCCTTTCCATGTTGCAAATTTCTAGGTTGTTTGCTTTCGGAAATTACCTTCTGAAGAACAGATTAAAGATCTATTGAGAAAAAAAAACTTCAAGGAAGCCATCTCCTTGGTGGAGGAGCTTGAGTGTGAGGGTGAATTATCAAAGGATATGCTCTCGTTTGTTCATGCTCAAGTGGGCTTTCTCTTGCTTTTCGACTTGCATTTTGAGGAAGCAGTGAATCACTTTTTGCAGTCTGAGGCCATGCAGCCTTCTGAAGTATTTCCATTCATAATGAGAGATCCAAATCGATGGTCACTACTGGTATGGTCTTTTGTGCTCATAATTAGGGTATTCATCTCATGTATACTGCCTTCCTATAGTCACCTATAGTGTCTCTACCTTAATAGAAAAGGAGAGGAGAGTCTGGCTTGCTCTAAAGCTCATTGATTGCATAATAAACTTGCTTCCTTTAGAAGATAACTGCCCAAAAAAATGCATTGTAAGCAATTAAGGACGTGGACTGTGATACTCATTAGAACATCAAGGTTAAAATTCTCGTTGCATTTTGTTGGGAATGTTAAATTGCCAGAAAAAGCCAATGTGTGGTTCGGTGGAAAAATGGAGATGATACTTAATTTACCATTTATATGTTTTATGTAACAATGAATACTACAGTGTGAATGCGAACAACTATGAAAGAACTATTTTGTGCTTTTGTAGTAGTCACTGAAAATACTCTCTCAAATAATTTGAATGTTGGTGCAGACTATTGTGTTAGTAAGCCTTCTGAATGTTGTAACCATAGCATAGAACTTGTGTTTTTAGGTTCCTAGAAACCGCTATTGGGGTTTGCATCCTCCCCCTGCGCCTCTGGAAGATGTTGTAGATGACGGGTTGTTGGCAATCCAAAGGGCAATATTTCTCAGGAAAGCAGGTGTGGAAACTGTGGTAGATGATGCATTTCTCCTGAATCCGCCAAGTAGAGATAATTTGTTGGAGTCTGCCATCAAATCAATTACTAGGTGACTGCATACCACTGGTTATTCGCCAAATGTTTTTCCTCTTAATTTCTGTTGCATTTTTTATCCAGAATTTGATTTTTTTGGCAACTAGCATTTGGATCATAATATCTTCTTGTATGCACATTCTTGCTACAGGTATTTGGAGGTTTCTCGTGAGAAAGAGTTGACTCCATCAGTGAAGGAGGGAGTTGACACTCTATTAATGTACCTCTATAGAGCTTTAAATAATGTCTATGACATGGAGAAGCTGGCATCATCAGCAAATTCTTGCATTGTGGTATGTGTTCTTATTTGTGTTTTTTTTTTCACCGTTGCTATTGCCTCTGATATGTTCGTTTAGCATGCCCAAGGATTTGTACTTTTACAACTTTCCTAATCGGGGAGTTCCTGTTTCCTCCTCCAGTACTTCTAGTCTTCTTCCTAGAAGGAACCTGTGAATATGAATGGTTCATGTCGTACACGACTACTTAGAATTTAGAAAAATTAAAAAACAAAAAAGAAGATGATATATGATCTAGTGCCAAAGATTTGGTTTTGGTTTAGTACCAAAGGAAATGGATGGAAAAAGGTTATCAGATGGTGTTTTGAGAACTATTGAGTATATTAACTGTTATTTGAATCATAAGAAAAACTAGTGTTGTCATTGTAGACCCTTCATCCACTTCAGGATGTCTGCTTTTTTTAATTGTACCAGTGTGTAAATCAGAGAAAATGAAGTAGTGATTCTTAGGATAAGAAAAGGAGATTGATGGTTACTGTAGTTGAAAGAAAAGCTAAGATGAAATCAACATAAATTTTCCCTCAAATTGGACTATAGAAAAGTTTCATTTTCATATTGTAGGGGGCCGGGTTGAGATTCCGTCTGTATTTAATTTCTAAGACACGGTTTTGGGATTTTAACCAGCCAGAAAGGGCACCAAATGATGGTAGCAATTGTAAGAACCATGCACATGTCCTGGATTTGGTGACATTAAATTTATGTTTAGTTTTGGAATCAAAAGCAACAAACTTTATAGGCCTCAAGACAATGCACTGTGAAGATGTTGGTAAACAATCTTAGCATTCCAATGCATTGCAAAACAGAGGCCATTGTCTGGAGCCTGCTTGAGGGATGACTGTAGAACTTGCATGGGCGGTGCAGGAGGAGTTGGAAACTTTGCTAGATGACTCTGGGCATTTACGTACACTTGCCTTCCTATATGCAAGTAAAGGAATGAGCTCGAAGGCTCTTGGTATCTGGCGCATCTTGGCAAGACATTATTCATCTGGCCTTTGGAAAGACCCCGTCATGGAGAGTGGCTCACAGGATGGTGGTACAAATATTGTCTCTGGTAAGGAGACTGCTGCAGCTGAGGCATCAAAGCTTCTTGAGGAGTCTTCTGATCCAGGGCTTGTTCTACAACATCTTGGATGGGTATGTGTTAATTATCTGCAGTGTTGTTTCTACTCTATCTTGGATGGTTTGTCTTGTTGTAGTTTCACAATTTTGACTATTTTAGAGAAAGTTAAAGGTGTTGTGCTTCGCAAGTCCAATGTTTAATAAGGAGCTGGTTGGTCTTGTTAGGTTGCAGACATCAATCAGGTTTTTGCAGTTCAGGTTTTAACATCAGAGAAAAGAGTGAATCAACTTCCACCAGGTGGGATTTGTTCATACCCTGATGAATGTGGTTTTGACTTCATAGTTACGCATACCTGAAGTTGCTACTTGTGTAAATTTTCTTATGAATAGTTCCTACAGAGTACTTGTATCCATGTTTCATCTTATTCTTAATAAAATCTTCTTCTTCTTTTTTTTTTTTTTTTTTTTTTTCCTGATATAAAAAAAATGAACTATTTCAGTTTCCATCAAGTTCAATTCAGAATTTTAGTATTCATTTGCATTTTGGTTTGACAATTCATTGTCAATTATAATTATGTTTGCAACTTTTATTGAATGCCACCAAGGAAAAGTATCTTAGTAATAACAGATTATGAAGAAAAAAAATGGAAATTTTAAATTGACCTAAATGGCACCAAAGCACAAGGAAATTATCCAGTTGTTAAGGGAGTGATTTATAAGAGGTTTACACCTTTATGTCTCTCCACCCGTCAATTGAGCCAGAATGCGCTCATCTATGCATTCATTTTGAGCATCTCTATGAAGCAAGGCACCAGAAAATTTCTCTATTTTTATTAAATTTTCGTTATATGAGCTTTTTGAAATTTGTTTTTATAAGAAAACATCATAGACTTTTGTGTTAACATGTTGTTTTGTTGTCTGTATGGCATCAATGGTTATTGATCATGCATAAACCTGTTTTTATTTATTTGAAAAAAATTGTTTCTGTGGTTGATCCTTCAATATTGTTCACTCTTTTTATTCCAGATGAAGTTATTGCAGCTATTGATCCAAAGAAGGTAGAAATTTTCCAAAGGTATGTCAATAACCGGGACTGCACTACATCTTCCCCATGTAATTGAGAGAGTTTAGATGATGGTAGAAAGTCATATAGTGTCAACATGTATGCAGTTGGGGATTTGAGGTCATTGTACTGTTTATTTAACCTCCTGTACCAAAGATTTTTTCACTATAACCATTTGGAAGTAAATGAAATTGTGTCCATCTGAAGTCAGAAAATCTCTTTTGTTTGGCCTACAGTTTCTGAGAATTACTTCTTTGGCCAGGGAATGAAACTGATTCCCTGGTTGTCCAGTTTTGCATTATATTTGAGCTCTTCCAGCAAAAAGAGCTGTAAATAACTGGCATTTCATACTTTGCCATAGTTTTTTTTTTGGAATAATCTTTAAAATTCTGTGGCTTTATTGAGTTTGGTTTCATGGTGTTAGCCACAGTTTGTAAGAGCACAAAGTGGAATCATATAGTTACCATTATAACTTACAATGCAAGGTAACCATGATAAACTACCTGTGCAATATTTTCGTCAAAGTGCTATTCTTTTATCTCATTTCCAGCGGTGTCATTTATTTTATCAAATGCATTTGTCATATTCTTTATTTGCTTTTTCTTACTTGCACTTGTTACTTTCAAAAAGAAAAGAAAAGTTCTTCCTTATGTGAATTGATCCTCACTGCACAGATTTGATTTTAACCTCTTTATCTGCACAGGTACCTTCAGTGGTTAATTGAAGACCAAGAATCGTATGACAGTCAGTTCCACACATTATATGCTCTCTCACTGGCCAAGTCAGCAATTGAAGCTTTTCAAGCAGAAATTGCTTCTCAAAACCTTGATCCTGGAAGAATAGAAGAGACAAACATTTCTGATCATAGGACAAGTTTGATCTTTCAAAGTCCTGTTCGGGAAAGACTGCAGATATTTTTAGAGGCTTCCGACTTGTATGACCCAGAGGAGGTTCTTGACTTGATTGAGGGATCAGAATTGTGGTCAGAGAAGGTTTGTCGTTACTTATTTTGGACCTTGTCTTGAATTCTGCTTCTCAACCATGGCTAGCTGAATATGATGATTATGTACTCTGAGGCCTTGGACAAGTTAATTATTAAGCTTGCTTTTTTAGCTGTTGGTCACTCATGGATGGCATTGATAATTTGTAGTGCCAAAATGATTTTCTTCTTGTTTGATACTGCTACTGCTAGTCTCTGATTCTGGATTATTCCACAGGCTATTCTTTATAAAAAACTAGGGCAAGAGGCATTGGTGCTCCAAATTTTGGCCTTGTAAGTTTCATCTTCCTTTCTAAAATATTCGCAACAATATATCCTATGCCACCTCATGTGGTTATCATTTCACATTAATTTGGCACAAGTTGAGGCTTCTTGTTTGTATGTGAATGTCCACCATCCCTCTTTTTTTCAAGAAATAGAAAACAATGATAAATTTCATTGTTACCTTGACAATGGTGTTTCTTTTGTGCATTTCATAAATTTCTATATCATCTTTTCTGAAGTATGAAAAGTTATGCGTTTAGCAATTTCTTGAATCACGTGAGGTTTATGACTAGTAATAATGGTAAGAGCTTATATTATAGCACATAAAATTGTATTGAGAAATATTAAGATATTTTTTCAGATAGCATATAAGTGATTAGCTTTTGGCTCTCTCTCTCTCTCTCTCTCTCTCTCTCCATTATATTGTCTACCACCTTCTGTGGTGTCCAATATGCTTCAGTTATGGGGTTTAATAGTAAGTTGGGAAGTGCTGATCTATGTTCTCGCTTAGAGGTTTCTGTTCTTTCTGCTAGTTTTATGGTTTAAATTAGGTTAGATAATAGAATGGTTTATTACACTTCAAGGCATATTGGAACGTAGTAGTAACTGTAGTTTAATCCCAAATACATGGGATTCAGTGGCATGAGCTGAAATTTGAAGAAATAATTGTTTTATAGATGAAAACCGAATTGGTGCAAAGTTCTGCGAACTAATATACAATGGCTTTTTAGGAAGCTGGAAAACAGTGAAGCTGCTGAGCAATATTGTGCTGAGATTGGGAGGCCAGATGTCTATATGCAGTTGGTTCTCTCTCTCTCTCTCTCTCTCTCTCTCTCTCTCTCTCCCCCACATGTGCACGAACAAGCACACAAAAACACATAAACACATGCAAGCACACAAATGTGAAGTATGCCTCTGATGTATCTAAAATTGCTTCTGGATTTTCCTTGTTTGTGCTGTGAAACTCAGGTTACTTGATATGTATCTGGATCCACAAGATGGTAAAGAGCCTATGTTTAAAGCAGCTGTACGACTACTTCACAATCATGGTGAATCATTGGATCCTTTGCAAGTTTTAGAGGTATAAAGACTCTCTCTCTCTCTCTCTCTCCCTCAGATTTTTGGGAATTTGGAGGTGAGAAGAGAAAATGGAAGGTCTCACGGATGCACATACACTTCTTTAGTTGCTTTTGTTAATAGCTGAATTCTGTTGTTGAGGACTCTGCCAAATATTTGATGTTTGAAACATCATGTTTCTCATGTTCTGTACAAAATTTCTGGTTAATGTTGCAGAGATTGTCCCCTGATATGCCCCTTCAACTTGCCTCTGAAACTATATTAAGAATGTTGAGAGCTCGGCTTCATCATTACCGTCAAGGACGTGTAAGTTTTTTGCTTGTGTTTCAGGTTCTTGTCATTAAGCTATAAGGTCAAAAAAAAATTCATTCATTTGCTTTGCAGTATTCATTTATTTTCCTCCATAATATGATAATTGAATTAGTCATTCTAATTTTTTATTGTGATTGCTGGGCAAGCTATCTTTAGATATCTGTTTTACTCAAATCAGTCTCTTGCATGAAGCCTCTTCCATGTTTTCGTGCTTTTCATCCCCTATTGAGCTGATACTTGATTGCTTTTTCAGATTGTGCATAATCTGTCCCGTGCTCTGGATACTGATGCAAGTTTAGCAATATTGGAGGAAAAGTCGAGGCATGTGCAGATCAATGATGAAAGCCTTTGTGATTCTTGTCATGCACGGCTTGGAACTAAACTTTTTGCTATGTACCCAGATGACACCGTAGTCTGTTACAAGGTTGGTGATTCTGACTTTTTAATCATGTAATGAGGATGATTTTATTGAATCTCAATAGTCCCCCTTTCCTAAGCTTTGCAGAATAAAACTGTTATTGTACTGTTATAGCATTACTAAGATGTCTCATGTGGTTCACTGTTGAGACACTGGGAAGCACATGCACTTTTGGGAGTAGGGACTGTTGTTTTGATCAATCACATGATTCAAAAAATTTTACCCAGGCCTCAGAGAATACTCTTTAAGTTATGAGAATTGTTTTGCACGTGTTCATACAATATTGAGCAAGGGAAATTAAGGCAAACCAGTTCAGTGACCTGCTACATGCAATATGATCTTTGGAAGTGTTATGCAACCTTCCAGTATTCAAACATTCTGCTTTAGTACAAAAGTCTTGAGCACATCTAGTTCTTATAGTTATCCATATTACTTGTTCATGGCTAAACACAGAATTTTCAAAATTTACTTCCTTCCTTGTGCAGTGTTTCCGTCGTCAGGGTGAGTCAACTTCAGTCACTGGTCGCAACTTTAAGCAAGATGTCCTAGTAAAACCAGGTTGGCTTGTGACCCGATAATCCAAAAGAGTTTGTGTGATAAATGAAATTGAAGATTTGGGGCTGGGCTGCCTTTGAGTTTATGCTCTATGGATTTTCCTTGAGGCTCAGATTTCAGGTTTTTGACAAATCCAAAAGTTATCATGAAGTGTATTGCTGAAGTTCTGGGAGTCGAGATTTTTCCATCTTTATATTGGACTCGGGTCCCAAGTTTGTAATCATTCGACCAAAGAAGCTCCATGTGGCGAGATTTATGATCTTTACACGGAATACAAGCGTTTCTTGTGCAGTTTTTTGATCATTAGCAAGCCCACCTTTGTCATGGGAAAGAAACTTCAAGCACCATATCTTGGTTACCGATTCATTTGTGACCCGATGAAGCTCTAGAGAAACATGCAGGCGTAGAAGTTTGAGATGTGACTAGCGATTTCCTGCTCTATGGCACCTTACAGCCAGGGCCAGTAATAATACTGAGTTTTCAAGAGTCCAAGTTAAAATCGACAAATGTTTCTTAGATACTGTATAATTTGAGTTGAGGTGTTGGGATGCTGCATTGCAGTCATGTATGTAGTCAGAACATAAACTTCCTGGCTACCCGATAACTGTCATAAGGTCATTGAGATCTTATCTGCCACAGGTTAACAATGTTGTTATTTTCAAAAAAATTCGTCAAATTTTTTTTACGTGTTCCAAAGTACAGTGTACAAATAACTCAACACAGAATTTCCAAGACACCATCATAATAATGGTGGAGTTTAATACGTAGGCTGTGTTTCCAAATTTTAAGTTGTTTTATGATGTTTGGCCTCGTCGAATTAGTAATAAATATTGAAGAAAGAAAGAAAGCTTGTTTATATTGCCACAAAATATATAATAAAAAATGTTTTTATTGAACATAAATTAGCAGTGCTAAAGATAATAGTAAACTTTCTTTTCTTGGGATAATAGGGAATGCACATGTTCTTGAATTTGAAGATTAGGAAGGACAAAAAGGGTAAAAATTTTCATTTTTTTTAAAGTTAATGGAAAGCACACAATACCCACATGTCATGGTAGACTTTCTCATTATCTGCAGATGGCTTTTCTGGTAGGATAGATTGAGAGAAAATCTTAATCAACCCACAACCAATAACAATCATCCAACTCAGCCTCCTTACTCCCTCCCCCTTATCCACTCTCCCTCTTCTCTCCTACACCACCAATATCTCCTCCAAGAATCTAAAAACCTGCCCTCCACACTCTCCCCTCCAGATCTTCTCCTTCCTCTCTGCGCCTCATCACAATCCCAAAACCCGAAGAAAAAAAAGAGAGGAAAAAAAAAACAGAAAAAAAAATGTCTCTAACAATTCCCACAAACCTCTCAAAACCCATGTTGAAGCCAAAACTCAGCTCCCCATTGGCCACAAAACTGCCAAGGACCATGGTCTTCTGCTCAGCCTCTCAAACTCCAAACCCTACCCCAGAGAAAATATCCACTGCATCACCAATGCAGGCTTTCTCTGCTGCACTTGCCCTGTCCTCCATCCTCCTGGGCTCAGCTCCCATGCCTGCAGTTGCAGACATCTCAGGCCTCACCCCATGCAAAGACTCCAAGCAGTTTGCCAAACGTGAGAAGCAGCAGATCAAGAAGCTTGAGTCTTCACTGAAGCTCTATGCACCTGACAGTGCACCAGCCCTGGCCATCAACGCCACCATTGAGAAGACTCAGAGGAGGTTTGCCAACTATGGCAAGCAGGGTTTGCTCTGTGGCTCTGATGGGCTTCCCCATTTGATTGTCAGCGGTGACCAGAGGCATTGGGGTGAGTTTATCACCCCCGGCATTCTGTTCCTGTACATTGCTGGGTGGATTGGGTGGGTTGGCAGGAGCTACTTGATTGCCATCAGGGATGACAAGAAGCCAACGCAGAAGGAGATCATCATTGATGTGCCTTTGGCCACTAGCTTGGTTTTCAGAGGCTTCATCTGGCCTGTGGCTGCTTACAGAGAGCTCGTGAACGGTGAACTTATTGCCAAGGACGTTTAAGCTTTTGGGTTGGCTTTTATTTGTTCTGAATTTCTTGTATAATTTGTAAAATTTTACTTGGAATTATTATATGTACCAAATGCTTGTGTTTCAAACTGATCCGCTTAACAGACCTAGTTGTGGTACCGAACACTTTACGGTCATATGGTGTTCATGTCGTGTAACTTTTTTATTATTTTATAAGCGATATTGGGAGATAGGAGAATCGAGCCTAGGAGTTAGGATGCGTGTGTTCATGTGTCACTTTAAATTTATGGTTTAAAGTGGCTTCCAAATTCCAATCACCATGAAGAAATCGAATTTATACAATCAAGAAGTTCTCTTTTTGGGGTCTAAAACTTCATTGATGATCCAAAATATGGTACAATATTACATGGACATAGATGTTAAAAGCAAAGAACTTTGCGAGTCCCAGTTATAAGCAAATTGCCAACCTTAAAGCCGCAACAATTGGGCAATGAAATCGGAACAATATATGACCCAACAAGAACCCAACTTGTAGAAGCCCAAAAAGTGCTATAAACACATTGAAGAGAACCAAATAAAAAAAAAGAATTTATAATAGTGTTTTCTTCTTTTGACCAAACGAAAAAAAAAACGTGGTCGGCAGGATTCGAACCTGCGCGGGCAAAGCCCACATGATTTCTAGTCATGCCCGATAACCACTCCGGCACGACCACCCCGATGAACATTGCCCTTCATGTTTTATTATCTATTGGGAACTTCTAATCTTTTATTCCCACTGCTTCCGTAACATTTCACCTCTCATACACACCAAATAATAAGTGTTACAAATTCATCCCTATTTTGCTCACTCACACTTATCTAGACACTAAGGGCATGTTTACATATCAGTAATAGATATGGGAGGAAATGGAATGATTTCCATTCTTAACTTCTCATGTGTTTACTTGCAATCAGTAATGAAAAAATATGTGGGCCCTACCTCAAAATCCGTAATCACATTCCCTCAAAACTAGGTATTTGATCAACTAAGAGGGGGTAGTCAATACGATTCTCATTCTTGTTTTCTCTTATTAACTTTCAAAAATACCCTTACCACTTTACCTTAATTCCAAAACACCTCAAACCCTAAAAAAATAAAAACTCAAGCCAAGAAGAAGTTCAAATACGCTCCAAGGTGTTATTGGAGTTTATTTTTTCATTTGAAATGGACAAATGTGTTATTAACATTATCATTGAACTGGGATCTTGATGTTCATCTTGTTCAGCATATTGATTCCTCATATTTACACCGCCTTACTAGTTTGCTGCATGATTAGTTTGGTCTCCTTAACCAATTTGAAAATTACACATGTGCTGTGGTGAAAATATGCAGGGCATTTTAGTAATCAAATTAATTTGGATTCTGATTCATGAAAATTAATAAACAATAACAATGGCAATCAACCCCATTCCTTTACTAATTCCATATGTTTAGTAAACAACTTAATGAAAATAATTCTTTCCATACTGATTCAATACTTCCCCGATTCCTAAAAGGACCCGTGCACTAAAATGCCCCATATTTATATATTTTCATTTGTGCACATATAAATTGTACGTTCCAAAGTATGTGAAGTGGCCTAGTAGTTGGCCCTTTCTCTTATCACTCAATTGGTCTGGGTTCGAAACTTTCCCCCTCTCCTTAGAATAGAATATCGTTGTAACTCAAAAAACAAATAAATTTTACATTCCAACCCCTAAAAATCACTACTCGCAGTATATAATTTTCTGTAAAAAAAATCTATTCATATACGAATGTAACTAATATACCTCATTTGGAAATCATTTCACCATAATGTTCATGAGCCTCATACGAGACCATTGGTGTATGTAATTACATAAAGCATTTGTGTCCAATGACTTGCTAATATGATGGATTAGCAAAGAAGAAATGGATAATATGTTTTACACGTAGACATCTTCTTTCGGCGAAGGCATGCAAATGCTGGTTAAATGTGGTCCATTGGATTATTTTGTTCACTTGTCGAAAGGGAATTCTTAGACAAGACCTCAATCCCATCAAGCAAGCCATTGGAAAAAAGCAAGCCCCTCCCATTGGACCCCAAATAAAGCATGTATGCAATTCAGAAACAGACCAAAGTCTTCTTCCAAATTAGGAAATTAACGATTGATAAAATATGGAAAATATGTAAAGGGTAATTTCATTTTCCAAACTAATCACGATTTGACATGTGTTCAAAGACTTTATTTTTAATAAATTATTTTTCAAATGTATCATACCCTAATCCGTTTGTAAAAAGAAATGACTCCTTGCGTATGAGAAACGAAACAATATATTTAGACAAAAATAGCTCACCAAACATCTTCATGCCAATAGATATAGCCATCCCTTACATTTACTATGATCCACAATCTTCAAACTAATACAATCTTCTTTCAAATTTTTGTGCCCAACTCTACTCCCCAAACTATAAATAGGTTTGGTGGATGGCCAAAGTCATCAACTCACTTTGATCCAATTCAGAAAGAAAAAGTCCCACAAGCAAATATATGATTACCCAATAGATGAAAGTTAAATTAATATTTACAATCTAGTTATTAATTAGAAAGAAGAAGAACAAAAACAAAACCCCCCTCTCATACCCAAGCGGGCGAATCGCGCCGGTCACCATTTCCGTTGCCCGCCACCGCATTGCTGTCATTACCGTCACTTACATTTACCTCAGTGTATTAGTAAGGATTACATAAGTATCAAAGCAAAATTAAACATGATTACCAAAATTAATTACTCTAGATGTAGTAGACATTAGAAAATAATTAAGCTTAGCATGACCACATGGACTCTCCCAGTCCCAAGCTGGTATGGTCCACCATCATATCCATGTCGAAAATGGGCCGGGTTTGAGAGCCCATGAACTTGGAAGACGGCGAGCCGCTGTTACTTGGGCTAGCCGGGCTCAGCCCATGGTTGGAGAAAGATGCAGTCTGCCTAACCCTAAGGTGCACCACCTCCGCCTGAGCCAGAGCCAGTTGGGTCTGGAGCAAATCAATTTGTTGCTGCAAAGACGAAATTGCCCCTACGCACCCATAAACTGGGTCTCGAACCCTGGCATTTGCTTCATACACCATGCTGCTGACTGCATCTCCACGCTGGTGCTCTGGCAGCTCCTGCAAGTGTCACAAAGTTTAGCTTGGTCTTAGCCATGGCTCCAAAATTTTGCAATATTGGTCTGAACCCAAGTGCCAAATTAAAGGCCATAGGTCCTACAAAGTTGGGTCAATGTAATGATCACATCACTCTATGTTCTTTTCTGGACCTTAATCATGCTTTTTCATTTTGGTTGAACAAAATTTTATGGTCTCAAATTAAGGTCTGTTACTTTATTTGTTGAGGCATCATGTCCTACTAACACTAGTACTGAAGTAAATTGACAATACGTAGACTATTTGGTATCGATGTAATGTCACAATCGACAACATATATATACAAGGACAATTTGCTACAGTAATAGTTTTGTTTCAAAAACACACTACTAGGTAATAGTGCTATTTGAGAAGAAAGACTTTTATGAAACGGAGATATCACTATTTTGCTATCTCCAGTCAATAACGCTATGATATACGTGACAACACTTTCATATGACATAACATTATTGACCAGAGATAATAAAATCGTGTTATTTCCGTTATAACTAAGTGTTTCTCCCATTTCAGAGTATTTTTCGAAAAAGGAAAAAGAATGGAACCCCAAAACAGAAAACGAAAAACCAAAAAGAAGAAAAAGGGAGAAGAAGCTTTCTTTTGTTTATCTTGGATTTTGGTATCTTTTCTTTATCACATTTTATGGACCAAATGAGAAAAGTAGTGCCCAAATAAAATATTTTTGGTTTATTTATTATTTATTTTTACATAGAATAAAATAATAAGACGCAAGAAACAACTTCACGTGATGAAGAAAACAGCCTTAGAAGAAGTTTGTACAAAAATACAAAATAGATTTTTCTTTCTTCCCAATGGAAAGTGAAAAAGGTGACTTGGTGAGAACTAATGTTGTATATATCGTATCCATAAATTGACTTTATTACCCCGTTATCAGATTCAATGTCTTGTTAACCGTTGAGCAATTTTGGCTCATCTTGGACCCAAATAGCAAGCATCTGTGTTGTCAAAACAACTAGATAATACTTATCAGTACTTCTTTTTCCATATGAACACTTCGAATTGACAAATATGAACGCTCCCACAAGACTAAAAGGGTTTTTGGAAGCAAATTATGCTCTTTTGTTTCCTTGTTAGACCTATACCTACGTTGTCGGTTGATCCTTACCGAAATGTGTGGATGAGATTCACAATCTCGTAACATAAGGTGTGTAGTTTCTTCAAATATGCATTTCTTGTTGTCATCTATAAGTTATAAAGTTGCTTCCAAAACTACCCTTTTCATGTATTTGAGAAAAAGTGAGTAGGAATTACCTGTAACATCTTGTTGACATTGCTGGCACCAAACACTTTGTGAACATTGGCAAACTTCTGGGGTTCATCAGCAGGAAAATAGGGAGCAAACACACAATCCTGCGCACACCTCCTCCTCAGAAGCTTGCATGCTGCGCAGGGTGAGGGCGCGCCCTGTTTCCTGCTGCCATTCTCCTTCATGCTGCCACGTGTCCCTTCAATTGTATGCTGCAAAAACACACAAACCCCAACTGTAGGGCAATTGATGATAGTCCTAGTTTTGTAGGGTACAATTGCTTGCTTTGCCCTTTGAATAAAAAGACAAAGGCCCCTATCTAAGCTGATGAGAGACAAAAACAAAGAGCAAGATAGTATTTGGTTGAAGAAGAAAAAGCAGAGAGAGAGAAAGAGAGAAAGAGAGAGAGAAAGAGAGCTGAGAGTGAAAGGCTGAAAGACCGAAATAGAAAAAGGATGAGGAGGTGTGAAGTGGGGAGGTGGTGGGCAATATATAAACAAGAAGAGGCCTAGGCAGCATTACATCTGGGGTGGGTCCTCTACTTGAAACTCCTTTAGATTTTGGTCGACCAAAAACTTCTATCCTGACATGACTAATAATTTGGCGCCATTTTAAACTTATTTTTTTTTCTCATATAGATAACATAGATTATAACATGCTTAATTAATTTTATAATGTACTAATCCTATTAGACTATTAGCCTAGTTGGGATTTACTTATATAGGAAATACTAATGCTCGTAAACACTTTAATTAGAAATGCTTTCATTCGAAGTACATCAATAATTTAATTAAAAATTTAGGTTTTTTTTTGAAAAACCACATGCATTTCTTTGACCTAGAAACACTTTTAACTGTTAGAAAACACGGTTAAAAACAATCCCAAACATACCCTCAGTAAACTCGAAAAATTAAAATAATAAGAAAATTTAAATTTAAATTATTAAGTATGCTTTTTGGTGTGTGTAGTGATGGTTGGTTTCGTACCGTTGAGGTCTACACATATGTCAACCATCACCACTAGTGTGAATGTGAAGCGTGCCATTGGCTGAACAAAATTTATTTATTCACCAACTGTAACTCTAAATCTTAATCATAAGAAGAAGAAAAATATTTTATGCTCATATAATATAGTTGAGGATCCAATGTATGTACAGTACCATATGCCTTGTATTTCCCACTTTCCGACGTATATAAATGTGCAGCGCGATGGAGAGCAGCAAAACCAAAAACCAGATGCTGGTGTGAACCTATGGACTTTGTGGTGGGACACTTGGAAATTTTGGAATATACTAAAGTTGTTTTCTTCTAAAAGAGAAATACATTATAAAGTACATCCTCTACGGATCTTATAACCATACATATCAAAATTAATTTTAAACGCAACTTCCGTAGGGAAATTACCCAACCAAATACGCACAACTGGTTGATATGATTAATCGTGACTTCATGAAATTTATATAGCAGTTCTTGGATAAGAATATACTAAGGCTATATCAGAGGATTAGGAGTTTGGACGGTGGATTAATCCAGATTTGCATGCATAAGCAAAATCAAAATCCAATGTTCCAAAGTCTTTTTCTTTTGAGATGGAGAATGGAGATGATGTTTTAAAGTTAGAAGGGAAATTTCTAGGCACTCCGCTCTAAAAAGTTGGAGGGTGACACTTTGGTCCCCAACTTCCACAAACCATATTTTAGCAAAATGGTAATTGCCATATTTTCTAATCAATTAGTGGGCTCTAATTACAACAAAGTATAACTGATTTCGACGCATGCACTTCTTACTTATGAGATAAATTAATTTCTTTACTTATTTGTAAAATGTTTATGGGGGTAGCATAGATTGCAAATGTACTGCTTTTTGAAGATACAGTTCGGCCCCATGGATCAGTCGTTGTCTTTAAGAAAAGGGAAAAGAAAAAGTATATTGGGACGTAATAATTAAGTCCAAATCAAAGAATTTTGGGAGTCTCTAATAGTTTTTTTTGTGGTTTTTTTTATTTAAGAGAAAGAAGTGACAAACAAATAATGAGTTCAAATTACAAACTACTTCAAATAGTTTAGTCATTATCTTTACAACTTCATTCTATATGTTCTATCTCTAGGTACAATATTTCGATAATTGAGTAATTGTGTTGGGTTTTGTTTCTCCCTAGTTTTGTGTTGGGTTTGTTTCTCCCTAGTTTTTCTGGACTGGCTTTTAAGGTTCCTTTGTATTGTGGAGGCGGAGTTGTTAGATATGGGTGATCTTTCATTATTGGGTGTGGGATCATGTGGATCTTGGAGGTATTGTGACTTTCTTTGTCCAAGTAGATGTTGAGCGGTTAGGCCCTTTCACTTTTGGTTTCTTGTTAGTGCAGAATATGTTGTTCTATCAACTCTGAGTGAGCTGGGTTTGATCTTGTATGGTTATTACTCACTATCTTCATGGTTTTAATTTTTCCAGATTTATTGTAAGCAAGAACCTCCAATTGAGGTGTGTTTTTCTTGTATTTACCCATGGATTAATGAAATCCTGCTTGTTGTAAAAAAAATAAATAAATAAAAAATCATATGCCGAATAATTGAAATGCTGAATGTTTTTATTTTAACCTAGTGAATTTTTGAGTAAAAAGTAATTGCCGTTGACTTAAGGCAAGAGGATCAAAGTGCTCCCACTCCTCATTCCAATGGGACGCAGTATGATTACAAACTAGAAAACCTTGGCATGGTCACATTAACTTGAATCATTGCATTAATCGTACCACAGAAGTTAAATCGTAAATCATATTGAATCATGAGAAGCAATAACCCCAGACAATTTTTTCCCCTCTAGATTGAAACCAGACAATGTTCATGACAAAGAAAGTGTATGTGATGAATTATCCAAACAAATAAAGACACTGCACACCTTAGAGCATCTCCAAGGGAGATGTCAAATACCAAATATCAAATTTAAATTTGATGGCTGATGTGCAATTTGACATTTATACAATTTTACACTTCACCCGATATGTCAAATAAATAATTATTGTAACAGTCAAATCATTTAAGATAAAAAAGGAATAAAATATAAAAAGGAAAATAATAAATGAAAGTAACAACCAACTATCTTTAAAAATAATAAAATATTCATTTGACATCTTGCTTTTGGGATGTCAAAATAATATCTCACACATTTCATTCCATATCATTTTTGGATGTTGAATAATATTATAATATTAATTATCTATGCATCGATTGGAGATGCTCTTAGTCAATTACGTTATTATGCCTAGTATTATCCTGTTTTTTTTGTTAGGTTTTGGTTAGGTGCATTCAAAATTTGACAAATATATATATTCAAAGTCCAAGTTTGGTCCATGACGAGGTCTAGCATGTTGTATATTAATCTTCTCATTTCTTTTGTCAGGTTTGTGGTTAGGTGGTCCCTATTGAAATTGGAAAAATTTCCACGTGTTCAACTTGGGTCCCTGAGATAGCAGGTCCTAGTGTAAAAGCAAAAAATATTAACGGCTGTTAAATCATTAGAAAATTCTCTTAACGGATTATAAAGATGATGGCGATCTTTACCCAAATTATGACAGCATGCAAATTTCTTGTTCATTGTAAGACATCATTCCGTGGTTTTGTTTGACAAGTTAATGGCTCGATCGGGACACCAAGGGAGGCATGCATGCATATAGAGTTTACTGCGGCGGTTGGCGGCTGAGCATGTGTGGTGTCTGGGTTGCGTTGTGTGCGCATGATAACATGAGCATGTTGTAACTAACAACCAACTTCCAACACTACATGATGATACAACTCAAGTCAACCTCATTAGAGGATATAAATCTACATATACCTATATATCGAGAATTCTAGTACTTTTTCTTTTATTATCGATAATAATATATCGATAACATGTTGATACGTTTCATTACCATGTTTTCTGTAATGTTATTGAAACTTTAGTAAAAGTGAAGGACAAACGTCTTAGAAAAAAGAAGAATATATATATATGTATACATAATTATAGACATGTACCATTGGAAACTGTCGTGTCGGCACATCCTCCACCTCTCTTTTCTTTTGTTTTATTTCTTTTGTCCCATTACATTAAGAATTTAATTTAGAAAATATTCAGGAATTCACCAAAAAATTATAGCCACTTAGTAAGCATATGCTGACTAAAACCACGTGAGAGTTTCCACGTGATAAGTTTTTTTTGGGGTATCATTTTATTACTTTTCTGACTCTTTCAAAAGCATATCCAGCTTAGTCGACTCGCATGCATCTTAAATTCCATATCTTTCCCAAAAAATCAAACACGCTCGCTAAGAATTTTAGAGCATTTGAGACAAAAAAAAGTACACATTTTAATTGATAAAATTGAATTCACGAAAATCACCTTTTTTTTCTTCTTCTTCTTGTTCACGTTGTAGTCCATAATAAACTAAGCTCAATCACGAGAAAAAAAAAAAAAAAAAACACGCTCACGTTAAACTTTAACGCTGTTAAGGTTAAGGTTTACATTAGTTTTGAAAATAAAAAAAATATAAAAAAAACATGATTTAAAAGTTTGATGAAGTGTTGTGTGTGTGTTAAGTCATTAGATTGGTTGAGCGGCTTAGATTTACCGAAATGCGGATAAATGGACAGAACCTAAATGCAGAGGTTCGAAATCCCTGCTTCTAATTTGAAGTCTTATTGTTTGTTTTTTTTAAGTACACCTAAAAATTAAAGCCACATATATCATATATATTCTAGTAATAACAGCGTTAAAAAGATTATTCTTTGCAGGAACTTTTTTTTAGGTACACCTAGATCAATATTTTTATTTACAAAAAAAAGTTTGCAAGGCAATGGAGGACATGCGTATAGATGGTCCCAGAAACAAACTAACTCATAATGAGGTGTTCAATGGGAAGATCTTTGAGTTTATGGCTTCAATAATTATTTAACAGTCAACTAGGGGGTCTACTGGCAGTTGGTCAATGATTATGTTTCAAGAACACTGATTAGAGCTCCACTATGTAAACCCTAGCTAATATGATTGGAAAAGGTTAAAGAAAAAACACTACGTCAAATGGTCGTTGAAATTTGTGGGGAGATGGATCTCCACTACCCTAATCCGAACCCGTATTGCAACCCGAATTTCGAATCGTTTAATAACGGGATTAGCAAATGTTAAATTCTCTTATGTTAGCGACTGTTGAGTTAATGATAGCACATCTGAATAATGCAAATCATTCTCTATCCAAAAATTAATTAATTAATTAATTAAACTAGTGCAAATCATCACTAATTCTTAATAATCAGTTGTTTTTGGATTCCTAAACCTCAAAAAATTTCTTACTTCGAAAACTCGAGTTCTTGATGTCTAATCCATATTATTAGGACAAATCATGGCTGGCCCAAGAAAAGTCTTGAACTGATTGTGGTTGTTCTGTTGTAAATTTTCAAAATATGACTATGTAAATGCTACTAATTAATCATGTGGTTGCTTTGACAATGTTCTGCTGCTCCAATTTGAGAATGAAATTCGTACGGCTGTAATTTTGTCCACCCTATTTGCTTTAATTTTTGACTTCGAATCAACATTTAAGTTTAAAAGTTAATCACCTCAAATTTACTACTTATTCTTTTTTACAGATAGAGCCGGTTGTCGAACTATTATGTTATCAGATCGTTAATTCTAACAACATAAAAGAATTCAACATGAAATATTATGTGAAAGAGCGCTTATACATTATTTTGCAAGATATGATTACCTAATATTTGGTATACATACATAACGTGCCGTATGAGTATTAAGTATCTTATCCGTATATAAGCCATGAGAGAGCAAACAAGTATTCCATTGGCAGGTGAGTTTGGTTGTCTCAATCATTTGGCTCGTGGAGAAATCAACAACCAATTACCTGCCGTCTATGAGGACCACGCAATTAGGTGTTATTTGGTCAAAACGGTGAAAATATTTCCAGACAATAAACAGTGATCACATGACAGCCATTAGATGGTCAACCTCCATCCATTTGGACTTGGACATCACGTTGGGGATCTTTGGATGGGAAAAAAAGACACCATTTGGGTTGGTATAGATAGAGAAAAGGAGGGAATTAGCAACAAGAATTTCAAATTTAGAAACCCAAAAAGGCATGTGTTTTCAAAGCGAAAGGGTCCCAAATTGGTAGAAATGATCAACTTTCTGTCCCCAAAAGCACCTTCCACTATATGGATTTCATGCTTTCCATTATCACATTTAAAACCTAAAGGACCAGTGCCTCTCCAACGACGAGGGAGGGAGCACATGTGCATAGCCTAAGATGTTTAATTTGCCCACCTAATTTATAAGGCAGTCTAGCTAATTCTGCAGAAGTCCTTCTCATCGGCCAAGGTTCATGCACAAAATGAGTGTTTGACTTTCTCACATGTCTATCTAGACTATCTTCAATTGCATGGCTAAAGTGATTCGCAATATATAAAAGAAAGGTGAATTTATATAAGGCATCCTAGTATAGAAATTCTAACGTGCAGCATGGGACAAGACATATAGTTAATATATAAACGCGCTTTACATACGAAATTATGTTTGAGATTTTTTATGGACTGACCTTCTCAGAAAGAATTCAGCGTGTTTTTACTAAAATCACTTATGAGCAGAAGTACTCCAAACGTTCATGTCTTGTGTGGGAAAATACACATAAGATCATCCAATTGTATATCGACTAGGCTACACTAATAGAAAAATAGTTTAAGCACTCACACATGCACTACGGTTGAATCACATGCTTTTCCAAAGTATACAAACAAGCAGTGTAATTAAGTAATCAGATTTATTATCAACTAAATCTTCTCATCACCAATAAAAGGGGTGGAGTATGGTAGTGATGTTGTATAATTGCCTTTTAAAAATAAATAAAAAATACTTAAGAATACTTAACAATTATAATTAATTACAGTGAAGTAATGTCACCAAGATTTTCTCTTGATTACAGTTGGAAGATCCTGCCTGGAGCTTGACATGAACAAATCAAAGGATTGTCGCGGTGACACTGACCTTTTCATCGAATATTTTTTTTCAAGTAATTATATTTCTTTTTCTTTGGCCATTATGACATTGACCTTGAAATGTCTTCATCTTAGTCATTCATCCAAAGTCATATATAAAAACACGTATGATATATAATAATGATGAAAAATAATTAGCAGAAATTGAAACTCTCCCATTGCTTGAAAGAACTTTTTTAGTCCAGACATCCCATGTTTAGTGATCACATGGTGGGGAGATTTTTATATTGGAAGATATAATATCATTGAGAGCGAGTCCCTTGATGCTTAAGCAAATCTTTTGCGTCTAATAATGCCCCATTATCCACTAAATCAAAGTGATTAGGGGACCATTAGGTAATCAAACCGACACCATAATATATACAAATAATAATCTGTAGTGTTAAGATGCGATAAGATTCCCATGCATGTCTCTTCTTGTTGACATGTACTTTGTGGCATCTCTCCTTGACAGACATTCTCCTCCATATAAAACCAAATTGATATGACAAACATTCAAAGATGGAGTGATTGTAAAATTTTTGGAGATTAAGTTTACTGTCTGGGAAATATGATGACGTGTTATAACGATCTTATATAATATTTTTTTCAATCTTAAACAGTGAGAAGCTAATTAGCTAGTTAGTGGAATATAGCTTGTTGATTGTATGTTCGTGCAATGGATACGATAAATTAAACGTCATAGCAAGAGCATGTGAAGAAGAAAAATAAAACATAAAAAAATTGGGTGGTGAAGGGGACAAGTAGGAATATCTGTAATCATGAATTTGGCCTTAATCACACTTTATGAACTACAACTTTAATATTATGCTCTTTCTTTGGAGGTTACAAAACAAAGCATGGGAGATATCTTGGTAAATGGCATGATGAGTTTGACTTTGGAGAAATTTCCATTGCTCAGTGGACCTATATACTGCTTCCAAAAAGAAATTCCACAATTGAGGCTTTGTATCTTTGATCCAGTATATAAAGAAAAGTATATTTATGTATAATTATAGATTAATTAATTATATGGTGTGTTTTGAAGCATGTTGAAGACCCAAATGGAGTGGGAAGGCAAATGGGGTTGAAGAAGATTGGACATGCGAGAAAGAATTTTGTTGAACACGAGGGCCCCAAAGGACCTTTATTGCCATGCGGTGCCTAGCAAACAAACAAAAGCATGAGGCAACAAGCAAATCATGCTCTTGTCACCAGAGCACAAGATAGTGTGGAGGAATGACTAACACATCTTGAAAAAGCCGTTTGATTTAAGTTATTGGCTTCAAACATCACCTCCTTTCTTTTGTACCCTTGGAAACCCATGAGCCAAGCTCCATCATGTGGTTTCACTTCATCAAGTCATGCAGCACAAAAGGTTCATTGGCCTCAACTATCATGGACTGTCTCGCAAAAGGAGGGAGGAGCCAAGGACCTCATTCACCTATGACTTAGTAATAAGCTTGAAGCAATGGGCAAGTGGTTACGAGCGTTACCCATGCACCCGAGGTCCTAGGCCCATCAGTGGTGGAGGCAAAGCACGGCTTATAATTGGCTTCTTCGACCATCAGGCCCATCAGTTTCCTCCTTTGTCCCCTAGGAATCCCATGAACCCCATCATGGAGTCTCAGTTCATTATGCCATGCAGCACAAAAGGCTTCTCATAGACTCACCCACACACACCAAACATGCTCAGAAAAGTGAGGGATAAGATCCCAGGACCCGATTAAGATTCAAGACTTCAATTGAAAAAAAAGAATCTATCTTGAGTTTAATATTTATTCAATAGCTATTCATCTAAGAAAATAATGGGAAGCAGCTACAAGACTAAAGTTGTAAATTGTAATGTAACCTTGCATTCATATTTGTAAAATCACATGAGATGAATATCAAAATTCCAAGGAATTTAGACCTTGGACTTCACATGTAATCTAACCAAGAAAAAAATGATCAATTTCAAATATGTGAATGATATTCTCAAGTACAGCTGTACATTTTGCAACCTATTTTCTAGAGGCAGGGTTTAGTAGCTCTCTGGAAACTCAATGCTTTGTTTCAAATATGTGACTAATCCTCTTTACCTGTGCACCACTTGCTTTCATGATTTGCTGGTTTCACTTTTCTGTTTCTTCTGATTTATAGTTGTTTCTTTGTGTGGTCTTCTGGTACAGAAAAAAGGTGACCACAGTTAATCCACTGATGGCAAGGAGCTAAAAGTAATACCAGATGTATTGTATATGTGCAACACATTTTTGACCTTTGAAAACCTTTGCATGTCTTTTTGGCAGGAAAGAACACTTATAGAAAAGTAAAGAAACATCATGTTTATGCCAACTATGGGAAGGATTAGTGTTCCAAGAATGATGAGTGCTGGGAGAGAGAGCAGCATTGTAATGTGAACAAGTTAGCCAAGGAGAAGGAAATTGGTGTCATTTTTGACCACTTAATAGCAAGCCAAAAAGAATATAAATTCGCTTTAAAAACAGTATTAAATTTTGCAACCACCATATGCATTGTAAATTTCATAGATACTGAAGAAAATTTCATACAATGAACCCTCAAAACTTTACTTACAGATCAACTGAAAAAAGAACCCATCTCCAGAAAATCTGGAAATTTTATTTTACAAGAATATCCCTGGTTCCTAAGACTTAAGAAAGTATAAATCTATATCAACAGCATAAAACCAAGAAGCATTAGTTGTTTCTGCAAGCCTATTGTTGTCTGCATTTTTAGACATACATTCATGCCAAATGCATGAAAAACCAGGACCACAAGTGAATGGAACAGTCTAGGAACAGAAAAGACAATTAGACACCCTGATGCACAAATACACGTACACATACTATGCATAGAAAAGATAAACTCACACAGACATATAAACAAGCACAACTCACAAACATACCCAAAATGAAGCAATATTGAGCCTTGTTGCCTCAACTAACCTTTTTATTGGACCATTTCTCGAATTGATCCCAATACATGCCCTTATCTCTTCAAGACTCATAATATCACCAAGGTTGTATTTTAATAGATTGCAACTTTCCATAAATGCAGCAGATTCGGCCAGTGTCAAATCCTTCACCTTATCTCTGGTACATTCCATAAGAACAAATGCTGCACAAATCCTCAGCGAGGAAATACAAGTCAGACAATTCTAAGCTGCCAAACATAGAAACTCAAATAAAAAGTCCAAAAATTGACTAGCTATTACTAACTTCAAATTTGATAAATGCCCTGCAGGTGTAACATTAAAGAGCATACAAATCAGGTAGGAGGGAGGAATTCCAACACCTTGTTGGGATAGTGAGGCCATCCCAAATCCAGAACGGAAAACATCCCCCTCACCCCCTCACCCACCCACCAAACCCCGTCCCAATTTGACTAGGATTTGAGGTATACAACCAAACCTTCCCAATTGAAACAAACAAAGTCACATCTAATAAACAAGAATGTTTTCTTTTCCTCTACTAATTTCAGCATTGTAAAAGCATAAAAATATTAAATATCATGAAGAGGACCATTGAAAAAGAAGGAAGGGCAATCCAAGCTGCAAATCTCAAAGCCACAACTCCAAGAAAGTAGCGCAAGCAGACAAAACCTTGAACAAAGAGAGATGCAAATGAGATCAATGTCTTGAGGTTGAGATGGAAATTTCTGTACAAGTGTTCAAAAGATGTTCATATTCAAGTGAGAGAGGGAGCGAGAGAGGAAAAACCCTATTTTGGTGTAGTAAAAGAAATGAAAGTATACTTTGGTAAATAAACTAAACGGGTCAGGTTCAGATATTCAGTTTTCTAGTCTGAAAAAAACATACCTAAAACCTGAACATTCATTCGTTTATCTGTTTCAATCCCAAACCCATCTCACTTTGAAATCAAACTATACAAGTATGCTTGCAACCCTATAAATGTAGATGCAGCAATGGATGATAAGAGGATCTCATAACAATAACTATCAATACATGGGGTGTGCGTGTGCGCTTTCATGGAATTAGGCTTCAATAGTGGCAAGGGACTACGCTAGGAAGACATATTTTATATGTATTTGCAGCCTAATGACAGACCTCGAATCTCAAGCATATTCTGAACTGCATCAAAGTCCAATCCCCTTGTTGTGCATCAAAGTCCAGAATGTAATACACACAGAGTTATGCGTATATACAGCTTAGATATAAAGCCAAATTCAAAGTTAGATAGCTAAGATTCTCGAAAACCTTTAAAGTTTGGTACTACACCCAACCATAAATCCTCAACACATAACAGAACACAGATAAACCTATCATTCTATCAACAATGGCAGAAAATAAGAGAACGAGAGACGCTCATACATACCAAGAGCTCGAAGCATCTTGAGATCAAAATTGTTGGCTAGTTCCTCATGCCCAATCATTCTTGCACGTTGAAGAACAATGCTTTTTAAGCTAATCAACATGTCCTGCGATAATGTGTGTTTACTTCCAATTTCCGACATCAATAAGCATAAAACCGCTGATTTTATACCTTAAAAATTCAACCTTTATGCAGAATTTGATATGACCCATCACAAACAACAAACTAAATCAACAAATTAAGTTGCTTTAATGGTGAAAGAAAACTTACAAGCTCGGACTCGGAGAGGGAGCATAGCCAACTCACATCTTCAAGCCTGTTCTGCCCTAAAATCCCTTCCATCCTCAGAAAAAAAAAATTTGATTTTACTTTCTGGGTACTGCCGTGACTTCTCAGACACAGCCGCAGGCGCCGCCGCCGTCGAACCGCTTAAGCTGAGCTGGCCAGAACAGTCTGAGCTTCTCGCCTTCAAGCCGCTTCAGAAACGCTTCTGGGTCTGAGACTTGTTGGTGGTTGTAGAGATTCCGAGGATGAATGAGGCCCGGGTGGGTTGAGTGATTCCGGGGGTAGGGGTAGGAGGGGAGTTGTGGCTGGGGGCTCGGGGCTGGGAGGGAAAGGGAGGGCGTGTTTTTTTTTTTGTCATGTTATTTTATTATTTTATTTTACTTTTTTTTTTTGGTTGAAATTTTATGTTATAACTTACGAAACCTACATTCAAGTTTCGACAGCCCAAAACCCCAATCCACAGTATATAATCTGCAGCCCACAAACCACAATCCAATTTTAAAAACTTGGCTCCTGTAATTTGTAACTTTTGTTGTTTTTTTAATATATAATTTGTTTTAGTATTTGATATATGATTTGTTTAAGTATTTGACAGTCATTGAACCACACTTAGCAAAGTTTGGATTTATGGACTAAAATGAGAATTTATCTAATAAATAATTATATATAAAATAATAAAAAACACCCTTAGCTTAATAACCATGATCTTGGCAAAGCCAAATCCATTGTGTTCTTGCAATTCTTATGTACTTTTCATGGCAAACAAAAAGAAATATTTGATATTTGATCACAGTCAATCAATGTAAGAAGCCAACTTCACTTTTATATAACTGAGAATTCTAGACAGACAATGCTTACAAGTTTAATGAATTAAAGAATAAAGAACTAGACTAATTAGCCCTTCAAGAGGATGAAGAAAGCAAATGTAGTTATTGTTGTCACTAGGCTGGGCTGCTTGTCAGTGACTTAAATATTGGACTGCTTGTCACTGATCTATATATCAACTGTTTCTTCTGGTGCAAGTGTTCTTTTAGAAAATGGATTCTTGCATCAACCCTAGCAGAAAATCCAATCTGAGTCATCTTAATGGAGTTGCTTCTTTCCCTTTCCCACATTTGATTGTCTGCAACATCTTTCCTGAAATACTTCATCTCTTGGATCACATGATCATCAAGTGGATAGAACGACCGTTGGATGATGATGTGGATGAAGTAGGGAAGAAGAGAAACAACTACAACAAACAATGTGACTGTCCAGTACAATGGTGCAGGGCCTAGAGCTTCGATTAGAACCCGAAATCCTCGTTGTGAGTAGGCAGGAGGGAGTGCACCGTATATCAACAAGAACACATACCAGATCAAGATGCTGCCCCATATGAAAAGATGTTGGATCCAAGTGAAGTGGTTGATGATGAGAGCAATCTGGCAATTGACGGTCCAGATTATGCAGGTGTATGTCATGGCACCAAGGTGTGTGATGTCTGCAACAGCACCATTCTTCTGAAATGCTTTGTGGGAGAGAGTGTATATGTTTGCAAGGAATATGACTACAGAAGCAACCACGCCATTTAATATCCAACCAAGAATGCGCTTCCAAGTGAAATATATGTTCTTCTGTCCTTGTTGATAAAGAGCTGGAAACTGTTCCATTTAGAGAAAAATAAAATCGATCAAGAATCTCATCCAGAATTTATGTAGAGTGAATCTGTCAGCTCCAATATGGTACTAATCAGTAAAAAAAGAGATGATATATGTTATGATTGTTATGTATACAGAAGTTGTATACAAGAATCTTATGTGTTTTCTTATTTATGTGTGTGGTTTTAGTCTAATTTGTTTACCTGGAGGCACACTTCTGATGAAACATCTTGCTCAAGCACTCCCAATGATATAACAGGCAAAGATGTCAAAATCACATTGAATAGGGCCATATACCAGTCATCATAGAAGACCTCCCCTGCAAACCTTGTGTATAATTCGTAGTAGAACAGCGTGAGCCCGAAAGCAATGTTCTTGTACACAAAGTACAGAATCTGGACAGAGAAAAGGGTTTAGTCTAACATCATAGATCCAGATTACAATATAAAAATATATTGTCTATTGATTTAAGTATGATGGAAGAGTTTACCATTTTTGAGATCCTCTTGTAACACCAGTGTCCATGAACTATAAGTAATCTCCCCAAGAACCGGAATTGAGGCAATGAGATGTCACTGGCCATCACTGCCTGCAGGTGGTGTTCCAGGAAAATGTTTAGCTATGATTGGAAGTGCAATCTGTGCATCTTTTATTTAATTCTATATCGTTTTAGCAGAACATGTGTACGATAGTCTATAGATTTGATACTTGACAGTTGGATACAGTCAATGTAGTACGAAATTGTGATGGCAAATGCTGAATTTAGAAAGTAGACATAGTTTGGATGCCACGGCAAGAAACCCTTTTTTTAGTAACCAGCTGAAGAGTATACAAGTCTATTGGAATATATCAGAAACAAGGACTTCACAAAAATAAGCATCTGAAACCAAGCCTAAAGCAAAGTCAAGATGAACAAAGAAAGGTTCCCCAGAAATACGCCAAAAGTCATCTGTGAAGCTTACCTGCATTCCTTCCATGCCACTGATTCCTACTCCAATATCAGCTTCTTGAATCATGCCAACATCATTTGCCCCATCTCCAATGGCCAAGGTTGTTCTGCCTGTGTGTTCCTTTACCAATCGTGTAATCTGAATAGCCACATTTGTGTGATTAACTCGCATTTGATGAAATGAAAAGAATGAATATGCATAGCCATTGGATTCAATATGAATAGGATGCAGGAAATGACCTACCAAAGCCTTCTGTTTTGGAGAGACCCGGCAGCATATAACAGAAGCACAATTAACAGCCAACGGTAAGAACTGGTCCTTCACATCACTTCTCAGAGCAATTTCAAGAGCTTTTCCATCTACTACCAAAGCCAAGGGTGCATCTTTATTACCTTCTTCAGACTTCACTTTGTGAAAACTTTCAAGTTGGTTTAAAATGTCTTCTTTCATCGCCTGGAAACTAGAAAAAAGAAAATATGTGAAATTGTGAATACCAACTCAACTTCTATAAAAGATGATATTTAAAAACTGTGGACAACTTTCGAACTGCAGTAGTCTGTTTCAAACTCAAATTCAATTTATCCCCATAAAACATCTAAACTAAAATGTTAGGTTCTTGAGAAACAAGTTTAAAATGCCACTGCAAAGTAGATCTGACTTGTGTGCCATTGTTGGGATGCATTTGATAAGAAACTAGAATCTGGCATTCATACAAGTCCCCTGGGGTATGGATGATAATTGGGAGTTTCCGAAATTTAGTATATTTTCCATTGTTTCCTCAGTATTAGATGACCAAATTCAAATGCAAGCTTTCTAATATTACTGCTCTCTGAAGTGAATTTCCACCTTTAGTTGGTTAGTAGTTGCAGTTTCTCTTCCCAAACTTAGATGAAATTGTTTCATATCCCGCCGAAGTAAGCTGCAAGCAAACCTGCCAATTGGAAGTAGGAAAAGGAAAACAAAAGAAAATCTGTTTAGCTTCTCTTTTGGAAGATTTAAGACTTACAAATAGACCAAGTAAATGATTGTCAAAAGCTTTACCCAATATTTATTGCAGTTTCTTTCTTGTCACCAGTGAGCAGCCATATTTTTATCCCTGCTTGGGCAAGTTTATCTATGCATTCTGGAACCTGACATAAACAAGAAAGTATCAACTATGAGAAAGATCATGTTGACATTCAAATGCCACACAAGTCCACCTTATATATGCAGCCCATCCAGTATTTCAGTCAAAGAGACAGATAACTAACCCCTTTTTGTAACTTGTCTTCAACAGCAGCAACCCCTAGTAAAATTAGATCCTTTTCAATCATTTCAGATGCTTTCTCTAGTATTTCTTCCCTTTCAGGACCTATTGTGATCTTGGCCACCTTAAATATTGAGTTCCATTGTTCATACTCAGTAACCTCAAGTTTCCGGTAGGCAAAGGCCAGAGTTCGGAATCCATCTTCTGCATAATTTGAAAGGTGTAGAGTTGTTGCCTGTTGGTATGTCCTTCCATTTTCTGCAAGCCTGTCAAAGATAATGCTGACAACCACAAGTAATAAAAAAATAAGTTAGTTGGTGGAATAGTATTGAGATTTTCCAACTTAGAACAAAAAGACTGATACTTAGGAATGTAAGACACCATTAACAAAGAAGGGAAAAGAGAAAAAGAAGGTACAGGCATCAGTAGATGAATAGTTAAAGTAGAAAACGTACTTATCTGCACCTTTGCAGAGTAGAAAGATTTGACCCTCTTCGTTGCTTACTATAACAGACATCCTCTTCCGAGCGCTACAGAACTCTAAAAGGTTCAAAAGTTTGTACTTCCTGAAAATAACCATCACATCATGCTTGGCCATGCTACCATAAAGAACTTATAAGGAAGTATAGTCTTAACCAGAAAAAAATCAATTATAGGACTTACCGCTCAACCTCATTTCCAGTGGAAGGATCAAACTCCCTAAGAAACATAACAGACTGACTTCTTCGGAAAAAACTGAAATCCAAATTCTTGTGCAGCAATTAAAAAAGATACTTCTTCTGGTGACTCTGCCTCATACTTTAGCTTATGAGTTTGATCATCCTCCTCAACAGGTATGCCTGTGTGACATAGAGCCATGACTCTAAAGAACATTGTCACATCAGATAAGTTGGACCTATAAATCCACTTTTTGTTCAGAAGTCTATCATCCCTAAAGTTGAAACCCTTGATGACAGCTTCTTCCTCCACATAAGAGATTCTTGAATTTTCTGCACTCGAATTCTGCGTATGTCTTTGTCCTCCTAGAACAGCTCTTTCAGTGCTAATGTCCCCATTTGAGAACTCAAACATTTCACAGCTTTGGCTTGCTGTTTCAAATTCATCAATACTGAAACGATAAGACCCAACATCAACATTCATTCGCTTAGATGCTGCCAGGTCGATTTCATTTATATCACCCCCATATGAAATTCCAGCAATAGAGCATTTCCTAAATTCCATCTGGTTGCATGTCAAAGTTCCTGTTTTATCTGACAGAATCATCCCTACCTGACCAAGTTCCTCATTTAAATTTGATGTCCGGGTTTGAACCGACTTACGTGTAACTTCATCATACAATTCTATATCCTTGTTAATGAGCATGGCTTGTAAAACTTTGACAACCTCAATAGAGACATAGAGAGAAATGGGGATCAAGTAGCCATACAAAATAAGGGCCCTTATGAATTGTAGGAAACCAGATACCTCTGGCTTTGATGGGTTAAAGAATGGATCATCATCTTCGAGAGAAAGATACCACCACTTAACCATCTCAAACTTCAGAAACCGCGCAAAACCGGATGCAGTGACCAGTGAAATTAAGAGAAGCATTGTAAAGAGAAGGTAAATAACAAGATCCATCTTTCTTTCAATCCGACTACGCTTAGATGGTGATCTTGTTGAATTCCTTACTGCTTTTGTGTCAGGTCCACTGAAGATCACAACTCCATAAATATAATCAGTGTTCCGAAGTTTTGAATCTCTTAGAAGAAGTGTGGCAGGGCACAAGGGAAATGATTCATTTTTCAACTCTAAATTCCCCACAAAGGTGTAAAGATGAGGATTTGGGTCCTCACAGCGGACAGTAGCGCTGAATAAACCAAATGCTTGATCATTGATCAAGCCAAGTGTAGCTTCTGAGCATCTTTTAACTTTCAGGTTAGTTTCTCCATCAAGGTTCATGGTCTCCACATAACATATGCCATCCTCATAGCTGGAAGATAGTAAGAGGAGATCACTGGGAAAATATTCGTTCTTGTTAACCTTAACAACATCTCCTACAGAAAGCTGTTGCCATGATTTGTAAATAAATTTGCCATCTCCAACATGAGCCTTTACAGTTCTTGAGTTCACATTCAAATCCTTGAAGACAAAATAAATTGTTTCATCAATATTATATAAAGCACAGACACATATTTGGAATTTCAGTGTCACAAGTAAACAATATAGCCCTTGCAATTTTGAAAAATGGAAAAATGATAGGCTCCTAGCAAAACAGAACAGGAAAGCTAAAGGGGTTCTTGATCATACTAAATTTTAAAGCTGGCAGGAGATTATGAAGTAGGGAGTTGATTTTGAAACGAAAAATTTAAGGCCTGTTTGATAACCATTTCAATTTTAGTTCTTAGTTTTCATTTTTTGTATTAGAGTATAGAGAAAAAAGAGGGAGAATGGAAGTGAGAATGAAAGTTGGAGATGGGATTGAGTGGGAAGATGAGAAGGGAGGATGGAGGGAGGAGTAACAAAAGTGAAAACCAAAACTAAAACTGAAATCTATTTGAAATTGTTTTCACTTTTGTTTCTCCTCCCTCTCATCCTCCCCTCTCATCCATCCACTCTCTTAATCTCATCCTCACTCCATTCTCACTCCCATTTTCCTCTATACTCTAGCACAAAAAATGAAATGGTTATCAAACGGGCCCTCAGTTGACATCTTTACAATTTTGCAATAATAACTAGTCTCCTTCTGCAATGTGAAAATGGGAGCTAAAATTTTCAAGAAACATGAATACAAGATAACATATGGGAAGAATAGAAAACCAAAAATTTGTTTGTTTTACCTGCAAGAATCTGTGCCAATCCTCCACTGCCTCTTTAATCATACTAACCCCCACCACAAAGACCAAAGGGGCAATCAAACTTGTTGGAGTAAAAGGAGCCAAAGAAGTGATGGATAACGCAGCTGCTAACAGAAAATAAAGATTGGCAACCCTCCGAAACTGCTCAAAAAGTGCTTTCGGAAGAAAAGTCACAACATTGTACTTAGTTGTGGAAACATAGTTCTTGGGATACTTGTAAGGCTTAGCCTTGTGTTGCAGAGGCTCATTGCAGAAAACCACCCGGGAAAATCCCGGCTGACCAAGAAGCTGCTGGCTAGGATCATGCTCAGCAGTAACAGGCCTCAAGCATGCAAAAGAATACAGTTTGCTCCATCTGATCTTCCTCTTTGTTTTTCCAGATGATCCTGGCATTTTCTGACCAATAAATGAATTTGAGAGCTTCACTCTTTTACATTTGCAGACCAACTTCTCTTCAACTATAAGAAAATGTGAGTGAAGCTGGAGCTTCTGTCCCTTCTACTCATCAAACAGACTTTCATAACAGAACCAGCACAGTTGGTTATAACATTGGACTTCATCATAGGAACATCATCAAAATCCAAATAAACAATGGTACAAGAGAATTGTCTTTTTCTCTTTAGCTTTCTCTAGCTTTTAAGAGGTGGTCTTCCAATGCTGAGATTTGCAGTTTCTTGGATCAACCAAGTAGATAGAAGCAGGCCTTCCATTAGCCGTACCATACACTAGTAACAATTCCCTTTCCGGCACCTAAGAAGTATCACCCTTTGTTTGCACCTTTGAGATATCCGAAAATACATAAAACAAAATATATAATTTCCATTGCCGAATTGCCTCTAGATTTGGGAATTGAATCAAATTATATATAATTTCCATTCAAAGTTGAAGTAAACTAGACTTGAAATATAAGCTGAACATGTCCATATTCCTCTCATCATTTAAGTAATCTCTGATTACAATAACATTATCTGCGTGGTATGTGCAAAGATTAAACTAAGGCAATCAATTTGTTTTCACTCAATCGTGCCAAAAATGCCTCTAGATACGTGAGAAAAGGACTAACAATACAAGTCAAACAACCCATTAAGTTTCTTGAATGAATATCATTATTAAAAAAACAACTAATTCCTCATTTTATATCACCTTCTTCTCTGTGTATTATAATAATAATGATGTTAGTATTGCTTTGGATTCAATTAAAGTATAAGGCACCATCCGAAGCTAAATGCTCTCTCATATGGAATTTCAAAATCAGTTCTGCAGTCCCCCTCCTGCATCAGATTGGAAATTTGGAGGGACATGCTGTAATTTTCATTTAGTAGACCAATAAACCCTCCTTGTTAATGTAACACTCCTTTTAGAACTTTGCACATTAGGGACGGGGAAGGGATCGACTCGGGTGCACAGAGATGGACACACTGATCAACTAGTCTAATCTACATCTTATCTGTTTTTCTTTCAAGCATAGGACATGGCTTTATTTGCAATTGCATTGTGCTTGCAAAATACCAAAATACCACACAGCATAAATGACCTCGAATGCAACAGGTACATACATATTTAAATGGATATCCAATTACCCAGATGCCTCTGGTTCTGAAACATTATTATATCAATTTAATTACAACTGAAATTATACCACTTAACTGAAATCTTTTGAGGATAATCCAACTATAATTATAATTAGCTCAAGGGAGCTGAACGCTCTAGAAAGAAATGTCACAACATTATTTTATCCATTATCATGTGATTGTGAATCAATCAGTTCGTGAAGAATTATAGAAAAAGCAATTGACCACCAAGCAGTGGTCTATACAGCTAAGCTTTTCAATTATATGTCTAAAGAGAAAAGCTCTGGATGATTGGAACCCATCGTCATCAATGACTATTAATTTCACTGGCTAACGTGCCCAGTCCAGTAGAAAATGATCTTGTCTTACGATTGCCGAGACTCTTATTGGCCTTTGGCATTGATATACCGTAATTGAATTGAAGAATTATAATATGTACTTGATAGGACCAAATAATTCATAAATCACGTCGAGCCAAACTAGAATATATGAGAATCAATTATACAAATTTATAAGATTCGCTGCTGTGTTCGAAAATAAAATTTGCATTCAAACAAACCCTAAGGGTCCCAAACCGATCAAACCAAACCTAGGGAAGAAACACAAAGGGTGCAACAGAGGATTGAAACATGAACAACCTAAGAGCTTAAAAGGTTGGTCATGTTTAATGACGCTTTTTTCTTTTATGATTTCAGAAACTTAGTTGAGTTTGGTGGGTGTTCTTAGTCTCTTTAGGAGAGTCATGCAGGTAAGTGGCTAGTTTTTGTCCTTAATGTCATTGGACTAGATTCGGGGAAATTACGGTGGTTGAGAGAGGTTATAGAAAAGTTATTTTTTATAGTGATTCTCTCTAGATATCGTTTAGGTTCAGGTCATTGAGGAAGTTTTACTCATGTCTACCATATTGTTATTGGGATGGCTCCCTTTACAGTCAGTGTCATTTATAATGTTATTCCTATTTATCTAATAAAATTCGATCACCTTTTTATATAAAAATAATAATATCTTATAGGTGTTACCTTCAATCCAGGGTAAAACATCACAATATGACTCATCCTCCTTAGGGTCGGCTGGTAGCAATAGCATTTCCTTTGCGGCAGATGACCATACTCATGAAGATCTCGACAATTTGTGTGATGTGTTGAGACCTTCGTGAGTATGGCCATCCGCCGGGAAGGAAATGCTATTGCTACCGGCTTGTAGAAACGGAAGGATGCTTGACACATCATGCACTTGCGACAATTTGATGTCATATATATTCGCCTTTTGTTTTGTAGCCCAAAAAAATGGAATTTTTTTATTATTGCATCATTGGTTAGGTAATAAAAAAAAAAATTATGTATGTTCTTTCACCATCTTGATTGTTAAAATTGATAAAGATATGTTTCATTTTTTTTTTCTTTTTCATTAAGACTGCATTACTCAGGATTTAATGGAGTCATTTTGGAAAACGAGAAAACCATAAGAAAAAAGTCTTAGCAGCTGCCCTATTTGGGAGTTGGCGGCCTCCTAACCTACCTCCTCCCATTGGCGGAGCCAATTAAGGCCCACAAGGGTCACTTGATCCTTCTCAACATTTTGAAAATATTATATTTATCTATGTTATCCAAGTTGTTTTATAGCTATATTTACTCTATTGACCCTTCTCACAAATGTAAATTGTCTACAATGAACATGAATATGATCTATATTTGTTTTCATGTCTTCATATGTCATTTATATATGTGTTGTCATGGATTTTATTTGATTTTCTCATTTTCACTCAATTAAATTATTGAAATTTTAGTACTTTCTTGAAGCACCGTGTTCATTAATTTTGTAGGACACAATTAGATGTCTAAACGGTTTTCAATTTGTCTAATTTTTTGCAAAGATGATCTATGAATGAAGACCTAAAAAATAGATGGTTTGGATCATTGAAAAAAATATCATAGAGTACCCTAAATGGTGTTCCAATTGAATGGTCAAATGATATATAAATGATATATATATATATATATATATATTGGTTGGAAAGAAAAGTAGCTAAAGATTTAAAACAATTAATGTGAATAAACTTTCAAAACTAGTTTTGAATCTGTTCAGGGTATGTTTTCTATTGACAGGCCCGAATCCCTCATAAGTTGTAAGGCTGTAAAATTTGACCTAAATACATGATAGGACCAAATGCTTCCCAAATCATGTTGAGCCAACTAGTCTCACTATATAAATGTAACATTTTCATGAGATTTCGTACCATGGCCCCTGCACTCGACCAAGAGTCATACCTCTTATTTAGGAGTAACTTTTATGTGTGTGATGCAACATTGTCATGTGGTGTTATTACAAAATTTTCGTTGGGAGAATCCAGTTTGGTATTTAAGAAGTTTTACCGAATATAATATTTTGAACCTCTTTATTTATTGTCAATTAATAATTTTGAGTTAGATGCTATAACATATCAACAAAAAGATCACTAATTCATGAACACACCAAGAATTAATATAGACATGAAATATTTATTTTCCTTGTAATGCATAGATCTTTGCTAGCTAACAGGTGTTTTAGAGAAGGTTTGCCCTCTTTCAAAGCATACAAGTCCCATGAAACGTTGTGCTCAAACGCCTGCATCTTTGAGGTTTGGTGGCCCATTTCAACCAACCATATTGTTCATAAGTGTATTAAACATGAAAAATACGTGCATACATATATTTTATGTTTTCTTTTTATATATCAAAAAAAACTTGTATTTTACCGAGTCTTTAAGACGTGTACGGAAAATGAAAGTATTATTGAAAAATACATACGTACATGTATTATCCAAATATTATATGAAAAATAAAAGTATTATTGAGAAATAAGTACGTACATGTATAATATGAGTATTAAATAAAAAATACTAAATTCTTTATACGAATAATAACCCTGGAAATACTATAAATATGAATAAATATTTATAAAAAAATGAAGTATAGCTGCGCTGCTATATTATTAGTTTGAATTTTTTTTTAAAAACACGGAGTAGAGCCCTGCGGCTATACTATCAATTTGAATAAATATTAAAAAAGGAGTATAAAAAACACGGAGTATAGCCATTTGAATAAATATTAAAAAATGGAGTATAGCCGGGCGGCGATACTATTAATTTGAAATTTTTTTTAAAAAGTACGGCGTATAGCCCAGCGGCTATAATATTAATTTGAATAAAAATTTTAAAAAACACAGGCGGCTATACTAATAATTTGGGAAAAAAATTAAAAAACGCAGGGTGTAGCCGGGCGGCTGTACTCTTTTCGCAAGTTATATGTCAACTGCATAGACGGGCGGCTATACTATACTATTAATTTGAAAATGAAATTTAAAAAACTAAGTATCGCCGGACGGCTATACTATTAATTTGGAAAAAATTTAAAAAACACGTGGTATAGACTTGCGGCTAGACTAAATTTGATTAAAAATTTAAAAACACGGGGCATAGCCGCTCGGCTATACTATTAATTTGAATAAATATTAAAAGGGGCGTATGGCCGGACGGCTATACTATTATTAAAAAAAAAAGAAAAGAGGAGTATACGGAGTATAGCCGCGCCACTATACTTTTTTAATATATTATATTTCAACAGTATAGCGTGCAAAGATAATATTTATTAATAAAAAGAAAAAACACCTAGTATAGCCGGGCGTTTGTTCTATTTATTTGAAAAATGATAATTTTGACAAGTTACAACTGAAAATTTCGCCATTATGCAATATTTTACGATAATTTATTTTAATATTTTAATATATATTATTTTTAATCAATAATATGTGAAAATTATGTGTATAATACGTGAAGTTTGTGTGTATTATTGAAAATTTACAAAAAAAATATGTATTAAACATGAAAAATACGAACATACGTGTATTTTATGATTGCTTTTTATAGAAAAAAAACTTGTATTTTACTGATCTTTAAGACGTGTACGAAAAATGGAAGTATTATTGAAAAATACATACGTATGTGTGTTATTCGAGTATTATACAAAAAATGAGTAATACGAGTATAATATGAGTATTAAATGAAAAATACTTAGTTCTTTATGCAAATAATAACCCTGGAAATAATATTAACCACGTATAGCCGCACGGCTATATTATTAGTTTGATTTAGAAAAGGACGTATAGCCTAGGGGCTATACTATTAATTTGAATTTTAAAAAAACACGTGGTTATAGCCTGCTGGATATAAGCTTTTCATATACTATATGTTAACAGTATAGCCGATCGGCTATACTATTAATTTGAAAAAATTTAACAAACACTAAGTATATCCGTTCGGCTATACTATTAATTGGAATAAATAAAAAAAGGAGTATAAAACAAGGTGTATAGCCGCACGGCTAAACTATTAATTTGAATAAATTTTTTAAAACCAGGAGTATAGCCGCCCGGCGATACGATTAACAAAAATAAAAAATAAAAAGAAAATGTTTTTTTTCAATAAATAAAATAATTTAATTTAATTTTGGGGGCCAAAAGCCCCAAAACCGAAAACCACACCGCCATCACCACTGCTCGAGTCCCTTAAACCCTGCCCTATCAATATAGTCGATTTTCACAAAACGGCACCATCGTCCGTTCCAATTCGGTTGAAGAATCTGAGACCTGTAATTGAAGCTTCCTAACAAAATGTGAGTTTCAATTTATTCTCCAACGTTCTGTTTGGTTTCCAGGAAAATTTACAGGTACTCACATGAAAAAAGGTTTACAATTTCAGGTCAAGGATTTGCGTGAAGAATTTGCCCAAGCATGTGAACGAGAGCCGACTCCGAGAGTTCTTCTCGGAGAAAGGAGAGATTACAGACGCGAAGCTGATGCGGACAAAGGAAGGCAAGAGCAGGCAGTTCGCTTTCATTGGGTTCCGTACAGAGAGCGAAGCTGAGGAGGCCATGA
Source organism: Prunus mume (assembly GCF_029339155.1). NCBI lineage: Eukaryota > Viridiplantae > Streptophyta > Magnoliopsida > Rosales > Rosaceae > Prunus > Prunus mume. The sequence continues at coordinate 7,083,858 of NC_142700.1, forward strand.
AATACTACAACAGGTCATTTCTCGATACTTGTAGGATTACTTGTGAGATTGCTCGTAAGGTTGGGGATCCAGAGATTCCTCGGCCATGGAGTCGTCATTCTCAGAAGAAGGAGACGAAAGGGGGTGAAGATGGGAAGAAGAATAAGAAAGAGAAGGAAGGTGTCGTCGCTAAAAGTCGGAGTCTTGAGCCGTCGGTAAAAGATGAGAGTGGTGATCTTCAGCTTCATGAGTTTTTGGAGGTGATGCAGCCAAGGGCTAAGTCGAAATTGTGGGCAAACGACACGTTGGTAACTCCTGTAGCTGAGAAAGTTGGCAAAGCCAAGAAGGAAAGTGAAGAGAAATCAGTTCCAGTGGATATGGAGGTAGACAAAGGTGTTAAGAAGAATGATTTGCACAATGTTGCTAAAGACAATGCCGTTTCGGATATGGATTATTTCAAGAGCAGAGTGAAGACTGAATGGTCGGATTCAGAAAGCAGTGGCAGTGATGAGGAGGAGGAGGAGGAGGAGGAGGAGGAGGAGAAGGGTTCTCAAAAAGTAGATACAAAGGAACAAAGTAAAGTTTATGAAGAAGAGGCTGGAGAGGAAGGTCCTTCAGAAGATGCTAATGGCCAAGTACTGGACGAGAGCAATGAGTTATCCACTTCGAAAGAGGAGAAAGAAGAAGTGCTTGAGAGTGGTCGTCTATTTGTTCGTAATCTGCCATTTACAGCAACGGAGGATGAGTTGGAAGAGGTCTTTAGCAAATTTGGCGATGCAGAGGTCCATCTTGTTATTGATAAAGAGACTAATCGTTCCAAGGGATTCGCTTATGTTCTTTACACGCTTCCGGAATCTGCAGAAAGGTACTCTTTTTTGCTTCAAAGCTTACATGCGTCTTCTTGTTTTCAAAAAGAAAATTGTAGGATTTACAGTTCTTTCTTCCTTGAACTTTTCTTGTTTTTTATCGCTGCATTCAAGTGTCCTAATATTTGTTATGGTGCTTGAGCCTGTGCATTATGATTTTGTTTGCTAGTTCATACATGTTTAAAATTATATGTATATAGGTTCGTACATGATTTTGTTTGTTGATTTGTCTTTCCTCTATTTTTGGTGAAGGGCACTGGAAGAATTAGATGGTTCAATTTTCCAAGGAAGACTGTTGCATGTTATGCCAGCAAAACAAAAAAATCCATCTGAAAAGCTAGGGTAAGTGGTTATCTTCAATTGGCCTCTTTTCCCAACTTCATTTGCTAGGGAATTTTTATTCTGATTTCTCTTATACTGGGATTGATCCTGACTTTCTACTTGCACACTACGGTTGAATTTGGCTTTGCTCACTGTATAGGGCTGATAATTCCGCAAGCCAAGGTTCAAAAACTCTTAAGCAACGAAGGGAGGATGAGAGGAAAGCATCTGAAGCTAGTGGAGATACAAGAGCATGGAACAGTTTGTATATGAGGTCTGATACGGTATGTTAAACTCAGTTGCAGTATACGCAGAGTTTCCAGAAAGACATGACATCTGAACGGTGTTAATTAATTTATTTTGGTCTTGAGATTGTTCTACCATCCTCCTCCATACTTATCATTTTTGAGTACTTTTCTCTAGTACATGGAAAACCTTAATTGTTTTTTTTTTAAATTTCTTGATTCCCTGATTCTAGTAGGAATAGCATCATTATGTTCGCTGCCCCCTGCTTTATTGAGTTACTTTTGGTTTTTGTTTGATGATGCTCCATTTCTGATTTTCATGTCATATTTAATAGGTTATTGAGAACATAGCTCGGAAGCATGGGGTGAGTAAGAGTGATTTGCTTGACCGGGAAGCTGATGATCTCGCTGTACGTATTGCATTGGGAGAAACTCAAGTGATTGCAGAGACAAAAAAGGCTCTTACAAATGCTGGAGTAAATGTCGAATCTTTAGAGAATTTTGCTGCTGGGAAAACTGATGGTAGTAAAAGAAGCAACCATGTTTTACTGGTTAAGAACTTGCCATATGGTTCTACAGATGGTGAACTGGTGAAGATGTTTGGGAAATTTGGGGGTTTGGAAAAAATCGTTCTCCCTCCGACAAAGACATTGGCCTTGGTATGCATTCATGCGTTCTTCCATCAATGACTATTTGTTAGTTTTGATTTATTTTATAGAGGATGTGGATTTGCTAAGTTTAGGAGAGTGGAGGTTTTTGCCTTGTAGTCTGATAGTTTCTGGGAGTTTGCCTGGGTGTGCAACACAGCTTGACTCTGATAATTCAGACTACAGAGATGGATGGGTGGATGTAACAAGGTATATGAGTCATTAAGATTTAAGATCTATTATGACTGGCCAGACTTGGCTTCTGACCATCCTGGATTAGAAGAGAGTAGTTTTGTGGTGTTTTATGAAATTGGACACTTTGCTTTTGGTTTTGTTTAATTAGTTGGAGGTTTTCTTCTCCTCTTTGACACTTGGACGATCAGATGTCTTGTGTACTTTTATTATCCTAAGCTTTTGATACTGCAGAGGGGAAGAAATATCCTAATGATCGATGATATTAGTTTCCTATGATGTTGTGTTGTTAATATGTGGTTCAATGTTAATTTTTTTCTTGAATTATTATCCTTCAGGTTGTTTTTCTTGAACCTGCTGCCGCACGAGCTGCTTTTAAAGGTTTAGCATACAAGCGTTACAAGTAAGTGTTGCAACATCTTGTAAGCTGTATGCAGCTTGGGTTCCTTTGTTTTATGTTTGTGTTCTCTTTAGCTTGTTATCCAGTTTAAAACAAGGTAGTCTACAGTATTAGTTAAAGAAAGTTTCTCAATGATTTGAAAGTTTTCAAAAGGACAATTGTCTGGTCTTGAAGTTAAGATCAAAGTCTTACCAACGACGACAAGGAACATGTAAAACTAGTCCCAATGGCCATAAGGCCCAGAACTATATGTCATGTCCACAAAAATAAAATTTTAAAAGTACCCCTGATTCGAAAACTAATATGAAGAAACCAAATGAATCAGCAGTTACTAAATTTGAAGTTGAGTTGTTAACAACTAGACAAGTCTATTCAAGCACCTTAGCTGGTTCCATCATTCAATAACCCCGCTCCTCATACCACTTATTATGTTCATGGATAAATATTTGGGTTCCTTACGTAGGTTATCTATTGTATAAAAGCAGGTGCTTATGGAGAACAATATGTAAAACTTATGTGATCTTCTTTGAAACAGTTGTTTGATCATCAATTGATGGGCTTGTTCACTGTTTGTTTTTGTTTTCTACCAATAGCTGGAGTACTTTCTTATTTTTACACTGTTATGTCACATAATAAACATTTTCCCACCATTTTAAATGATACAGGGATGGTCCTTTATATTTGGAATGGGCGCCTGGCAATGTTCTTAGTCAAAGTTCAAAAACTGAGAGCATTGAAAACAACAGTGCCGTTGTTGGTGAGCATGATGTCAAAAAGGTTATGTTAGAGCAATATGTGGAAGGAATATCCGATGTGGATGCTGATCCTGATAGAGTGGAGGTTACTTTTTATATGCTTTTCTTTTTTCCCATTAGTTTTATCTCCTCTTCCTTTTTGTCTACACATCTGACCATATCACAAACAAACTGGTTATGCTACATCTTTCTTTCTAAATGCAGTTCAAGAAATTGTACTCACAATCCTTTGCACACAACTCTTTGTTGTTTGTCATGATGAGACACAATTAGTATTGTTGGGAGACTAGCATCTTTGGCTGGCTTCTAAGTGACCATACTTGTTTTATTTTGGTTTTTATAACAGTAACTGGACCAAATTCATGATACGATATCATTTTTTAAAATGGTGTAGTTTGGCAACTATTTTGCGATAGGAAGCTCATATTTTGATTTTATTTGGTTTTAATCATCTAAGGGAAATCCATGCAAACATCATTCAGGTTACTTCTAGAAGACAAAATTCTGGCTTGTTGACGATAAGAACAGAATGTGTGCAATTGTACATTAGGTATAACAAGCAATAATGTGAGCGGAACTTAAGTGTTAGCACAGCATGTGCCACATGACGAAACTTGATTCTTCTGTTAAAAACTTAACGCTGGTGGTATATGGTTTTTTCCTGATTTATGCTGCTTTTTCTTGTTTTGTGATTGTTGACACCTGTGGGTTCTTTTTCCCCATTTTTCCTTGTTCTGTTGCATTTGCCTATTTTTCTGTCTACCCAATTTAATAATTTTTCTGTCTTTGTTGTGTAACATTCTCCAGTCACGATCTCTATATGTCAAGAACCTGAGCTTTAAGACTTCCGACGAGAGTTTGAAAAAGCATTTTAGTGAACAAGTGAAGGAGGGAAAAATATTTAGTGTCAAGGTGATAATTCAGCTGGCCAGAATCATTACTTGTATTTGCTCGATATATTTTTTCTTCTCTATATCCCCTCTATCTCTATGTTCAGGTAAAGAAACACTTGAAAAATGGGAAGAATGTTTCAATGGGTTTTGGTTTTATAGAGTTTGATTCTCTGGAGACAGCGACAAATGTTTGCAGGGATTTACAGGTAAAGCCAGAATCTAGTCAAAATTATCTGCATAAAATGAGCAATTTCGGAAATTCACTGCAACTAAATATTTACCATTTTCCAGGGAACTGTTTTGGATGGGCACTCTCTTATTTTGCAACTTTGTCATGCCAAGAAAGATGAAGTGCCAAAAAAAGTTGACAAGGATAAAAGTTCAACAAAATTACTTGTGAAAAATGTAGCCTTTGAGGCTACAGAGAGAGACCTCAGACAGCTATTTAGCCCATTTGGTCAGGTGAATTACTAAACTTTGACAAGTTAACTACTAGATTTCAGATCCTCTGTGTTTTCCATGCTGATATTGTATTTTGGACTTAAACTATGTCATTTCAAACCTCGTTTTACTTATTTATCAACTATAATTCCTACAGAGTTAATTTTACACCATAAATATGTTACCCCTTGAGCTCTAAGATTTCGTCGTTTTAGCCATCGCAATCATGCCCTTGTTCCCCCAAAAGGGGCAATTGGCAAATGATTTTTATAGCATGATTGACAACCTGTGTTGTTGCCTCACAGTTTAATTCTGTTGAGCCATGTGAATATGAGGATAAATCTCCACATAGTACACCAATATATCGTGATTCTATAATTGACTTTATTTCTTTTTATGTTACAGATTAAAAGCTTACGCTTGCCGATGAAGTTCGGACAGCATAGAGGCTTTGCTTTTGTGGAGTTCATCACAAAGCAAGAGGCAGAAAATGCCCTTAAAGCACTTTCAAGCACGCATTTGTACGGTCGCCATCTGGTAAGGCATTGACTGTATTTGAGGCAAGTGAGTTCTCCTTTTTAAAGTAGAAATCAGCCTCTATAACTGTTTCCTGTTAACTCCAGGTTCTTGAGAGAGCAAAGGAAGGTGAGAGCTTGGAAGAACTACGGGCTCGAACAGCTGCTCAGTTCACAGATGAGCAAACTGGGTTTTCCAGGAAGAGGAAGCACACGACCACCGTGGATGATGGCAAGATCAAATTTCAGAGGACTGCTGATTAGATGTGTGTCATGTGTTAGATCGGAGTTGTAATTTTCTTTTTTGTTTAGGTTATATTTCATTTTTATTTTGTTAAGCTAGCCCCAGTTTTGCATAGTTTGGGAGCTGGTAATTATAATTTTGTTATTAGACACTCCTTTATATAATCCATCTATATATATATAAAGCAAAAGGCAAAGAATTTTGAAACATTCAAAATACCAGAAAATACTCTTACTTAATGCAAGCATTAAAAATTGAAATTATTAATTAAATGAGGATAATATGGTAAATTCAAACTTTTTTATATTAAAAAAAATTAAAATTAAAAGAAAAATTAGGTAATGGATTTCTATTTTTATAGAATACAACTATCTATTATCTTTTTTAATTCTAAAATAAATTTTAAATTTTTTTAAAAAAGCCTCTCGCAAGTGTAGAAGTGCGCGCGGAAGGTTAGTACTTGTTTTACGTAAATTCAACAAATGCTACTTTTTATTGCGTAAATCTTCAACTTTGATTGGCCATAATTAAAAATCCATTAATCAGGATAAAATAAAAAAATTTATATACCCTCAACAACTTTTGCCTTCATATAGTTAATTATATAAATATAACACTTTTCTTTTCAATTTATATTCATAACAGGTCATGTCATGCAAATTGTAATGACCACAAAAGACCTATAATTTATGCTTAACCCTTATTATGTCTTAAGATCAATAAGGTTTCCTTCTTTTTAGGTCATGATCCGTTTCCTAAGCAATAATACCGGGTCCAAGGACAACCGAACTCTGAATTGATCACATAAATCTCTCAACTATTTGTTTTCATGTCAAATTCAATAGAAAACCAAAACTCAAGAACAAAATTTGACACTTGAATCACAATTCAAACATAATGGCTGATGAAAGTGCTAAGGCTGAATGTGAGCGTGTGTTTAAGCGCTTTGATGTCAATGGTGATGGCAAGATTTCATTGACTGAGCTTGCGGATGCACTCACGGCACTTGGCTCTTTTTCACCGGACGAAGTCCGTAAAAGAATGGAGGAGATCGACATGGATCACGACGGATTCATTTCACTCGACGAGCTATTCGCTTTCCAACGTGCCAACCCTGATTTGATGAAGGAAGTTGTCAAGCGACTGTCATGAGTAAATTATATATATGAATCATGTTTATTGACCACATCTCTGGCATGAATAAAACCCACATATACAAATTGGTCTCATAAATATAGTCAGAGAACGTGGTGAGTAAATGTGACATCTAACGTTACGCAAGCTTTAATTAATTATATATGTCATCCAAGCTTTATTTTATTTTATTTTATTTTTGGACGAAATCATCCAAGCTTTATTTATATATTCTTCTTACTCACAATGGTGAGAGTTGGACTCTAATCATTCTACTGTTTCATTTAGAATAATTTTTAATGTATCTGCCGGTATTTGTGTGTGGTATCTTCTTCTTCTTCTCTCTCTCTCCTTCCATCTTATCTTATTTTATAAAACAGACTTTGAGACAAACATTTCACGGTTTTAAGCTATTGATTGAGTAATAGAGGGAGGAAAATAGCCCCATGTAACTTTTCACCACCAAACATCCATTGAAATTTTATCTTAGCTTGAACGAATTTAGTCAAACTAAAGAGAGCGACTGAGTTATACGCAACAAAATCAAAACGAATAGTCAAAAGAATAAATAATAACTTCTCCCATTCTAAAGGGGTGCAACTGAAACTGCTGCTCTGAAGCTACATGCCAAATGAAATGATCATAAAAGTTAAAAACCAATAATACAGGACCAATAACAGGAAAAAAAGAAAGCCGCCACCTTTGCCACCCACCCATATATAAAACATTGACTTCAACATAACAATTAATTAGTGTGTGCCCTGATACTTAGCTTTTTTTTAAATTTTTCTGAACAAGGAGTTTTTTTTTTTGGATCGAAAAGATCTTATATTCAAAGCACAAGAACCCCTAAATAAGGAGGTTAGGATGGCTTTTTGTTGTTGTCAAACTACTATGATGAAAGTGCTATACGGAGGCGGCCATGACAACTTTGGATCTATACCTATCTCCGCCCCCAGATATATCTTAATAGAATGGAAAAAGTTACAATATTATTCATGTAGAGAAGCATTAACATATCCAAGAGTGAAAAGGGAAAAACATGAAGACAAAACCCTACCGTAGTCCCCATGCTTTATGGGTCTCTAATCCACTAACTACGACAAGGTTAGAGATCATAGTTTCCACTACCTACAACTATATAGCAGTGATGGATTTAGAACACAGTCGACCATTGGTCTTAGCTCATCCCAGTTTCCATCTGATGTTAACATCTCATCTTCTTTTGGATTCGAAAAGCTTATGTATGAGTTCACCATTGGATCAACTTCACCTTTTAAGCTCAGCTGATCACCTGCCGAAAATCGGTTTCCTTCATACATATGACCGTTATACAAAATAGGGCTCCTTTCAAATTGATCCTTTTAGCAGCCAAAGCACCAAAACTTATATCTGATTCAGGACTGCACGGTTTAGAACTTGAGTCAGCCACAATTTGCTTTGGATTCGAAGTTGTCTTTTGCCAATTTGATGCATACTTTCTGCAAGAATAATTATTATCTCGCTTCAAAATCCTGCAAAGTGTCCAAACTTCCTGCAATTATATGAAAGAACTAGTTAGTTATACCATCTCTTATATATAGAGTAACAAAAACATGCATCTGAAGTATTGATTATAGGCGGATTGAACGTGTGGTCTAAATTCATAGTTCGATAACATAACATGCCAAATATCTTATAATTAAGAAACGGGCAAGTAAGAGAGAATCTAATAGCTATTTAACATATATGTATATAAAAAGAACGTACAGCTTCTTGAGTATAGTTCTTGATGTTAGAAGTGTCATCCTTGCTTGAACTAGCCGGAAGGCGGAATTCGTGCATCATCCAGTCCGTTTTGGTACCCTTTCCGGCACTTCCCCGGTAGTAGACTAGGGATTTCTTTAAGCCAATGCAACTGTGAAAGTCACCAACAGAATATACTGGCTTATCAATGCCAGTGGCTTTCCAAAACCCTGATTTTGTGACCCGGTTGGGTCTTACGCTATTTCTGTACTTCTTTCCCCTTCTGCAAAAGAAGTACCACTCCTTGCCCCCAACAATGCCGCTAGCTTCTGCATTTTCAACAATGGAGAACCAAAATCATATATATGAGCAAACATTGAGTAGCAGTTGTCTACATAAAATCTAAATATAAATGAAGAGAAAAGGAAAGGAGCATACTTGGAAGATCCCAAGGGTCATATTTGTAAATATCAATAAGTTTGATGAGTTCTAGACGAATGGGTTTGTTCTCCACCTTCCTCCGAAGATAAAACCTCACAAGCTCTTCATCAGTGGGATGAAAACGATACCCAGGAAGCAAATTTGCATCTTCCTTAATGTTGTTTGAATCACTCATCATATTCTGAACCTCCATTTCTGTATAGTTTCTTCCTCCTGGTGTTTTCTGATCCATTTATTTGAGGACTTAAAGCCAATTAACCTTCTTATAGTGTGAAGAGAGTGTTTTGGTCAAAGTCGTGTGCTTGACTGACAAAGATGAATTTGTCACTTTTGGGTGGAGAACAAAAAGGTTGAGACTATCATCTCATGATTGTCTTCAATTGGGTCAGATGTTTGGACCAAGTGAAAGAGAAACAAAAATAATGTGACGTATGGTTTTGAAAATGTTGGCTAAATTAAAGGAAGAGAAGTCATTGAAAGGAACAATTTTGACTAAATTTGCAATTTATTAGTTGTGGCGATTATGCAAACCGCAACCCTATGTTTATTTCCTATTTGAGAGTGAGAAACTGGTTTTCGGTTTGTCAAATTTTCAGGGCATGCAATGTAGACACTTTAAAAAACTTGTTGTGTAGTACTAATTTAAGTATTATAATGAGTAGATGACGGACATATTAGAGTATTGTATAATATTAGTAAACTAGTAACATCACGCAACAGTATCACCGTCTCACTAGTATTACCTCATTATAAACTGTTTGGACCAAGTCTCATACATGTGGTTAATGTCATTTTCATCACCCCCTGCATTCATGTCCAATATTCATGCTTAAATTGTACAAAGAAATCCTTAAGTTAAGGCTCAATAATTGGATTTCGTACATAAAATTATTATTATTCATGTATATACACACATGCATGTAACCGAAGAATAAAATCTTTCATCTGGAGAAATTAACTTGATTCGAATCTTTACAAAAAGGTCAACTTTGTTAGATACATTTAAGCGACTTTTGATCTAAACCTATAAACATTACTTGTAGGTTCATACACAGATTTCATTTCCTTTAATTGGCATGCCAATTCTGATTTGGGTGGCTGCTGCCAAGATTGTTTGACCGATTGTTGTTTTTCATTTCTCTGATCGATGCTTGCTAGTCGTATCAACCCACCCCCCAATCAGTGTATGTACTCAACCGACAAGGATTAATGATATATATATATATATATATGTATAATTATTGAATTTATTTATTTATTTATTTATTTTGGGGGTTGAAACATAATATCTTCTTGATAACTTATTTTAGAAATCAATGTACGTTTGTAGGCTAGCTAACTAAGTTGGAGCATACACACCATGAATCGTTTAAGTCATACTTATCCAAAATCATCATACTTACGTTACATATAGCCAAGTTATAATGTATTTTTGCTATGTATTGATAGACTGTAAACCTGAATCATATATTTATAAAAAAAATTAACCGAATTAATAATATAAGTTTATAGTATGTATCCATACGCATATATATATTTGTTATCTTTCACGTCGAAGCTTCTAAAGTATTTATGTTCCTTAAAAAAAAAAAAAATGTATAAGGAAAGTTAAACCTTGAATTCATCTGCCATCCCATCTTTGTTAGACAGTCCATAGACAGTACTCCCATCATGTTGGCAAAAAATGAAAAAGAAAAAACAAAAGATACGGCCGTCTAAGCAGGATGGAAATGAATAATTTTCTCTCTATTCCACTTTTCACGTGATAATAAGTAACGTAAAGACTAATGAAAGAATTTTCTTTTGTTAACATAGGCAAGCAGGTTAAAAGCTGTAGCAAGACAAAATGGATGAATTGATGTAAAGTCAGATTAAACTCTCCGGAATGATGGCTTTTAATTAAAGAAGTGTATTTCCAGATTAAGAAACTTATTAATGTTTGCTGACCAAAACTATTAAAACAGTGCAAGAAATCTTTTTCAATCTATGGATTGAGACAGTTTTCATAAAATAATTGACATTCAAGTCCTCCCGAAAACTCAGGTGATCAACGACGGCATGCGTTTTGACTTTTCCAATTTCCATAAAATTTTATTTTATTTTTACGTTAACAAATTCAATATTCCAACACACGAGCAGTGAGACAAGGATTGTTGGTTGCGTACGATATTTTATTTTTATTTTCTATAATTATGACCTTTTGCTCACGTCATCATCATCTTGGCATATTCTGCTAACTGAAGACAGCTGGAGCCGGAGGTGGTTAGCTCACGTGCTAACCACGTGTTTAGTTAGTTTCTAATTCCGTTAGATGGTTAGGCTGTTAAGCAACGGTTTTAGTATTCTGTGTCCAAGGCCCAATTCCAATTGAGCTTTTCCCGGGTCGACCCGGCCCGAATAGAAGGGCATAAAAGTCATTTCGGAGCAAAGAAAGCTTTTTCTATAAAGCCGATATTTCCTTCCACAGTCAGCTGAAAATCAACAAACCGTGGACGCCAATAGACCAACTGCCATGGAATTCGCTTCTTGTTCAATTCTCAGAGCTCAGCCATTTTCAACCTTCATTCTTCCCGCCAACGCCAGCAACAGCCACTTGTGTGCTTCATGGCCTTCATCCAAGCACAATCTCAGCTTGGCCCTTCCATTTTTCTCCTCTTTCCCGAGAAATTCGACTTTCCCGGGAAAATGTCAGCACTGCGATCGTTTCACTGCTTTCAGCTCGATTTCCGGCTCCCAGGACCAGAATCCATCTCAGAAACTCGCAGTTCTTCTTGAAGTTGACGGGTGACATTTTCGTTTTCTCTTACTTCGAGTTCAAGCATTTTGTTTAATTTGTTTTCTCGTTCGCGTTTTCTTGTTTCTTTAGAGCTATTGTTTGGTGCATCGTTTTTTCGATAGGTATTGGGATTTTCTTGAAGACTTTTCCATGACGCATTGTCTTTATTTCAGGGTCCTTATGGATGCATACCGCTTGGGGAACCGACAAACCTTCAATGCAGGTGAGCAAATGCAGTCAGTATATGCATATTGTGTAAAAGAATTCAATAGCTAATTGTTGAGTATGGGTTTTATGCGTTTATCTCACCGTGTTTTCTTGTGATATATTGTCAGCATTTCGAAAGCTTGGGCTTGACTGTGCAAGTTGGACAGAACCTGTTTATCTGGACCTCCTGAGGTGTGAAAAAAAAAATTGTGTAAAAGATTCTTTGTAAACATGGTCCTTTTATTTCTTTAAGTTATTTATTTAACTTGTCAGCTTGAAATCTTGACTTGCTTCAAGCTTTTTTTTTTCACATATGATTGAGTTGAATAACATTGCCGTGTGTGCATATGGAGAATCACAAGGCTCTGCCTTAGATTTCTTTTTGGCTGCACAATTATGCCTTATCTTGTTTTCTTCTTATTTGGTTTGAAAAAAAGAATTGAAAATGTTTGGATTAATTAAGGTCTTATCAACTTTTATGCCTAAGGTTGTTCACAGTAGTTTATGCTAATTTTTCAGGAAGAGTGCTGGTGATGAGGAAAAGATGCTGAATTTGTATTTCAATCGGGTGTGTTACTCTTTTGTTGTCTTTGAAAAGTATGAATGCTTAAGGTAGTTTTTGAAAATTTCCTTCATTATGTATCTTTTTCTTTTAAATCAATGATCTGTCTTGCAGACTGGTTGGCCTAGTTCATTGCCCACAAGTGAGAAGGCGTCATTTGTGAAAAAGGTTCTGCAAAACAAGGTATTTCATATCTAAGATGACGTCTAATTAAGGGCTTAAGTTAGGTTTTAGGGATGCATCTCATATTGATATCTGATCTAACAACTGAGATTCAAGTCTAGACTTAGATCATTAACACAAAAGGTATGTTACTAGGATTTACTTAGCTTTACTTGGGCTGCATGGGTTCAAGTTTACCAGGTTGATAAACTTTTGATCACTGATTGTTTCAAAGCTTCCTTAATGTTGAGGATTCCATCGGCAAGTAGGATATGCACAAATGGAAGTTATAGTGTTTGAATCACCATTTTGATCAAATAGTTGCATATCCTATGGAGGAAACGAAAATATGGCGGAATTTATAATTGCAGGTCTGATAAGAAATCTGCTTTCGGTTATAATCCCCTTCCTATTTTAAGAGAACTGTTTGTATATTTTTCCAGGGTAGGTAAGTTGCAATCCTGATTTAAAAACAACAGAACCTTATTTTTATATGGATAAGTTGCAGACTGAATATAGATAACCATAACTTTAAAGTAGCTTAGGAAAAATTAAGAATTAGAATTTTTATGTTCCTCTTGAACCTATGAATTATATCATTTTTACACGAGAAATAGCTTCTCTGAGATAACTACAAAGTCTGGTTTCACTTGACAGCTTATTTTGTTTAATCTGACGAACGGAATATAACACTATTATTCCGGATGTTGGACCTACATTATGTGTTGTATGGATGTTCGGGTATTATCTCAGTTCAAATAATTATTCCAGTGATGAAAGAATGGCTAAGCATGTAGTTAAATCAAGCAAAGCTTCAAATTTACTGAGATATGATCACACAATCTTTTAGCTCTGCCCTATTTATAATGAAAGTAGCTAATAATAATTGGTTTGTTTTTTACAGAAAATTGCTATGGATGAGTTTTTGATGTCAGAAAGTTTACCTTTACGACCTGGAGTTGAAGAGTAAGTTTTCTCATCCTAGTTAATTGTAAATTATGCATCTAATTTTGTATTCCCTCTAAATCACTAATCCATTTGAAACTTAAAAAGTCTGTATTAAATTTCGAATTAATTCTCTAAGATCATAGGAATATAATGTGGTTCTGTGGTTAGTGTTGCTTTCTCAGACTTAAATTGAAGGTTATTGCAGTGAAGAATTATCTGGAATATCATAATTATTGTTCGAATTCGTAAAATATTAGTCACAATGGGATTTATGCTGTATACTACCTTATTTTTCTCTTTCATATTTTATAAGTTTTATGATCATATACCAAATATACTACTGATACTAAATTTCAACATGATATTTTACTTCTTCAGATATGAATAGCTTAGACCAAAACCATGTGCTAAACCTTTTTATTGGTTCTCAAAATATTCAAATACATGGAGCATAAAATTTTCCTAATGTCATGATCAACATTTGGAAATGCTAAAAGATCCTGCTAAAATGTTGTCAAAGGAACGATATGAAATTGAAGCTGGCTTGGCCACCACTACATATCAAAGTGCTGTTATATTATTTCTAAAACTCTCTACCAGACTTTTGTTCTCAGAAGTTTGGCTAAGACACCGTGTTAGACATGTCAGGCGTCTTATTCTTCTCGATGACTAATCAAAATGATTTGAAATTACTTTGGTTTATGGTCCAGATGAACTGACCCCAAATCTAGAGAAAGTAAGAATAACCATACTATAATAATTTCACTTGAGTTTTCATGAGGTTTCATATATTCGTGAATTTCTTTTTTCTCCATGAGTATTTAACAGTTACATTCGTTTTCTCCTTTCATTTGCAGATTTATCGATGATGCATACAACGAAGGAATACCTGTGGTCATTCTGACATCCTATAGTAAGAGCGGGGATGAAATTGCCAGGTAATGACAAACAATTTTTCTTCTTGTTTTTATGTTTATCTTTGTTCATAAGTTTCTAGACGATTACCAACATGCTCTGGCTTTTGGAGATGTTATAAATGCACTGCTGCTATGACTATAAGTGCAAATTGTTTTTCTTCCAAATTTCTGTTTCTAAAGTCGCCTGACCGTATATACAATTTTCCATTGTTGCTTTTGGAGACGTCATCTTGTTTACTACTTAAATACTATAATATTTTGCAAAAAATTGTAAATAAGAACACACAGACAGGCACATATACACATACATACGTATGTGTACAAGCTGGATAACTTTTTTTTTAAAGGTAAACAATTGTGCTTTGGCTACCAAGGGCTGCTGGGAATTTTTAGCTTTTAGCACAGATTAAACTGACAAATGCGACTAGTTACTTAGTGTCTTGCTGCTAGCCTAAAAAGGTTTATCGATTTATAACTTTTACCCTTGCTACAACATAGATATAAAACAAATCCACAAGTTTATCCAATGAGGTTTGCAACAGGCTCAAGACCCTGCTCATGAGGGATCACCTTGTCTCAGGCAAACTGAGACAAACTGAGTAGTTTATAAAGTTCCATTCATAGCCTTCATGAAGATATGATTTTCTACTGCTTAATAAATACTTTAATGAATTTAGTCTCTTTTGATGGACTTCTGATACTATCTATTAATCCTTACCACCATCCTACCAGTTCTAGTTCAGCATGCTTTATGCATGGTTTAGGACTAAGCTAATACTCCAATTGTCTCTTTATAAATGTTAGATCAATTGCTGAAAAGCTTGGCCAGGAAAGAATTTCAAAGCTAAAGATCATTGGAGATAAGGAGGTTGATCAGAGTTTGTATGGCCAATTAGCAAATAGTAACGACTTTTCTTCTGGTATGGATCAGCAACTAGCTAAGGAGGCAATAAAGCAGGTAGGCTCTTTATCTCGCGATAATAGTCATGTATATGTTTTGTGATATACATTTTTTCAGTGCAGAAGGTTGGGTACTAAAGGGCTCTCTTCTTGCTTTCTGGGTCAGTTTCTGCTGAGAAACAAAGGATTGCAGAGGAGGTTGCATCATTGCTAAAGCTGAATGTAGAGATTGATACCACCCCATCTGAAAGGTTTGCTAATTTGATCCCTTCAAGGATTGGTTAGTGTCTATCTATTATTTTTGTTTTATGGGGTTTCTGATGTTCTGGGTTTAAAAGAGAAACTTGTCACTTTTATGTCTGATTCTGCTTACATTAGCGTTGAAGACCTGAAATAATGCACTGTATGATATGAATATATTTAATAGTTAATTTTTGCTTCTATGGTAGGAAATGCTCAGCAAGTTCATGTCTTTATTATTATTTTTCTTTTTAGCAATGACTTATCTTGATCTCAATTTGAGTATTTTAGCCTCTATCAGATGGCCCATTAATACTTGCTCATATGATTGATTAGGGTGATATATTGTCTGTTCTATCACCAAATTACTTTTCTGCTTGTACTGATTCCAACCTCTATTTGACTTTTTAATTGTTTTCCAGCTTAGAGAAGGTCATTACTACCTTGCGGGCTGGGGCAGAAAATGCTGGACTACCAGTATGCGATTGTGTTCTTATTGCAGGAAGCCAGTCTGGTGTAACAGGAGCTGAGCGAGTGGGCATGCCATGTGTTGTTTTAAGAAGCAGGTGAAGGCTTATTTATTTCAGTATGATACCAGTCTGCATGCATGTTTTGAAAGGATGGTTTCAGTATGAAACCGTGCCACTTAGGTTGGGAGAAAAAAAGTTTGGTGTTAGTCCTTTCCAAATATAAAAATACTAGGTATGACTTATTTCATCCTCAGCACTTGATTAGAAAATTGGAATAATTGGTTAAAGTGCAAACAAAAGGAATGAAAATGAACATACCAGCTAGCCTAACAGGTAAACATTTAGTTATTGTAGCACATCTTGCATGCTTAATTTTAGAATTGCTCAGAACAAATTCCTGCCCGTTTCAAATTACTTTAAATCCTTTTATTCAATCGTATTCTGATTTGAAGTATCATTACGGAAATGTGCATGCTGTGACCAAAGTCCACTGAGATGATGCTATAGTTTGATTTCTTATTCACCATCTCTGTTTAGTTGGCTAATTAATATTATTTATTTTTCTTAATCCCTATAGTTTGACGGCTCGAGCTGAGTTCCCTTCAGCAAATGCAACAATGGATGGGTTTGGAGGAGCAGACCTGACCATCACTAAACTACGTAACAAGAGAGGGTCATGAAATCGAATCTTGTTCTGTTTTCTGTGAACCTATTAACAGAGCGGCATTTTTGTTCCCAAAGAGATCTGTTAAAGGGTTAAAACAGAATTACATGCTAATTTGCATTCTTGTAATTTCTTCACCTTATAATAGCTCTTTTAGTTTCTTAATAGCTACTGCGTGCAATATAAAAAGCAGTCAACTTCTGATGTCAACTGTTCAGCAATGCCTGATGATGAGTGAAGATCAGAAATTTTTTAGCATCTTGGGCATTAATTTGAGATTCTTGGGATTTCTTCAGTGGCTTAATTAGAATGGGTCATGACCACTGGTTTTTTTTACCCAAAATAGAAAAAGCAAACAGCTAGCTGGCGTTATAACAAGTTAATTACAACTTAAAAATAACCAAATTTGGAGTTGCGCGGAGGAAAACCCCATTTGATCCTCTATGTTGTTACTGGGACTGAAATAACTGCCTAAATAACCCCATTTAGCAAAAACAAAAGCCACTTTCTTCTTTATAATACAAAAGCCAACCAGCATATTATGTTACACAACAACTTGCATTGCAGGTCCAAAAGATTAATTCAATAATAGGAATCACTTAACTATATTGTGTGTCATTTAGTTTCCCCGAGCTTCATTTAATAAGTTCCATGTTCAAGTTGCCAAACAATGGAAATATTAATTTCTTCTCTTCAATTCTCGATTTTTAGCTAAATCCCAAGTTATTTTCCTCTGTCCAAACGCAAGGTAAATCCTTTTTGTTCAATCATGTTTTGATTAGATGTAATGTATCATTATGGAAACATACAGGAAACATACATAATCCTTTTTGTTCAATCATATATGGCAATAACGTAGTACATTCTTTGCCTCGTTTTGTGCTTTCTATTCAGAATGCTTGTTTTTGGGAGCAGCCTCCTGATTTTATTCAGGATGCCTTGCTTGCCGACCTGTTGTAACTCTTCCTCTCATCAATTTTATCACTAATTTTCCACACCAAAAAAAGAAAAAAAAGAAGAAGAAAAAAGTCCATTGAGATGAATATGATGCTATAGTTTGATTCCTCGTTTACCAGGTCTACTTGGCTTCTAAGCTAGATTTACAAGAAACCCAACTTGAACTGCAACCATGTGTTGTGTAACCTGGCTAAATGGTCTTTACCAAACCGAAAGGACTTGCCCTGTAACAACAAAGAAAAAAAAACTCGAACTTCTTTCTAGTTCTAGGTAACTTTATTCAAAATTGGTCTGCAATTGGGTACTCTGAATGAACATGTTTTCAATTATAGAAATCAATTAAATTATTACTTTTTTTAAGTTTTAGGTCGAAGTTGAAACTTACCCTCCGTTTGGATGAGATAAAATAACTCAGAATTTAGTTAAAAGTTGGGAATTGTCAATTTCTCCTCTTCAATTCCCAACTTTTAAGCGTGGAATTTATAAAATGACATGCGTAAAAAATCGTGGAAACTGAGGCATCAAATTCCTGAGTTTAATTTCCACAAAAATAGGCGTCATTTCACAATTTTCATAGTGTCATTTACAAAATTCCATGTACATAAATCCACACACTGAAATATTCAATTGCCAGAAATTCAAACAATGGAAATCTAAATTCCGTCATTTTAGAATTTTTTGTAATTTTCAATTCCTTCATCCAAACGAAGGGTAGGGTTGTGACTTGAAACTAATCAAACATGACATGTGATTACACTCAGAAAATAAAATATGGTTATTATATCTTCAAATTTCAAAATTTTTTTTCTAACCTAAACTAAATTCCCTAATTTTTTTTAGTAGTAAAAAAAAAAAGCGAGTATTAGAAATTTAGGAGTAGTATCATGGCTCAATTTCTTTTAATAATGTAACAAAAAGAAAAAGCAACTATGCATACATTCCAAAAACATCAGATATGCTGTGCCAAGAAGACAAATTAAGAAGCAAAATGCAAACAGAAAATGAACTAACCTTCCGTCGGATGCATCCGTCTCCCTCAAGTTAGTGTGGAAGAGATGGTTCAATAAAGTGCTCTTTCCTGTTATGGATTTCATCATGTTGACGACCATATATGACGTACGTAGTAGGTGGTGGTGGAGCGGAGCTGACTAGCTAGTTCCCGCTTAATGTCAAACTGCAATTATTTCCTTGTTTCGCTCATCCTGGCTTGTGCTATTCAGAGGGTTGGCAGCCTCGACTTGAATGAAAGTACTCATTTTGGCCAAAACAAGAAAAAGTCAGATTGCAATTATTACTGCCTCTCTCCGTCCAGCCAATCCAACATCAGATTCAGAGCAACTGGGGAAGGAATCAATTGGCTTCTTGCTTGTAACGGGATAGCAAAATAGTAATATCCTTGTTGCATGAGAGTCTCTCTCTCTATACACTGGAATTGCCAAAAGAAATTCTAACACGTGCAACTGGCAACACTATTTTCATCACCACTCATGAAGAGCTGCTGCTTTCTTTTGGCCAACTGTTATAATGGTATTTCAGCAAGCCCCCATTTATTTCATCAACTGCGAACAAGAAATAAAATAAAAAAGAAAGAAAACTCCACGACAGCGTTGTAATTCTAATATGATACACACGGTACAGACAACATAGAGCATATACATCACGACGGTTCGACTTCTTGAACGTTTGTAGGTCGCCTTTGTCTCAAGGGAGGGCTTGAGTATTCGACGTAACCATCGAATGAAGAGATATTAGATGACACAGATGACTCAGGAATTGAGCTTGATATTGTTTTTGGCAGAGGTGCTTCAGGTGCTGGATTATCCTGAGCTTTTTCTGCAAGTTTTCTTAAAAGATCCATAACAATTGGAAGAAACCTCGATGCGATAGATAGTATTCCTGACAGCTGCTAACACCAAACAAAGGAAACTAAAATTAGAACCCTGATTAAAATAAGGAAAATTACAGTAAAACTCAATTTTATACTCACGATGCCTTGTTGGAACTCTCTTGCAATGTCCATCTGTACCCATAAGGCCGTTGAAATTAAAAATGCAACAAATAGAACCATGAGGTAGAGAGGGTTCCTGATTCATTTGAAGAGAAAAGCCACGTGATTAACAGATGGGACAGACTTTAGGGACATCCAAACAATTAACAAATGTGGAGAACCTAGTACTCTTAATAAACTTACTTTATAAGGAGCACAAGTTCGTTAAAACCAAGACCAATCATCACCATAATAGACCATAGAGGAGGCCACCAGTTGTTACTCTGCTTGTGAGCCTCCTGAAAATACAAAAACAAACAGCAGCAAAAATAAAATTGCATGATTAGATTGAGCATGCCTACGACGTTAAAAAGTCAAGATTAGGATTTCCATATGTTCTGGAACTTCATACATACAACGTTTTGAATTAGGATAAATAAGAACAAAGAAATGTCATCTGAAGACAATGCGCATATCCTAATTCCAAGTTCCTACTACTAGTTGCCTCATTACTTTAGCAAGAGCATACTCCAATATCCAGATCTTCCTAATTCAAAATTTTGCAAAACATTTCATGAAAAAAAAATTCCATTTATTCTTCATGCAACACCGTTTAAATGATAATACGAACAATTAAACTACTGAAGTTAAGTGAAGATAAAAGCAACTAAAAATATACCTGGGCTGAAATAGCTTGAGTGACACTATACTCAGTCTCTGCCTTGAACTGTCTCCACAACGACTTGCACTGTACTGGAGTAATTAAAGTATCCTTTGATGAAACCTGGTTCAAAGTTAAATAAGTAACCAGTTTGATCATACAAACATTATACAGATAAACCAAAACGCACTAAATGGTGTACCTCTTCCCAAGTGCTTGAGGCAAGAGGATATGTAGAAGCTGCTATTCTCCTATCTTGCGAAGATGAAACAGTAACAGTTCCATCCATCAAAGAAGAAAAGAGAAGTTTTTCAATATTATCTGGCTTCTCCTCCAAGCGGATGGCAGCCATGATCGACAAAAGCTTTAGAGACTGCAAGAAAGAGATCATAAAATACAATAATATATCACTTTAACGTAAATAGACAGATAAACTATACTTCCATAAAAGTTCCCAATGATTACCGAGGAGCGGGCATCCTTGGTAATACTTCTAATGTCTTCTTTCTCAGTCCAAACCCTAGGCATTGAATCACTGTCATAATTGAAGACTGTCGAGAACCTGAGAAATGTTAACAAAGGTGATAAGCAACCAAACTGACAATGAAACAAAGGAGAAAATTTGTTGATTAGTTCTCTACCGATCCTTCATGTGGATCACAATGTTTGCAGCCTCTTCTCGTGCTTTTTTCTCAACCACATTTCTTGCATAATCCCTTAAATTTTGCATCATTTTGGTAGATGTATCTTTGTCCAACTCAAAACCAGCAACTGCGGCTGAGAACTCTGATACTGCAACTTCAGTTTCATGATTAAGGAGTTTTCTTGTTGAAGTCCATGTGTCTTTTCCACCAGTTTCAAGTAGTGCCTCTACAGGTCCAGTTAAAGATGCAGAAAGTTGTTTCTGCAAAATTAAAGGGTATTTGCATTGAGTATTTTGAATAACAAATAATATGAGCATAACTTTAAAAGTATCATCCGGCGTATAACCAAGACTTTACTCCATTATTAGAAAACTACCTCATGATTGATATTCAGTTCTGACAACTTTGCACTACGAACGGATGATGCATGAGCATCTATATCACGTTTAAGTTTTTCCCTGACTCTCGAAGCATCCCAATCAGCTTGTTGTATGGCAGCATTTGAAAGAGCATAAAAGATAAGTAATAAAAAATGATTTTTTTGGTTGACAAGCATATTAATTACCTGCACAAATTCTATTACCGGCACATCCTTTGTCAAACTCAAGCATGGAAGACTGATTAGAGGTGCAAACAGATGAAGCAAATTCTCCTCCTTTGTTTTAACGATTGCTCCAGCCTCACTTTAAAATCTTTAAGTGCTTTAGAACGCAGGTGTCCCAGTATGGTCGTGTATGCAGGGTAAACAAACTGGAAAATTCATAGGAAAACAAGATTTAAGCTAAAATAAGCATGATAATTGGAATCAGTAGCCGCTATGAATTCTCAAAACTGACGATACGAAATCCATCCTGCACATTAATTAGTCTGGGTTTGAAGAGAATCTGAACTCTAAAGATCGGGCAATGTTACTGTTTGAGTATTACATTAAAAGCAAGCTCTATAGTCACTTTAAACTTCTCGTATGTAATTAGATGGAGTCGAGCTTCAGTAATGATGTTTGGCAGCTTATTTTAAACATAATTATTTGACAGGACTACCAGAAGGAGGAAATTTATGTTGCCAATAAACTTCATTATCATGCCCTTCATTTTGAGATTGGGGTCAACAGTAATGTGGTATACAAATTGTGGGAGCAAATTTCGTCCCACTAGAATATTCGCCTAAGATTCCTTCGTCTTCTCCACTTCTCTTTCTCCCTGCAAAACATATCGGGGTAAAAGGACCACACCCGGGGGGTGTTGGCCAAGGGCCCTCCGATGCCTAAGTTAGGTAGGGTATTTCAAGGAAAACCGGGTGGCCGGAGCCTTGTGTCAGAGAGAGAAAGAAAGTGGTGGCTAGGGTTTGTGAGAAATAATTTCTGCAGAGTTTCGGTAGGAATTTAGACTTACCTTGACCTTTGTGCGTAGCCAAGTATTTATAATGGTGTTGGAGATTAGGGTTTCAGAGGAATAATTCCATAAATGGAAGGGAATTATTCCTCCCATATTTGGAATTGATTTGATTAATTAGGAATTTGATTTATTAGGGTAAATCAAATCCCTAATCATGGTAGGTATCAGATCAAATCCTAATTTAATTAGATAACTCCTCATTTAATTGGGAATTGGGGTAGGAATCAAATCAATTCCCAACTTAATTAGGTAATTCTCAATTTAATTGGGTAACTCCCAATTAAATTGAGTAACTCCCAATTAGGTTGAGTAATTCCCAATTAGGTTAAATAATCCCCAAATGGAAGGAATTATTTGACCTAGGGTATGATTTAATTCGGTTCCCACAAATGCCCCCAGTTTTTGCATGTGCACGTGGTGGCATGTAGGGGATGTGGAATTGTTTGTTGGCTGTCCACCAGAATCGGGCTTCCTCCTTGGATTTGGGCTTGAATGGAGGAGGCTTTGACTTGCCAACTAGTCTTTGACTTGGCTGTCCGGTGAATCGGGTGGAGGCAAGCCGACTGCTTTGGAGCAGTGGCGATTTGGGTCGGCTTATTTGTGGTTGATCCAAACGCTTCAATCCTTCTTCTTTTTGTGTCACGAACTAGGAACAGATGAGTCAAGGCGATCATGTGTGGAGTACGGACATGTTGGAAGTCAGCGGCAGACGGGTAGGGAGGTTGGCGACGGTCCGCTCATTCCTCTCACCTACTGTGATGGTAAGTTGCATCCCTTTGATCACTGCTGCAGTTGCCATGGAATTCTTTATTGTGTGTTTGACTGACTTCTGTCTCATGCTTGTAGAAAATGACATCCACAAGAAGCTCGATCTCGGCCCCACGACCAATGTTCATCAAGCTTTGAACATCCTTGCCAGGTTCCGTGGATTCTGGTTCTTTGAGTGAACATCGGAAGGAGGCTAGTGGCTTGCCCCCAGCCGAAGATGTTGAAAGATGGGAGCTGCATGGCTCGGACCTAGATGATCTGCCAGTTGAGCGGAAGAAGTCCTCGACCAAGCTTCCTCATTCTTCCACGAGCAAGTCTTAGTAAGGGTCTCGTGCGCTAAGAATGTCCCTATGGGAGTTGCTTCTTCATCCTGCTAGGATCAGCGCCTCGTCGTAGCGAATAGTAAGAAGATCAATGGCATGCAGAAGATCCGGGATATCTGCTCGGTATCCGCCGATCGCCTAAAACCCATGATCTACCCCTGTGAGGAGGCTGTTGAGAAGCATGAGTTGCTTGTGCCGATCCTGGGATCAAATCAGAGAAGGCTGTACATCATCTAGCAATCACGACTCATCCGCAAAGCCTTGAACAGTTAAGCGCGGAGTTAACTCAATGTTGCAAGTTAAGGCCGAAAGCTAAAGAGTCGTCTGCTCGAGCAAAGAGTCCTTAAGTTACATGAACTGCCGATCCAGTTGGTGATAGCTCCGCTGGTCAAGTTCGACACTCATGTTGAAGCCATGAAGGCATCCAAGCATGAGATTGTTGGTAATGTGTACAAGTTGGGATACTTGGATTGGAGGAATAGTGATTCTCCTTGTTGCCTTCTCGAACATGAAGACGGTAAGCAGCTCTATCCTAACCTGCCCCTTGCTCAAAGTGGGCAGAGCAATGTTATGGGTGCGAAAGCGGTTGAAGCGGATAGCGAGATGAAGCTGCAATGGAGGAAGACAACTCCCAAGGTGGCGTGGCTGATAAGGCTAGGTTAGATGCGAAAGAGCAGGCAGGTGAGGCCGTTGAATAGATGGTGCTTGTCGGCCGCTTTGTTATGGAATTTGCAGTTGTCTTTCAAACTTCAATTCTCATTGTATCTTGTAAGTGTATATTCGAGATACAGCACTTGAAAGAAACTCCATTGAGTTTGTACTCGTGAAGTAGCTTGCCTACAATAGAGGTAAGGCTAAATCGCTTTGTGTGCGTATGTCGGGGACATGGCGGCAGAAAGACTCCATGAAGTTTGTACTCGAGGTAGCTTGTCTTCGGTGGAGGTGAGGCTTGTCGCTGCGAGCATATATCGGGGACATAATACTAAAAAGACTCTATTGAGTTCGGTGCTTGTGGGCGACTTATGCAATGGAGATGAGGCTTGTCACTGCCGGCGTATGTCGGGACACAATGTGAAAAAGACTCCATTGAGTTCGTGCTTAGTGGAGCGACATTATGCGCAATGGAGATGAGGCTTGTCACTGCGGCGTATGTCGGGGACACAATGCTCGAAAAAGACTCCATTGAGTTAGTGCCGTGGGCAGTTTGTCTACAATGGAGATGAGACTTGTCACTGCGGCGTATGTCGGGGACACAATACTCGAAAAAGACTCCATTGAGTTAGTGCCGTGGGCGGTTTATGCAATGGAGATAAGGCTTGTCGCTGCGGCGTATGTCGGGACACAATGCTCGAAAAAGACTCCATTGAGTTCGTGCCGTGGAGCAGCTTGTCTACAATGGAGATGAGACTTGTCACCTGTGAGCGTATGTCAAGGACACAATGCTCAAAAGACTCCATTGAGTTTGTGCTTCGTGAAGCGACTTTGTTTACAATGGAGATGAGGCTTGTCGCATGCGAGCGTATGTCAAGGACACAGCGCTCGAAAAAGATTCCATTGAGTTTGTGCTTAGTAGGCGGTTTATACTGCAATGGAGATGGGGCTTACTGCGGGCATGTGTATGTTAAGTAAGACATAATGCTAAAAAAAGTACTTCATTGAAAAGCTTGCTCTTGTATTGATGTTGGTGTGAATACATCGCTTTATTGAATAAAGGAAATTAACAACGAAGGTAACATCAAAAGTAGTTCGCCTTTAATAGAAATGGGAGGCTAAATCACTGCTAGGGGCCAAGCTGGTAAGCGAAAGTTTCATGGATAGTATCTCCGAAGGTGGTGGGCATTCCATTGTCTCGAAATTTCTTTTCCTTCTAGAGTATCAAGGGTGTAACTTCCTCTGCCTAGATCGGTGACCACGTAAGGCCTTGATTTGGCTTCATCTTCTTTGACCCTTGCCTTGGTGCTTTGTAATGAAAGTTTTTCTAAGCACAAGGTCTCAGCTGGAAATTGCGATCTTGGCTTTCTATTCTAGTAGGGCGTCAAATCTCTTGGTAGCGACAACTCAACAATGGCATTTTCGTTCTTCTTGGCGAGATCAAGGTTGACTTTCATATGCTTGCGGTTTTGGTCGAGACCGCCCACCTCAATGCTCATGGAAGGCTGTGACGTGTGGGGGAATGATTGCTACATCCCATAGGCAGGGAAAAGGTGTCTCTCGGTCGATCTCCTTTTGGTCGTGCGATAAGCCCATAGGACTCCTGGCAGCTCGTCGACCTATTTTCCTTCTGCGCCTTCAGTCTTTTCTTTAGGCAGTCCAGCACTATCTTGTTGGATGCCTCGCTGCTTGGCCATTGCCTTGCGGGTATCGGGGTGTTGACAGGTGCTATTTGATGCCATACTTTGAGAAGAATGCGGTGTGCACTGAACTATGTACCATTGTCGGTGACTATCGATTGCTGGCAACCGAATTTGCAAATAATGTCCTTCAGATGAACCATTCAACATCAGCCTCCTTGGTAGAAGATAAAGCCTCGGCCTCGATCCATTTGGTGAAGTAATCAGTGGCAACGATCAATGGCCCACTGCATGAATGGCCATGGATTGTTTTGCGGATGGTATTCCTAAGCGGGAGCCAGGGACCGGCTTGTAGCGTTGACATCGATCACATCTTCGAGCATACTCTGTGGAGTCTTGGCGCATGGTAGGCAAGAAATAACCGATGCTGAGAGTCTTCGAGCAAGCGATCGCCTCCAGCGTGATTTCCACATTCGCCATCGTGTATCTTGCAGAGAACCTCGAGCGTTTGCGGGTACTTGATGCAAGTGAGATGAGGCCCGGAGTATGATCTGCGGATAAGCATGTCGCTTTTCATGTAGTATCTTGCGCCCTTTACAGCTTGATTTTTCGACCTCGGACTTGTCCTCGGGCAGGTTTTCATTCACTAGATAGTCAATGATGGGGTCTTGCCAGCTAGGATCCTCATCGATCTGCATTAGGTCAGCTGCTCTGCCTCTTCTATGCTAGGCTGGTCGAGGTGCTCGACCGGGATGAAGCGTCTGAACCTGGGTATCCAGTGCCGATCCTAAGCTTGCAGTGCATCTGCGTGTGCATTCTTTGCTTAGGGCACTTGCTGGATGGTAAAGGTGGGAAACGCCTTCAACAACTCTTGGACTTTATCAAGGTACAAGATCATCCTCGGGTGCTTCACCATGTATTCTCTTGAGGCTTGACTTGTGATCAGCTGGAAATCTGAGTAGATGACCAACTTTTTGATTGATAGCTCCTTTGCCAAGCGCAAGCCAGCGAGCAATGCCTCGTACTCTACCTCATTGTTTGAAGCCGGGAAGCCAAGCGTGATAGCTTGCTCTAGCAGGGTTCCATCTGGGGTAATGATGATGATGCCTGCTCGGCTCCTTTACGGTTCGGCGCTCGTCTGGCGAATCGCTGCCACATGTCTCTAGGTTGGTGAGTTGGTGGAGGTCTTGTATGCTCTCGAAATTTCCTTCTTTTTGTGACCAACTTCTCTTCTTGGTGATGGTGTGAATTTTGCAACAAAGTCTGCTAAAGCTTGAGCTTTTAATGCAATCTTGGCCGGTAAAGGAGGTCGTATTGGCTTAGTTCTATAGCCCACTTCATGAGTCATCGCTGAGAAGCATCGAGCTGTGGAGGATTGATTTCAAAGGAAAGTCGGTCATGTGATGACTCGGTGAGCTTAGTAATAAGGTTGTAGCTTTCTCTTGAAACCACAAGGGCCAAAATGAGCTTCTCCAATTTGGTGTGAGTCTGCATCGAGGAGAGCTTTTGGCGTGTAGAATATCGGATGTTGGGCTAAGTTCTTCTCGGATGAGAAGCTGGTGTGGTGAGTTGGACAACTAGGTACCACGAACAAGTCTTCACGAGAAGCGGCTTTGAGGCTGGAGGTGAAGTAAGGTAGGTCTTTAGATTACGGAAAACTACCGCCTCTTCGTCCCATTTGTCTTTTTATCCTTCCTTCAAAGCTTTGAAGAATGGTCTGCACTTGTCGGTAGATTTTGAGAGGAATCATTGGCATTGCTCGCCTATCGAGGCTTTGTATTTCCTTCACTGTGGAAGGCGACTTCATCTCGAGAATGGCTTTGATTTGGCGCGGGTGTGCCTCAATACCTCATTCGTCACTAAGTAGCCGAGGAACCGGCTAGGCGATACACGAGCGTGCATTTACTTGGATTCACTTCATGCGACATTGGCGAGCGGTGGCAGCAGTAAGGTTTTGAGGTGGTCTACGCCCATAGAGGCTTTAACGACATATCGTCCGTACACCTCCATGGTTACTTATCTGCTCCTTGAAAATTTTATTAACGAGCCTTTGGTAGGTTGCTTGTTCTTGACCCAAAGGGCATGACCTTGTGATGGGTCCCTCTTTCGATGATGAAAGAGGTCTTATGCTGTCATCATTGTACATCATAATTTGATTATAATTTGGAGTAAGCATCCATGGCTTTGGTTGCGGAAGTTGAATCCATGGTGGTCAATTCGGCAATGGGAAGTTGTCTTTAGGGCATGCTTTGTTGAGGTCGATGTAATCGTGCATACTCTCCATTTTCCTTTTCTTGTTTCACCACGAACAACATTGGCGATCATTCGAGTAAGAGACCTCTTCAATGAAACCGTAGCTAGGAGCTTGTCAATCTCGGCTTCAATGATCGCGACCGCTCGGAGCAAAGTTGCATCTCTTACGCAGCGGGCTTGCTAGCGGGGTTGACATGGAGCGGTGGCGGATGATGTTTAGTCGATGCGGACATGTCGAGATGGTAACCACGCGAACATGTCTTTGTTGTTCGGAGGAAGATGGTCGACTCCATCTTCTCGTCTAGGCTTAAGCGCGAGCCGTCTGCACTCTTGTCATGCGGCTGGTGAGGATCGAGGTACTAACTCAGCGTCTTCCTCGGGCTTCCAACCTTCTTTAAGGGAGCCTTGGCGATTCCCTCATCTCGATCTTTCTTGTTTGTATTTTGGTGCTAGCCGATCTGCGCCTCCTTCTCGGTGATCGGGATCGGGAGGTACTAACTCAGCGTCTTCCTCGGGCTTTCAACCTTCTTCAAGGAGCCTTCGGCGGATTCTCGTCTCGATCCTTCTTGTTTGGATTACGGCTAGCCAATCTAGCCTCTTTATGCGGTGGCGAGGATCGAAGTACTAACTCAGCGTCATCCTCGGGCTTCAACCCTTTTCATGGGAGTCTTACGGCGGATTCCCTCACCTTGATCCGGTTCGCCGCTGCTATTGTGAGGCAACTTCTTTCCCTTCGGGTTGCTTGTCTAATAAGCGCTTCTACCCCGTTGGCGGCTGCATTCTTGGTGTGAGCTGCGGTGTTGCTCTTCTTGAGCCCTTAGGCTGCGCATCTCCTGCCATGGCAGTCGCTTTGTTGATACGCGATGCCCTAGGGATGGGATAGAATCTTCGATGTAAGCGATGTGATGGCCTCGATCTTCTTGATCAGGTCGGCCAAGATTCCGTTGTAGGAAACCTAAGTCGATGACTATGAAGGTTTGCGCGGGCGGACCACTTGGGGTGAGTGGACATTGGTCGATCGATCATGATGATTGATGTGGCCCCATTGGCGGTAGCAATCGCGAGTTTGCTAATCTTGGGCTCGAACTCCATCACATTGGATAATAGATAGTTGCGGATGTTGCATTTGGCGCCTCATCTATGAACGCTCGATCACAGCTTGTTCAATTTGGATGCAGATGACTAGGGCATCATTATGTGGCAGGTCAAGCCCGATCAAGTCCTTATTCTAGAAGCCGATGATGGTTGTATCAACAATGGCTGGTACTCCCGTTGTGACTTGGGAGACATAAGTTGTCTGAGCGATCTTTCTCTTGCGCTTCTTGGTGGTCAGCCCGGACTCTTGAGAGTCGGCTAGAATGGTGTTGATTCGAATGACCTTTTGGGGAGGTTCCTTGGCAGCTGCATCACGATCCTCGTCTCTTTGGACAACCTTCTTTGCAGAACTGCATGCAATGGCCCTCTCGACCAGCTCTCAAGGTGCCTTTTTGGCATTGCGATTGTTGATGTAATGGCCGTGCTCCCATGGAATGTACGGTATTCTTGGTGTCTCAGAGGGTCTCCCTTCATGGGTGGTGGTCTCCTTACCAGCTTCTCCTTCACCTGAGCTAGGATCTGGTGGATTGGGATAGTGAACTCAGTAAAGGTCCCTTTTCTGGCCTTCCCTCTTGGGGCCGCGATCTGCGTTTATCTCGGGCTTTTTGCTCGAACTTGTTGCTCTTTTGGCTTGCCTGCTTCGTCGGGTGGTCAACGCTTGCTAGCTTTCTTTGCGATCGATCATGCGTCCCAAAGTGCGTAGCGCTTTTGACGAGGACCCGTCCCGAATTTCCCCAGGAGAAGGCGAAGACTGCGCGAACCTGCGGAGCCCAGGCATCACCCCATGCCGGGTTCCTCCTTAAATCTAAGTCCTCGTTTACGGAGAGGATTAGGCACGAGACCTCTGCGAAATTGTGAACTCCAATAAATTGAACATTTCCCAAAATTTCCACACACATAAACACATTTATAACCAGCAGCGACATGCAATACAATCTCATGCAATTTACATAAATGGCCTCCGGCCTTCAAATGATTCTAGCAAGCCCACAAAGTTCTTAAAATAACTTAATGCATCAAACATGCATATAACAACTGTGGCTGCACCTAGTAACTTCAGGCTGCCTACGTACCCTACTAAGGGATCAAGCCACACGTAGCTCTTTCGTATCTATCCTGGCTCCTAATATCAAATAAACCATTACAACCATACAAATACATACATTCTAATATTTATCTATCACAACCCATCAAACACAATCACATCTCCCCTCATCGTCCGGGACGACGCCGGCCACGTATGGGAGAGCATGCCCAATCGCTGCGCCGCTAATCCAAAGGCGTGGACCTCTCCTGCCCGGGCACGGCTGCATTCTCACGATAGCCGGCACGGCTACATTCTCACCAGCCATCACATAATCACATCTCCTCATCGTGGGACTTGCCTTGCCGCCACGTGGGATCTGTCAACTGTGGCTAATCCAAAGGCGCACGGCGACTCTGCCCGGGCGCTACATTCTCACGATACAGCAGCTACATTCTCACCGACCATACAATCACATCCCCTCATCGTCGGGGCGCACGGTCCATATGGAGTGCAATCAACTGCGCCCTAATCCGACGCGTGCGACCTCACACTGCTGGGCACAGCTACATTCTCACCAGCCCTGGCACCTACATTCTCACCACCATCACACAATCACATCTCCCTCATGCGTCGGGGCGCTTTTTTTGCCGCGTATAGAGTGCCTTCGCCAGCTAATCCAAAGGCGCGTGCGACCTCCTGCGGGCACGGCTACATTCTCACGACCACGGCACGGCTACATTCTCACCGACACAATCACATCTCCCTCATACGTCGGGGCCGCACCGGCGCCGTATAATGCATCAACTGCGCCCGGCTAATCCAAAGGCGCGTGCGACCTCTGCGGGCACAGCCATTCTCACGATACAGGCACAGCTACATTCTCACCATCATAATCACATCTCTCATCGTGGAGGCACCGCCGTACGTGTAGAAGTGCATCAACTGCGCTAATCCAAAGAGCGTGCGACCTCTACTGGGCGGCTACATTCTCCTGACCCTCAACATGATCTACAATATGGAAGTCGTGGGAGTAGTGCGTATGTAATAAGCTAACATTCAATACGCTATTTACTTTTAAACATCCACACAATTTAATATATAAAATATAATTTCTACTCTTATACAAACCTCAACAAATAAAGCATTCCATAAACTCCCCCATTTAATTTCATCAATTATCCTAAACCCACAAAATCCATTTAGCTCGACAACGTTCAAGACCTATCACTAAGGTCATTCTAACCTTCCTGGGATGATAGAACTACAACAAAAGCCTAGCGGTCAACCCAGGGTCAAACTACCCAAACTTGGTCAAAGCGGGCCGGGGTCACGACCTCAAATTCAATCAAGAAAGTTCCTATAGGTTCTACAGGCTCTAGGACACATGTCCTGCAAGTTTGGTCCAGATCGGACGGTCGGATCGCTCACGATCGCACGATCGGACGGTCACTAAATCATAACCCTAGGGTTGGCTTTTTGAGTATCAGGGACTCCATTTATGATCCGTCGGTCCTACGATCACGGTAATACCTAGATCGACATATTATAATTTCAGGACCATCCAGCGGTCCAAACCTAGCGAACCGAAAAATACGCGATATCCGATATCAGTTCGAACTCTATGGTATCCAGATTGAGATCCAAGGCGCCTCACCTGGCTCGTGACATCCGAAGGATCACAATGGGACAAAAATGCCCCTCGGCTACGACGCGGTACGCGCCGCCACCGCCGCCCGGCCGTGCGCGTGGGTGTCGCGATATCGCATCGCCGAAATCCTCAAATCGGCGACCAGACTCCCACCGGTAATACACCTAATTTGGAGTCACTTTTGTTCTTGGGCATACCCCAAAAATTGACCGGAAGTGGCCGGAATCGCGATCGCAAAACTGGTGAATTTCAATCCGTAGATCGAGCTACTTAGCCTCAAAATTTATGAAATCCTACCCAACCATCAGCTAGATCATGCAGAAGGGATGAATTTCCATACCTTGATTGCCAAAAATGGCGGCGGACAGCAGAAACAAGCGTGAGATTTACTGTCAGCAAAGCGCTTTCTCCTCGTTTTCAGTGAAAACCATGGCGGTGGCGAGACCAGTTAGGTAGGAAGAGGGGCCTGGCCTTGGTCATTTAGTCTGGCCCGTCGACTTTAGTGGCGGGCGAGATACGGCGGCCAAAGCGTTGTGGCCTCCATTCTGTCATGAACCAGCGGAGGAGAAGGCGCGGGGAGAGAGAGAGAGTAGCAGGGGGCAATTCCGTCTTTTAACCAAAATCCATTTTCCAAATATTTCAATTATGCTGCCCGAGCTTCTTTGATCATATCTCTCTAGTTACAACTCCAGTTCAGGCCACTCGTGTCTACGGACTCATCTCACCGTGCTCTACATAGCGGTACAGCGAATTCCCAAATTCCTTCTGGGTAAGAAAATGACTAAAATACCCTATCCACGGGTAATTCTTAATTCCATAAATAAATTAAACATGGGACAAATTTGAAGTCGGGTGTTCTGACTTTGCCGTCGTGAGACATACGCTGGGATTGACTTGAGTTATGGCCAACTCCGGTATAGCTCGTGCTCGGTTGGCAAGCCCTTCTTGAAAGGCCGAGTATGCAACAGTGATTGCATCTATGATGTTAGCCTTCTCGTACCGAAGTCTCAAGTAGTCTTGTAGGGACTAATAAGCTTCTTAACGTAGGTTGAGCAATTGGATGTATGCTTTCGGCAGTCTTGTAGGAGGTGTACTCCTTTGTGAAAATGATGGCGAACAAGTTGCCTATTAGCGGTGATAGAGTATGGAGACCAATCTGACTCCTCGTAGAGTCATCGCGAACACTTTGCACATCAGAGGCGTCGTTGCCTTATGCAGGATCATGGCGCTCTTGAAAGTACCTCAAATAACTCGAGGTGAGTCCCCCTTGAATGAAGTGATGGATGGCGTTGTAAACAACGGAGGAGCTACGTTCCACCTGTTGATAAATGGCAGCGATCAACTCGATCAATTTCCTTGCCTGAGGGCCTCCTCGTATGCTTCCTTTGTCGAGACCTCCGAGGTTGGTCATTTACTAACCGGCGACATCCTCGCTCTCGTAGGGTTGAGTCTCGAGCACCGTCTTGGTGCCTCGAGTCGCGGTAACTAACTTCTTCTCGGATCCCAAGGTCGATCCCCTTGGGTGCCCTACTCGTGAGCGGGTGAGTTGAGCTTGTAAAGATTCTCTCAACATGCCGCTGATATTGGTCTTAGTCGCGGGCGGCTGGTGGGCGTCGTCGTCATCCTCTGCTCTGGAAGGTTGTTGGTCGGCGTCTTGATGCCTTGGCGTGATTGGCTAACTTCTTCTCCGGCTCCCAAATTCCGATCCCTTGGTTGCCTGCCCGATGGGGCGGGGAAGGTTGAGTTGGGAGGATCCCTCCGCGACATGCCGCATGTTGGGCCTTGGCGGGTGGTGGCGTTGATCGTCATCCTGCGCTTGCGGAAGGTCGTTGGTCGCGTCTTCGGTGCCTCGGCGTGATTGGCTAACTTCTTCTCCAACTCGAGGTCGATCCTTGGTTGCCTTCTTGCGTGGTCGGAAGAGAGGTTGAGTTTAGGAGGATCCCTCCGCGGCATCACAGCATGCCGGACTCTCGGCGAGCTAGTGGCGTCGTCATCCTCGCGCGCTTGAAGGAAGGTCGTTGGTCGGCGATGTCTTGGTGCCTCGGCGTGATTGGCTGCTTCTTCTCCGGCTTCAAGTCGATCCGGTTGGTTGCCTGCTCGTGGAGGCGGGAGAGAAGAGTTGAGTTTGGCGAGATCCCTCAACGGCTTGTTGCGCGCGGCCGCTCACGGACTCAGAGCTTCTTGTGGACCTAAGCGAGCCACGAACATTGGATTGTGGGCCTAGCCTCGAGCACATTGGTCTGGGACCTAACCTCGAAGGCTCAGTCTGGCTGTGGCTATGCATCTTATGCCTGCGATCTCGCTCTCTCCCTACGGTTTGCCTGTTTGACCAGCACAGGACCTCTCGATTGCTACTTTGCATGCTCGTGTGCCCTCTCTCCTCGTCATGGGGTCCAGGTTGGGCCAGTTCAAGTTGATCTGCACAAATGCTTGGCCTCAGGTTATTTTGATCATCGACCTACGTAATGAGTTGATCAACAGTGAGTTAAGGTCCACATTCCCGGGTCAGAGTAGAATGGTGTGCATCGGGCCCAGCGGCATGTGGGCTAGGGCTCCATTGGACCACGTGCATAGGTGCATATGTCAAGTGTGATCGCGAGAGGAGGAAGAATGGATCTCTGCTCAAGACGGGAACGGCGTCGAGTAGCCGTGGTAGAACGTCGCGGCTAGTCCGTAGTTAAGTGGTGTGTTTTCGCTGTGCTCCGACAGCGGCGGACGATGCGAGCGGCTCAGAATGTCGGTGTTGCGACTGCAAGGCTATAGGTCGGGGTCATGTGGCGCTATTCTGCAATTCCAGCGGTGAAAGAGCGGCTGCAAAGAAAAGGCGGTTGCAAGGCGTTGGCAGCCATGACCGTCGCGGTTGCATTGAGTTTCCACCCAGAGCATGAGATGGGCCCGTCGTGGTGGCATTACTCTTCGTCGTCTTGTATCAACCATGGTTGTTTGAAAAATGTGTGAAGATGGATTTGGGCAAGCTTTGAATATCTAGTGCTCTCAATAAAGCACCAATTTGCAGGAGCAAATTTAGTCACTAGAATATTAGCCTAAGATTCTTACGTCTTCTCCTTCTCTTTCTCCCTACAAAACAGATCGGGGTAAAAGGACTGCACGGGGGGTGTTGGCCAACCCTCCGATGCCTAAGTTAGGTAGGGTATTTCAAGGAAAACCGGGTGGCCGGAGCCGTGTGTAGTGGCGGGGCCTTTGTGTCAGAGAGAGAAAGAAAGTGGTGTTGGGTTATGAAAATAATTTCTGCAGAGTTTGGTAGGAATTTAGACTTACCTTGACCTTTGTGCATAGCCAAGTATTTATAATGGTCTCGGAGATTAGGGTTTCAGAGGAATAATTCCATAGATGGAAGGGAATTATTCCTCCCATATTAAATTGATTTGATTAATTAGGGTTTGATTTTAGAAGTAAATCAAATCCTAATCGTCATCAATAAATGTATCGAGATCAAATCTAATTTAATAAATAACTCCTCATTTAATTGGGAATTGAGGTAGGAATCAAATCAATTCCCAACTTAATTAGGTAATTCTCAATTTAATTGGGTAACTCCCAATTAGGTTGAGTAATTCCCAATTAGGTCAAATTATCCCCAAATGGAAGGAATTATTTGACCTAGGGTATGATTTAATTTGGTTCCCACACAAATTAATTCGGAGGCTTCTAAAAATGAAAAAACCACTACTAATTATAACTTCCCTATTTTCCAAGAATTGTCTAAGAAAATGAAAACCTAACTAAAACCTCTGTTAAATTAGAGAGACAGAGAGTAGCCATACATCCAATGCTTTTGACTCCAACAATTGTCGTTTTGAGTTCCCTACACCTACGTCAAAGTAGATGGCCTCCATGTCATATCTGTCATTCATAAGCAAGATCAAGACAGAAATAAAGCCAGTACTAAAAACAGTACAAGCCCATACAACACCAACAATTAAACTTCCTATATATGCATAGTAAACCCACAAAATAAGCACACATATACACCTTAATAATCCCTCAACTCTGAGACGCTACTCGCTAGTTTTAGTAGTCAAGCCAAAACCAGTGGTCAGAGTAACATGTGAAAAATGCATCCAAAATTTTTTGAATAAATCAATCCAATGACAATGTAAAACTACTGCAAATATAAGGTAATAGCAGGTACATGGGCTCAAATAGCATCTGATTGATATTTGCAGCACAAAATGGAGATACGCTATACTACCCAAAACTACACAGACAAAAAGGATTATTCTCTGAAAAGCAGTATGGCTACATGGTTGCTTTGTTATTATAGTGTGAAATAACCAACAGAATAATGTCTGGCCAATCAAATATTAAGAACTTTACATCATACTCATAGCATTTGGTTGCTTCCTTGCAAGCAGTTGAAGGATAATAAAAAATTTACTTATTATCGCGCCATAAGTACTATCACCTAGGAGAAGTTTTATCTTTTTTGACAAATTTCAGGAGAAGTTTTATTTTTTGACAAAATTAACTTTCAGCTGGTGGAAATACAGAAGATGGAGCTCTTAAATAAGGAACATAAGCTTGGTTCTTCAGAACAAACAATCTAATATATATGGTTGGGAGAGTGTTGCAAGTCCAGCAATATAAACAGCCTGGCATGACTACTTTGTAGAGAGAGAGAGAGAGAGAGCGAGAGGGGATGACTGAAAACAAGAAAATATAATCAGATCAGGTGAAGATACTACAACCCGAGAAAATGATCTTAAGCATCTAACAGTGTATGTACTTCCCTCATATCTTTCTCCACCAATATATATTCAATTTTAACACATGTTTTTGAATAATAAGATAACATTAAATTAAGAGAGTAAAAGTAAAAACACTTAAATGGTATTAGGTTTTCCAAGTCTCTGTTTTTTTACAATGAAACAAATGAAGAACAATGCTTTGTAAGTTAAGCAAGGGGTGGTATGAGTATAAATGCTGTCTAAAGGGAAAAGAAAGGAAACATAGTGTTTCTTCTCCTAATTAGATGTTCCACCAAATCCCTTTCCTTTCATCATTGAATTAAAAGAAAATCACAAACATAACAGTTGCAACCCCTTGTTCACCTTGGAATTTTAAACTAACATATTTAAACCAGAGTGAAACTTACTCAGAAAGATAGGTGCTTAAAATGGAGCTGAGCCTTTTACCAAAACCTTGTACGGGACCAGTTTGGACAGCTTCTTCTAATGCTAACCAATCCTAAATCATATTCACGCAATGAATGACCAATAAAACCTTATAGATCATATTAGAAGGCTAAGCATCTCAAAAATGGAGATAAATGAGTACATACCTCATCATAGACTAACTGATTAAATTTCTGGTTGGCAATCTCTTCACACTGAACAGTAGCAACCATAACCTAATTTAATCATTTACAGTATTATGCTCATGTCAGAGGCATATGAGAAGTGAAGACCACAAATAGTTTTCTAATGGGAAGAAAAGAAACTAAGAAACCTTGTGAGCAGGAAGATCCAGGTCCTTGTTCTCTTTGATTACTTTCCAAATCTATTGCGCACTAAAGGAAAATCCTGTGGCAGGGACAACACTCCGTCTTTCACCAGCAAGCCCTCCTGGAGAAATAGAATGGAAAAAGCGCTGCCTCAGTTGAGCAACCTGCATGATACAGGCCATAACCAGTAAGGATCACAGTAAATTTACAATGAACTAATTTACCTAGGAACATAAGAAATGTTTCCTCTGATGTGAATGAACTCAAATGACTATGTTTCCCTTCATACGAAGGACATGAAGCAATTCTTCATATTTATAAATATACATATTCAACCAATCAGTAGATGATACAACACGCCCCAGAATCGGAAACCCAAAAAAGATAAATATAATGGCCACTATGATTTTGGACATAACGAATTGCTCCTGATAATAGAGGGGTTACCTCCTCCTTAAACTTCTCCTCCTTCTCTTCATAACTGGACAAAGCAACTACTTCTACCTTCACGTCAAAGAATGTTGTAATCAGTTGTGACTAATGAGGACATTAAATAGAACAGACTGTCAGAAAGTAGAGAAGGATATAAGAGATCTCACACTAAAGAAATCACTGAAGGGGGTACTTTTATGGGCTTGGGGCTTCGGAACTCCATCACATATCTGCAGAATTTAAAATATCTGAGAGATACGAAGAAAAAAACTAAGGTATAAAACAACATAACGTTGAAGACAAAATTACCTTCTGTATATCTTCCCTCAAAACCGGCTCCAGATATTCAAAGGGGGTCTAAAAAAACAGCCACAAACAGGAAAAATTAATGTAGAACAAGAAAATATTTCACGAGGGCAACAAAATTGGATAGATCCTGTTAATAAGCTAAAAAAGTATGCCCAGACCTTTGTTTTATCGAGTATAACAAACAGTAATGTCGTTTTACGGGGGCTGAATAAGCGCATCATGACCTATATAAATTCAAAACCAGAATTCCATTAACCGACATTAAATGCTGAATAGACAGTAGAGATATAGACATGGTTCAATGGTACCTGAAAAACTGTTTTCAGTAAAGGTTTGTTTTCAGCTTGCTCACGACCTATATCATGACACCACCTATATATAATCCCATCTCCAATTAATTTTAAATTACATGTATATGTACAATCAAAAAATATGTATTGACATGACTTTCCAGATAAGAAGTCATGTAGACAGTAAATGGTTGTCACTAGGAGCCTACGTATATACTGTTATCTTCAAATGTCAAACAACTTCAGGACTCTGAATTAAAAGTTCCTAATGTGAATAGCCCCCGTTTTCATGAAGGGCAAAGTCCTAATTAAACACTCACTCAGAATGAAATGATATCAGAAGCTTCTTTCCTAGGAATATAGATGCTGAAAACCAATTTGGAACGAACTTTCTCCTGCTAAAACAAACTGACACGAGATACCAATGCATGTGACAATCTTAAATAGACACGTCTACTCATTTGACATAACACTTACCAGAACAAGTTACAACCCACTAACAAATTAGAGTAACCACTACATATATGGCCATCAACTATGCAAAGTGAGGTACGTAATCAGCCAGGTAATTCCAAGATAAACCAAAAAGCAAGCTTACATATTTATCAGCACAACGCCTGAAACTGCCAGGGCAAATAGGGCGCTTTGCTTCTCAAATGTAGTATCATCCTGGAAAAGAACAAATTGCTGAGAAGCATGAAGCGATTAAATCTGAGAACAACTACATTTTACATAGAGTTACAGAAGTTTAAAATGTGAATAGAACTGCATTATATAGCTTTGATTATATCCTCTACCAAAAAAGAACAAATGGATTTTAACAGAAAGCTGATTACCTCGCCTCTCTCCCTGCCATCAGTACCCTCCAAATCCATGGCAATCGTGCAAGGCTCAATGCCAACACACTTGGCTATCCAAATACCCTTAGTTGTTTGGCTCCTGGAGTAAATAGATACGCATAAATATATTTAGCACCTATTCTAAAGCAAATTGAGTACATGATCAACTGAAAAGCTAACCTTCCACTGTATGCATCCATCTCCCTAAACTTAGTGTGGAACAGATGGTTCAATAAAGTGCTCTTCCTTGTGATTTCATAGGCAATTAATTACCCCAATATTGCTCAAGCTCAATCAATTAAATTAATTAAAGTAAAAAAGCTTTCTTTTACCGCTGCTCTGAGGACCCACGACAGCAACAACAGCATAGGAGAGTCCACACTCAGCAAGCTTCACTTCCTTGACAAACCTGTCGAGCCCAGAAGAGTTAAACTCACCATCTCCATGGATGAGTTGTGTGGCGCAGCAATCTTCCTCCATGAATACAATACTCTCAAAATCTCCAACTCTGAGAGCCCAAATCTAGCCTTCAAGGCTCCAACTTTCAAGCGCCGACTTATACTTGGAGAGCAAGACGACCCAGACTCTGTGATGCCTTTGAACTCAGCCTTCTTCTTCTGAGTAAGTAAAGCTTCTTCTTGCCTGAAGAGCAAACGGAGTAAATGAAAAAGTAAAGAGTAGAGAGAGTAAAGTTTTATATAATGTACTTTTGCTATATTTATTTGTTTTGTGATATAAATGTATTGACATACTGTAACCCTGAAATACATATTATGATTCGTCTGGTTTGATCTTGTAAAGCACAGTACTCCATTGCTAAGTCTCCATGTTGGCTAAAGAAGAAAAAGAAAAAGCAAAAGATATGGCTGTGTAAGCAGGGTAGAAATGGTTGGTGCATCGTTTTTTGGATAGGTGTGGGGATTTTCTTGAAGACTTTTCCATGACGCATTGTCTTTATTTCAGGGTCCTTATGGATGCGTATCGCCTGGGGAACCAACAAACCTTCAATGCAGGTGAGTAAATGCAGCCTGTATATGCATATTGTATAAAAGAATTCAATAGCTAATTGTTGAGTATGGGTTTTTGGTGTTTATCTCACCGTATTTTCTTGTGATATAGAATTATGATAAAGTAAACTCAGTTACAACAAAAATTGCTGCATCGGCATGGTATTTTTGGAGAGATTGCTATATAGGTAAGCACTCTTGGATATGCCAAGTAGCCTAACAGTTAGTTACAGTAGCACATCTTGCATGCTATATTTTAGAATTGCTCAGAACAAATTCCTGCCTGTTTCAAATTACTTTAAATCCTTTTATGCAGTAGTATTTTGATTTGATGTATCATTATGGAAATGTACATGCTGTGACCGAAGTCCACTATATATATCTGTCTAGTTGGCTAGTGTGTTGTATTATTATTTTCTTAATCCCTGGTTGACAGCTCCACCTGAGTTCCCTTCAGCAAATGCAACAATGGATGGGTTTGGAGGAGCAGACCAGACCATCAATAAACTACGCAACAAAACTAGAAACTACTCCAACCCTCATATATGTCATTTTGAACACATTTCACAAAACTAGAAACTACTCCAACCCTGATGCAACAAAAGAATAATGGCCATTAATTACAAAACTGTAAAACGATAGATACGACTCTACGAGATATAATATATAAAATATACCCGTGCTTTGTTAGCTTTGTTAACACGATGGTTTCTTCTATGAACTCTTCCCACAACAACTTGCACCGAACTGGCGTAATTAATTAGGGTATCCTCCGAAGAGACCTAGTTGAGAGTTAATTCTTAATAAGAAATCAGTTTGACGATTAACCATTTTGATCGGATTCGTAACACCATGTGGTATGCCAGTATTGTGGGAGCAAATTTCGTCCCACTAGAATATTTGCCAATGATTCCTTAGTCTTCTCCACTTCTCTTTCTCCCTAAAGCAGATCGGGTAAAGGACCACACCGGGTGTTGGCCAAAAGGCCTCGATGCCTAAGTTAGGTAAGGTATTTCAAGGAAGGTGGCGGGCCGGTGTGTGGTGCGGAACCTTGTGTCGAGAGAGAGAAAGTAGTGGCTAGGGTTTGTGAATAATTTCTGCAGTTTGTTAGGAATTTAGGCGTCCTGTGACCTTTAATGCGTGTAGTATTTAAATGGTCTCGGATTAGGGTTTGAGAGGAATAATTCCATAGATGGAAGGAATTATTCCTCCTAGATTGTTTGATTAATTAGGGATTTGATTTATTAGGGTAAATCAAATCCCTAATCGTGGTAGGTATCAGATCAAATCCTAATTTAATTAGGTAACTCCTCATTTAATTGGGAATTGGGGTAGGAATCAAATCAATTCCCAACTTAATTAGGTAATTCTCAATTTAATTGGGTAACTCCCAATTAAATTGAGTAACTCCCAATTAGGTTGAGTAATTCCCAATTAGGTCAAATAATCCCCAAATGGAAGGAATTATTTGACCTAGGGTTATGATTTAATTGGTTCCCACACTGACTTACGCATGGCGTGTGGCGGCATATAGGAGATGTAATTATCACATTGGGTTGTCAGTTTGTAGCTGAGCTTCCTTCTTTGATTGGGCTCTGTGTGGAGGTCTTTGACTTGCCACTTTGGTCTTTGTGGGCGTCCGACTATAAGCTGGGTTGGAGGACGGCGGTGCTTTGGGCAGTGGCGATTGGGTCGGCTTATTTGTGGTTGATCCATTGCTTCGATTCCTTCTTTTGTGTCATGAACTAGGAGCGATGTGAGTGAAGGCGATCATATGTGGAGCGGACAAGTTGGAAGTCGGCGGATGGGTAGGGAGGTTGGCGGCGGTCCATTCGTTCTCCACCTACTGTGATGGTAAGTTGCATCCCTTTGATCGCTCAGTGCCATGGAATTCTTTCTTGTGTCCGGCTGACTTGTCTTACTTGTAGAAAATGACATCCACAAGCTCGATCTAAACGGACCACGACCAATGTTCATCAAGCTTTGAACATCCTTGCCGGGTTATTGGATTGCGTTGGTTCTTTGAGTGAACATCGGGAAAAAGGTGGTGGCTGCCCCGATCGAAGATGTTGAAAGATGGGGTTGCATGGCTGGAGCCTAGATGATCTGCTAGTTGGCGGGAGAAGTCCTCGACAAGCTTCCTCATTCTTCCAAGAGGCAAGTCTTACGTAAGGGGTCTCGTCTCTGAGAATGTCCATATGAGGATTGCTTTTTCATATGCAGGATCAAAGCGCCTGCGTCGGGCGCAAGCAGTGAAAGATCAATGGCGGGAAAGTCGGGATATTACCTCCGGTATCCGCCAATGCGTTAAACCCGCAGTCTACCACTGAGAGGAGGCTGTTGAAGCGAGGTTTGAGTTGCTTGTGCGATCCTAGGATCAAAGCGAGAGGGTATGCATCCGATCTAGCAATCGACTACTCGCAAAGCACGAGCGTCAGCCAGGCCCGGCTCAATGTTGCAAATTCACGGCCAAGAGAGCTAAAAAGTAAATGCTGCTCGAACAAAGAGTCATTAACTTGCCTGAGCGCGATCCGGAAGTTAGTGATAGCTCCGTGAGTCGGAGTTCGACACTCATGTTGAAGCCACGGAGGATCCAAGCATGATTGTTGCTAATCGTACAAGGCCAGGATCTAGTTGCGGGAATAGTGCTTCCCCCTTGTTGCCCTCTCGAACATGAAGAGGCGGTATGCGGCTTTGTACAGCTGCCCTGCTCAAAGTAGGCAGAGCAATGTATGGATCGCGAAGCAGGTTGAAGAGCGAATGCGGATGGGCGCAATGGAGAAGACAACTCCTAAGGTGGCGTGGCTGATAGAGTTAGACCATATGCGAAGGAAGCGACAGGTGAGCCGTTGAGTAGATAGTGCTAGTTGCATTTTCTTTGTTATGGAATTTTGGTTGTCTTTCAAACTTCAATTCTCATTTGTATCTTGTAAGTGTATATCAAGATACAACACTTGAAAAGAAATTCCATTGAGTTTGTACTCGTGATAGCTTGCCCACAATGGAGTTAGGCTAAGCGCCTACAGTATGTCGAGGACACAATGCTCGATAAAAAGATTCCATTGAGTTTGTGCTTGCAAACGGCATGCAATGGAGATGAGGCTTAGTCGCTGCGGCGTATGTTAGGGACACAGCGGCTGAAAATGACTCCATTGAGTTTGTGCTTGTAGGCGATGCAATGGAGATGAGGCTTGTCGCCTGCTGAGCGTATGTCGAGGACACAATGCTCGAAAAAGACTCCGTGAGTTGTAGCCGTGCGACTTACATGCCTGTGGAGATGAGGCTTGCCGCTGCAGCGTATATTAGGGACTAACACCGAAAAAGACTCCATTGAGTTTGTGCTTCGTGAAAGCGACTGTACCAATGGAGATAGAGCTTATGCTGCAGCGTATATCGAGGGACACAATGCTCGAAAAAGACTCCATTAAGTTTGTGCCGTGAAACCTTCCTACCAATGGAGATGAGGCTTATCTTTGTGGCGTATCGGGGACACAATGAAAAAGACTCCATTGAGTTTGTGCTTAGTGAAGCGACTATGCCTGTAATGGAGATGGGGCTTGTGTGTGGCGTATGTCAGGACACAATGCTCGAAAAAGACTCCATTAAGTTGTGCTAAGTGAAAGCGACTTTACCAATGGAGATGGGGCTTGCATCGCTTGTGTATGTCGAGGACACAATGCTCGAAAAAGACTCCATTAAGTTTGTGCTTGTGAAGCGGCACATGCACGTGGAGATGAGGCTTGTACGCTGCGGCGTATGTCGAGGACACAATGCTCGAAAAAGACTCTTGAGTTTGTGCCGTGAAAGCGACATGCAATGGAGATGAGGCTTGTAGCTGCGGCGTATGTGGGACACAATGCTAGAAAAAGACTCCATTGAGTTCGTGCCGTGGAGCGGCTTATGCAATGGAATGAAGACTTCTGCCGCCATGTGTGTGTTCGTAAGACATAATGCTCAAAAAAGTACTTCATTGAAAAGCTTGCTCTTGTATTGATGTTGGTGTGAAGACATCGCTTTATTGAATAAAGGAAATTGACAACAAAGGTAACATCAAAAGTAGTTCGTCTTTAATGGAAGCAGGCTCGACCTGCTAGCGTAACCAGTGTACGTGTTTAAGAGTTTCATGGATAGTATCTTCGAAGGTGGTGGGCATTCCATTGTCTCGGAATTTCTCTTCCTTCTAAAGTATCAAGAGTGTAACTTGCCTGATTACGATCACGTGGGGCGCTGATTTGGCTTCATCTTCTTTGACCCTTGCCTTGGTGCCGTGATGAAAGTTTTTTCTAAGCACAAGGTCTCAGTGGCCCATACGATCTTGGCCTTCTTGCCCAGTAGTAGGGCGTCAATCGTTGTTGGTAGGTGGCAACTCGAACAATGGCCTTTTCTCGTTCTTCTTCATCAAGGTTGACTTTCATCCGCTGCGTTTAGTCAAGGCCCGCCCACCTCAA
The DNA here is from genome assembly GCF_029339155.1 of Prunus mume. Classification (NCBI taxonomy): domain Eukaryota; kingdom Viridiplantae; phylum Streptophyta; class Magnoliopsida; order Rosales; family Rosaceae; genus Prunus; species Prunus mume. The sequence continues at coordinate 7,128,339 of NC_142700.1, forward strand.
TGCTCATGGAAGGGATTGTGATGTGGAATGATTGTACATCCCATAGGGCGGGAAAATGGTGTCTCTCCAGGTCGATCTCCCTTGTGGTAGTCACGATAAGCCTAGGACTCCTGGCGGCTCATCGACCCATTTCCTTCTGCGCCTTCACTCTTTTCTTTAGGCAATCGGCACTATCTTGTTGGATGTCTCTGCAGCCATTTCCTTGCGGGTATCGGGGTGTTGTGAATCTTTATTTGATGCCACTTGCCGTAAGAATGCGGTGATTCTGCGTCACTGCCCACGAATGTACCATTGCCGGTGACTATCGATTGGGCAACCGACCGCAAATAATATTCTTCCGGATAACCGTTCAACATCGGCATCCTTGGTAGAAGATAAAGCATCGGCCTCGATCCATTTGGTGAAAATGTCGATGCAACGATCATCATCTCTTTATTGGCGGTGCGTCGGCATAGGTCCCACCAAGTCAATATTGCTAAGCGAATGGCCATGGACACTTCTGCGATGGTATTCCTCAGCGGGCGGCCAGGGACCGGCTTGTAGTTGGCATCGATCACATCTTCGAGCATACTCCGTGGAGTCTTGCCGCATAGTAGGCGAAATAGCGGGCCGAGCCTTACAGCAGCGATCGCTTTGGCAAAGGTGATTTCCACATTCGCCGTCGTGTATCTTGCAGAGAACCTCGAGCGCGTGGGTACTTGATGCAAGTGAGATGAGGCCCGGAGTATGATCTGCGGATAAGCATGTCGCCTTTCATGTAGTATCTTGCAGCCTTCTCCTTGATGCTCGGCCTCGGACTTGTCCTCGGGCAGGTTTTCATTCACCGGTAGTCAATAATTGGTCTTGCGGCTAGGATCCTCATCGATCCGCAGTCCGCGCCGCATTTCGCTGCCTCTTCTATGCTAAGTGGTGAAGGTGCTCAAGGATGGAAGCGTCTGAACTGGTATCAGCGCGATCCTAAGCTTGCGGTGCATCTGCCGTTCTTTGCTCTGGGAACTTCTTTGGATGGTGAAGGTGGGAGCCTTCAACAACTCTTGGACTTGTCAAGGTACAAGATCGTCCTTGTTGCTTCAGCCATGTATTCTCCACGAGGCTTGACTTGTGATTAGGCGAATCCGAGTAGATGGCCAGCTTTTTTAGTGATAGCTCCTTTTGCCAGCGCAAGCCCCGGCGAGCAATGCCTCGTACTCGCCTCGTTGTTTGAAGCGGGAAGCCAAGCGTGATAGCTTGCTCCAGCGAGTTCCATGCGGGGTGATGATAGCGGCAGCACTCCGGCCTCCTTTCTAGTTCGACCCTCGTCCGCGCAAGCTGCCACATGTCTGCAGGTTGGTCGGAAGTCTTATCTGCTCCTCGAACTTTCCTTCTTTTTCGACGAGCTTCTCTTCTTGGTGTGAATGCAGCAAAATCTGCTAAGGCTTGAGCTTTTATGCAGTCTTGGCCGGTAGGGAGTCGTATTGGCTTAGCTCTATAGCCACCATGAGTCGAGAAGCATCAGGTGTGGAGGATTGATCTCAAAAAGTCGGTCATGACGATGACTCGGTGAGCTTAGTAATAAGGTCGACTCTCGCGCGAAACCACAAGGGCCAAATGAGCTTTTCCAATTTCGGTGAGTCTACTGTCTCATCGAGGAGCTTTTGGCGTGTAGAATATGGGATGTTGGGCCCAAGTTCTTCTCGGATGAGAGCTGAGTGGCGGGAGTTGGACCTGCCAGTACACGAACAAGTCTTCACGAGTGCTTTGAGAAAGCGGGAGGTGAAGTAAGGTAAGCTTTAGACTATAGGCTACTTCGCCTTCTTCGTCCCATTTGTCTTTTTGTCCTTTCTTCAAAGCTTTAAGGTGGGTCGTCGGTAGATTTTAAGAGAATCTGTTATGGGTCACATTGCCTCCGGCTTTGTATTTCCTTCATGTAGGCGACTTCATCTCGAGAATGGCTTTGATTTGGCGCGGTGTGCCTCGATTCCTCGTTCGTCACTAAGTACCCGAGAACCGGCCGATACACAAGGCGTGCATTTGCTTGATTGACGACTTCATCGATATTGGCGGAGCAGCGCCTCAGGTGAGGTTTTGAGGTGGTCCACCGCAGGGCTTTAACGACATATCGTCCACGTACACCTCCATGGTTCATCGATCTGCTCCTTGAAAATTTTATTCACGAGCCTTTGGTAGGTTGCTCGGCTTTCTTGGCCCAAAAGGCATGACCTTGTAGCTTGATAGGTCCCTCTTTCGATGATGAAAGAGTCTTATTCTTGTCATCATCGTACATCATAATTTGATTATAGCGAGTAAGCATCCATGAAGTGACGGTGGTTGGAAGTTGAATCCACGAGCTGGTCGATTCTCGGCAATGGGAAGTTGTCTTTAGGGCATGCTTTGTTGAGGTCGGTGTAATCAACGCATACTCTCCATTTCCCTTTTCTTGTTTAGCCACCAAAACAACGTTGTGACCATTCCAGTAGGAGACCTCTTCAATGAAAGAGTAGCTAGGAGCTTGTCGATCTCGGCTTCAATGATCGCGACCGCTCGGGAGCAAAGTTGCGTCTCTTACCTGCACTACTGCGCTTGGGTTGACATGGGCGGTGGCGAGATGATGTTTGGGTCAATGCCGGGCATATGTCGATGGTGACCACTGAACATGTCTTTGTTGTTACGGAGGAAGATGGTCACCATCTTCTTGTCCGGCTTAGGCGCGAGCCGATCCGTGCTTTGCATCTGGTGGTGAGGATCGGGGGTACTAACTCAGCGTCTTCCTCGGGCTTCAACCTTCTTCAGGGAGCCTTCGGGAGGATTCCCTTATCTCGATCCTTCGTGTTTGAACTCTGGCGCGAGCCGATCGCCTCCTATTGCGGTTGGCGGGGATCGAAGTACTAACTCAACGTCATCCTCGGGCTTCCAACCTTTCGTGGAGTCTTAGCGGATTTCCTCTCCTTGATCCACGGTTCCTTAAGCGCTATTGTAGGCATCAACTTTCTTTCCCTTTCGGTTTGCATGTCCGCCAGGCGCTTCTGCCCGTTGGCGTGCATTCTTGGTGTGAACCGCTGGTCGCTGTCTTCTTGGAGCCCTTGGCCGTGCATCTCCTTGCCATGGCTTAGTCATCGTTGATCTGCCGATCCAGCCCCGAGGATGGGATAGCGGATCTTCCGATGTAAGCAGATGTGATGGCCTCGATCTTGCGATCCACGGTGCCCAAGATTCCGTTGTGGGAAACCTGCGTCGATGACCATGAAGGTTTGCGGCGGACCCGGGGGTGTGGACATCCGAGTCGATCGTTCAGCGGTGATTGATGTGGCTCCATTGAAGCCGATGAAGCGATCCGGCAAGTTTGCTAATCTTGGGCTCGAACCCCATCTATTGGATAAGCGGATAGATGCAGGGATGTTGGCTGCCGCCCTCATCTACATGAACTTCGCTCGATCACGGCCTTGTTCAATTTGGATGAATGACTAGGGTGTCATTATGTGGCGAGTCAAGCCCGATCAAGTCATTCTTCGAAGCCGATGATAAGTGTATCAACAATGGTGGTACTCCCGTTGTGACTTGGGAGACATAAGTTGCCCGAGCGATCTTTCTCTTGCGCTCCTTAGTGGTCACCGAACTCTTGGGAGTCGGCTAGAATGGTGTTGATCGAATGACCTTTTGGGGAGGTTCCTTAGCCGGTGCATCACGATCCTCGATCTGCTGGATAGCCTTCTTTGCAACGAACTCACGCAATGACCTTCTAACTAGCTCCTCAAGGTGCCTTTTCCAAGCGTTGCAGTTGTTGGTGTAATGACCGTGCTCCCGTGGAATGCGCAGTATTTACTGGTGTCTCTTTTAGAGGTCTCCCTTCGGATGGTGGTCTCCTTATCCACGGCTTGTCCTTCACCCGAGCTGGATCTGTGGATTGGGATAGCGAACTTCGGTGAAGGTCCTGTTCTCGACTCCTCTTGGGCCGCGATCTACGCTTATCTCGGGCTTTTTGCTCGAACTTGTTGCTCTTTTGGCTTGCCTGCTTCGTCGGGTGGTCAACTAGCTTGCTAGCTTTCTTTGCGGCGATACGATCATCGTCCCAAAGTGCGTAGCGCTCTGTCGTCGCGAACACTTACGCGAGGTCCGACTTAGAGTTATGGCCAGCTCCCGGATAGCTCGTGCTCGGTTGGCAAGCCCTTCTGAAAGCGAGGATGCAACTGGTCGTTGCATCCTATGATGTTAGCCTTCTTGACCTTAAACTGTCTCGGTAGTCTCGTAGAACTCGTGCGGCTTCTTGCGAGTTGAGAATTGTGGCCTCGCTACGACCGCCTTGTAGGAGGTGTACGCCTTTGTGAAAATGATGGCGAACTCCTTGAAGTTGCCTATTGACGCGGACGGTAGGGTGTGGAACCAATCCTGAGCATCCTCGCGAGTCATCGCGAACACTTTGCACATCAGGCGTCGTCGCTTATGCAGGATCATGGGGCTCTTGAAGTGCCTCAAATGGTAACTCGAGGTCGGAGTCCCTTGAATGGAGTGATGGATGGCGTCAACCCGCGGCCAGAGCCTCGTTCCACCTCGTCGGTAAAGGGCGGCAGTCAACTCGATCAATTTCCTTGCACAGTGGCCTCTCCGTGCTTCCTTTGAGTCGGAGACCTCGGAGTTGGTCATTTACTAGCCTCGCGACATATTCTTCTGCAGGTTGGAGTCTCGGACCGACGTCTTCGGTGCCTCTAGCGCGGCCGGTTGCTTCTTCTCCAGCTCCCAGGGTCGATCCCTTGGTTGCCATGCGGTGGGGCGGAGGAAGGTTGAGTTTGGGAGGATCCTCCACATTTCGTCGTCGCATGTTGGACCTCGAGTGGTGGTGGCGTTGATCGTCCATCCTCTGCACAGGAAGGTCGCTCGTGCCGACGCCTCTTCGGTGCCTCGAGCGTAATTGGCTAACTTCTTCTCCGCTCCCCAAGGGTCGATCCCTTGGTTGCCCCCGGTGGGGCGGGAGAGAAGGTTGAGTTTGGGAGGATCCCTCCACGACTTGTCGTCGCATGATGGACCTCGGCGGTGGTGAGCATTGATCGTCATCCTGCGCTGCAAGGAAGGTCGTTCAGTCAACATCTTGTGCCTCGGCGTGATTGGCTAACTCCGGCTCCCAGGGTCGATCCTTGTTGCCCTGCGTGAGGCGGGAGAAGGTTGAGTTTGGGAAGATCCTCCACGCCTTATGTCGCGACGGCTCACAAACTTGAGCTCCTTGTGGACCTAAGCGAGCACTGAACATTGGATTGTAGGCCTAGCCTCCTCGAGCACGTAGTCACGGGTCCTAACCCGAGCGGCTTAGAGTACGGCTCGCGGTATGCAAATCTCGTCTCGCGATCTCGCTCTCTCTCGCCCGGTTTGCCCTTGTCGGCTAAGCCTGGGACCTCTCAATCGCCGCCAAAGATGCTCGTGTGCCTCCTCTCTCGCCACGGGTCCAAGATTGGGGCCTTGATTCGCTGATCTCGCACAGTAGCCGCCAATCGAGTTGTTTTGATCATCGACCTTCCGTGTGAGTTGATCAACGCTGAGTTAAGGTCCACCCGACCGTTGCCGGTCAAGTAAGGTGTGCATCGGGCCCAACGGCATGTGGGCTAGGGCTCCATTAGGACGCACGGTGCATATGTCAAGTGTGATCGCAGAGGAAGGAGAGAATGGATCGCTCCAAGACCGGACGACGTCGGGAGTAGCCATGGTAATGCCTGCAAGTCCGTGATTAAGTGGTATGGCTGCTTGCCGTGCTCGACGGCGGAGCGACGCAGAGCGACTCGTGTCGGGCTGGTTATTGCAAGGCTATGGAGGTCCCAAGGTCATGTGGCGGCTGTTCGCAATTCCAGCAGCTGAAGGTGGCTGCAAAGCACTAGAAGACGGCTACAAGGCGTTGGCAGCCATGATTCCGTGCGGTTGCATTGAGGTTTCCACCACAAAACCATGAGATGGGCCCATCGTGGTGGCGCTCTTCGAACGTCTTGTATCAACCATGGTTGTTTGAAAAAATGTGTGAAAGATGGATTTGGAGCACGCTTTGAATATATCTCGTGCTCTCAATGAAAGCACCAATTTGTGGGAGCAAATTTCATCCCACTAGAATATTCGCCAATGATTCCTTCGTCTTCTCCACTTCTCTTTCTCCTTGCAAAACAGATCGGGGTAAAAGGACCACACCAAGGGGTGTTGGCCAAAGGCCCTCCGATGCCTAAGTTAGGTAGGGTATTTCAAGGAAAACCGGGTGGCCGGAGCCGTGTGTGGTGGCCGGAGCCTTGTGTCAGAGAGAGAAAGAAAGTGGTGACTAGGGTTTGTGAGAAATAATTTATGCTGAGTTTGGTAGGAATTTAGACGTACCTTGACCTTTGTGCGTAGCCAAGTATTTATAATGGTCTCGGAGATTAGGGTTTCAGAGGAATAATTTCATAGATGGAAGGGAATTATTCCTCCCCTATTTGGAATTGATTTGATTAATTAGGGATTTGATTAATTAGGGTAAATCAAATCCCTAATCGTGGTAGGTATCAGATCAAATCCTAATTTAATTAGGTAACTCCTCATTTAATTGGGAATTGGGGTAGGAATCAAATCAATTCCCAACTTAATTAGGTAATTCTCAATTTAATTGGGTAACTCCCAATTAAATTGAGTAACTCCCAATTAGGTTGAGTAATTCCCAATTAGGTCAAATAATCCCCAAATGGAAGGAATTATTTGACCTAGGGTTTTGATTTAATTGGTTCCCACAAGTATGGTGTTATTAATCTAGTCTCAAATTGTAACTCTAATACTTCAACTTCAGTTTCACGATCAAGAAATTTTCTCATTGAAACCCAAGTGTTATCTGCATGAACTTGATCCAATAGTCCAAATCATTTCATGTTCATCTAATACATATGTATCACGCCTTGGACAATAATTAGATGATTGTCTAGGGAGCAAAGACTGCAGGACCCGCCGAATTTCCCGCAGGCGGACCCATCTTTGTGCGACATCTCCCGATGCCTGGCCCACTTACTAAAACCCGAGACATCCTACCAAAATTTTTGGCAAAGTCTCCCCCATAAAATGCTCAAACCCAACAACATTCAACCTGCATAATTTACATAATATAAATCCCAACTGTCAACATGCTTTCAACATACAATAATCCAAACTAAAGTGTCCTCCGGCCTCAAGTAACAACCTAACATGGGCGATAACAAAGCATCTAACAGAATTATTTTACAACAAACAGTTGTGTAGAAGGAATTTACACAAGTCCTATCTACGGACGGAACGATTTGAGCTCGTACACTACTCGAACGCTTCCAAGAGCAACTACTGCCTGGGGGGCGCAAAATAGAAATATGTGAGTGGACAAAAATAAAGTTTGCATTTAAAACAACATAATAACCCCACCGTGTAAAAATAATGCTCTAGCATGCAATTTCACAATTCATAAACCAAATACTCAAAACACATCATCTCAAAGTCCAATAAATATCAAAATCTCAAACCACAACTCCATTCCCAAAGATATGCAACTCTCACCGACCCATACATACGTATATATATATATAACTATAATATAACATATACTTCTCTCCATACTAATGTACCGGGGAAACAATCCAACAGGGGATTGTTTGGTGGTCTGTGATTTCAGTGCTAACCGCGTCCGAGGATGAGTAGTCCGGCCGGGTACGGAACTCCATAGCTCACAAGCCAGCACTGCCAGCGACACGTGTAGCTCACATATCCAATAACAAGTCCTACGAGCGCAGACGGTATCATCACCCCACCGGCACGCCACGGCGTGTGTGATAATACTAAGCAATATACATACTCTTCTCATGCGCGGCTGCCAGCGACCGCGTATGGGAAGTGTCTCACTGCCGGCACGCCAGCGACGCGTGTGAGACCCACAAACTCATGGCCTTCCCACCCCACCGACACTGCCAACGACCTCTGAAGAGACCTAGGTCAGAGTTAATTCTTGATAAGAAATCAGTTTGGCGAGTAATAAAGATGTGGTGTTATTAATTCGGTCCCAAATTATAACATGTGGTGACAATTTGAATGAATTAAAGTAATAAAGATAAAGTAAAACTGGTGAAGTACCACATTCCAAGTCCTTGAGGCCAGAGGATCTATAGAGTCTTTTTTCTTCTTTTCCTTCTTGAGGCAAGAAGAAAATAGAACGTTTTCAATATCGTCTTGCATCTCATTTAAGCGAATGACAGCCAAAACTTCTAAAAGTTTAAGAGACTGCATCAAACATATAACAAAGTTAGGTCACTAAATTAAGTATCTAACAATAAAATACAGAAAGCTGTTATAGTTCCGTGGGCAAAAGTTTCTAGTGATTCTGTGCAGCGAGCATCCTTGGTAGCAGTTTTAATTGCTTTCTTATTTTTCAAAACCCTAGGGTTTAAATCACTATCATTATCGAAGCGCTTTCAAACTGGACAAATGTTTTAAAAAAGTGATAAGCAACCGACATGAGAAAGAAAAATGAAGATAATTTATCGACAAGTTGGCTACGTTTTTCATGAGGGTCAAAACCTCATCGCTTTGCCTCTTACATTTTCTCCACCTCATTTCTTGCAGATTCATTAAATTTGCTTCATTTTCGAAATTGTTTCATCATCCAACTGTCCATCTAGTTCAGTTGAAAACGTTGATATTGCATTTGCAACCTCAAACTTAAGCATGTCTCTTATTAGAGCCCAAACGTCTTTTCCACCATCTTCAAGAAGAGCCTCATCGACCTTTTGAGTTAGAGAGGTGGAAAGTTGGTTCTGAGAAAGAAAAAAAAAGGTCGATAACATGTTCCGCATATTTTAATATAATGTGTCGACAACATGTTAATAAAACAGGTCAATAACTTGTGGATACGCATTGACAAGTTATTACACAGAAGACTATGTTATGAACATAAGATATATATATATATATATATATCTGACCAATTAATTAATTGGGATAAATATCTTAATTAACATGATATTATCTTTGTTTAATAAAATAATATCATTAATTAAGATATTATCATAATAAAGAGAAGATAATGTCATTATCTCAGATATTATCTTCATAAAAAGAGATAATATCATTTAATTCAGATATTATCTCCATAAAAAGAGATAATATCATTAAATCAGATATTATCTAAGTCCGACTCGATCCCTATGAATTTGGGTAGAGAATAAACTCAGCATATTCTCTACGAAACCCTAGCCCCGAGGCTCCTATAAATAGATGACTTCATTCATCATTCAAGGTACTTCGAAAAACCTACATCTAAACCTTCTCCAAAACCCGAGAAAAATACCCGAAGCTCTCTCTCCACTCTTCATATTTTCTCCACACGGCTCCGGCCGCCCGGTTCACACCATACATAAATTCCGTACCCTTTGCTTAGCTATTGTTTTCCTACAAACACTCGAACTAACTTAGGCATCGGAGGGCCTTTGGCCAACACCCCCCGGGTGTGGTCTATTTACTCCAGTCTTTTTACAGGAAACGAGGAAGAGAGAGAAGGAAGATCGAAGGTTGAAGGATCTAGAAGTGAATATTCTCCCGCGAGATTATTTGCACAAACAAGGGGTATATTGGAGTTTTCACAATGGGAGAAAAACTGAAAAATTACATTGCAAGGAAAAAGCCATGGGAGGAGGCAAGAACTTCATAGAAAATCCAACATATGGCTATTGAAGATTATGCCGATGTGCTATATTGGTCAGGAAATTAATATATAAACGACGATTTATTGGATTGAAATGTATAGATAGAGAAGAAATTGTACATCACCGACACATAGAAAAGCACGGATCTTGAAGCAAAAGGAAGCAGAGGATGGCCTCGCTGTGGAGGCTGAGATCTCAAAGAGGGCTTTGGAAACCTTAAAGAAGCGAAATGGGGGAGAAGAAAGAGAGAGCCTTGCAAAACAGGGGCGACCCCTTGTGCTTCGAGTTGAAAGAACCAAACACAGAGAGAGAGAGAGAGAGAGTATGTAGCTGGGTTTGCTTGGTCATGGGGCCCACTAGGGTGGTTGATCCCAAGTGAGATATTCCCATTCGAGATAAGGTCAGCTGGGCAAAGTGTTACAGTGGCAGTAAACTTTGTGTCCACTTTTGGTATTGCTAATCATTTTTCTCTATGCTTTGTCACTTCCAAGTCTGGAATTTTCTGCTTTTTTGGAGGTTGGGTTATGGTGATGACTGGTTTTGTTTACCTCTTGTTGATTGAATCAAACAAGGAGCTCTAAATGTGTGGGTCTTCGGGATTATCAGGCGAAGAAGATTTTCGGAACTCGAAAAGATGCTTTTACCCTTCATTTTGACGGACAAATTGACAGACTTGGATGACATGACCCAATTGGAACTATTTGTGAAGTTAAAGGATGTAATTGCCGAAAAAAAAAAATTCACGGACCCAATTGCAACTAGAGGTAAAGTTCGGGGACGTCTACAGTTAAAAACCCATTATAACAAGAAGTAGAAAGGAAAAAACAAAACCAAAACAAACAAAACAAAAAAACAAAACCCTTAGCCGTCACCCCTTTCGGAGTTGGGTGACTACCATGTTTTTTGTGAGTCCTACTTCAAGTCTCAAAAATTATCAAACATGAAACACGTGCACATATACTTCTGCAACAAGATTATATATGTGTGCATCTACATATTGTATGTTTTTTATGTCCCTGCAGCATATAAATACGTGCTCATCTCTAGACCTGGCTTGCTCAAGAACAGGAGATGAATTCGCATGAAAAAATCACTATTCGTGTACGAGTCATGTTTAAAACAGGTGACCCGTTAGTCACATGTTAAGCTAACGGGTCATGTCAGTGTTATCTGCGAATACTCATTAACCCGATAAAGCAGGGGTATTTTTGTAAAATTACATATTTTAATTTTTCTTTTTCTTTTTGTTCTTCTTTCTTCTTTCCCTTCTCCCCTCCCTGGACTTTCTCTGCTCATACTCTCTCTCTCACTCTCCCGTATAGTAAAAGGAAAACCAAGCTCACATTGCAACTAATCTTGTGAGGTCCAACATTATGGAGCAAAGTAAAGTAAAATATTCCAATAAAGAAAGAAAAAAGGGTTAATTACAAAAGACCACCCAAAATATGGGGTCATTTTGAGGTTTAGGCTCATTTTGTAAGACATTTACAACTACATATTCATACTCCTAGACATGTGCGGAACCACACTAAAGGCTACAATGGAATTAGGTTAATAAAATAACAACTTAGCTCAAGTTAGGGGCGGATGAATTAAGGGCCAAGAAGGGTCGCTTGACCCCACGAACTGGCCGGAAAAATGGATGTGGACAGCATGTGGCTAACAGAACGACGACCCCAAGAGATGCACGCAAGGTGCTCGACGAAAGGCATAGAGGTTGTTTTGTTTGCTGCTGTGTGAGACCCTGAATATTACCTTAGATTGTTGGGCTCGATCTCATGATCGTGTAGGAGAAAACAGTTCGTTAATCGGAGCCCCACAACCAAAGTTATGAATTCTAGAAGTTTTTACGAACTTTTAGAATTGAAGTTGTAGAGCAAGTTCGACGAAGAAGAGACTCGACGTGTTTGGGGTTGTAATCCAGCGCTTCTCATTTTAATTCCTTTTTGAAATGATCCATTAGCAAGGCGCCACATGTCTATTTTTAATTGGACTAACTTCATAAATTCATTAAAAAGTCATGTGCTTTGAAAAATTCATCGAAAATTACCTCAAACTTGTAATCACGTTTATTTTTATCTCATGACCTCCAAATCACATGTACTTTTATTTGTTTTAATTATGAATGACATTAGTATTATTTAAATTTTAAGAGTTTTTAGTTGTCTAAATTTGTTTTTTGAGTCTTTAGCCTTTTAAAATTGTCCCCCTACTAAAAAATTCATGGAAATTATCAAAAGGAAATTAATTTACAAAAATATTAGGAAAATTAATCTTTTGTTGTTTTTTTAATTTTTTTTAAATTCATATAGTCCCATGGTTCCTCCTTTTTTTAATGTGAAATAAATAAATAAATATATACTAGCCACTTGGCACATCCTCACGCATGTGCCAATTTGTTTTCTTTTATATTTTTATTTTATTTTTAAAATTAAAAAAGATAATGAGTAGTTATGTTCTATAAAAATAGGATCCATTATCAGATTTTTCTTTTAATTTTAATTTTTTAATATGAAAAAGTGTGAATTTACCATATTATCCTCATTTAATTAATAATTTCAATTCTTAATGTTTGCATTAACCAAAGGCATTTTCTCGTATTTTGAATGTTTCACCATTCTCTGCCTTTTACTTTATATATATATATATATTTAAAAAACCTTTTTATAAAATAATTGGATAGAAATGACTCATTTATCCTAAAAATACCTCAACAGTTTAGCCTAAAAAATTTTTGGCACTTTTTACAATGTAACCCTAGGACCAGAGAGAGAGAGATATATATATATATATATATATATATATGTATACATTCGAAGGAAAAAGGCAAATTTTCTAGAAAATAGTTAACTAACCTTCCATCGCATGCATCCATCTCTCTGAAGTTAGTGTGGAAGAGATGGTTCAGTAAAGTGCTCTTTCCTATCATCGATTCCATAAGAGCACTTCCAGATGAGAATGTTGTCATGGCAAGGGGTTAGGTGACATTATTCACGGAATAGTGTCGCCCTTGCAAAAGTAAATTGCACTTCTAGCAGTTGCCATGGCAATTTCGGATGAGATTTTTTGATAAAATATTCGGATAAGATTTTTAGATAAGATTTTGGTTTCAAATTTCATATAAATTTTTTTTTTCAAATTTCATATAAATTTCATCTGAATTTCAAATTTCAGATAAATTTCATTTGAATTTCAACTTTTCATTTGAATTTCAATTTTAGATAAATTTCATCTGAATTTCAATTTCAGATAAATTTCATCCGAGTTTCAAATTTCGGATAAGATTTTCACCCTATAAAATTGCGCCACGTGTCATCTGAATTTCAAATTTCAGATAAATTTCATTTGAATTTCAACTTTTCATTTGAATTTCACATTTCAGATACATTTCATTTGAATTTCAAATTTCGGATAAGATTTTCACCCTATCAACTTGCGCCACGTGTCATGTCTATCGACCTAAATTTTTCTATAAAACAAAGGCTCAGCTCACAAACCTCTCACACTACATCTTCTGAAAAATTTCAGTTCTCATATTTTAGATTTCATATTTCATCTTCCATTCACAATGTCAGACATAGAGGAGGTCTTGGAGAGGCAAGAGCGAGAAATAAGAGAAAGAAGGCGTACGAGCAGCAAGCAAAAGAGCGTAGAGAGATCTAGATCAGCAACTTGTCATGGTTGTGGCCATGCTTGATGAAGAAAACCAGAGCAGTCGTGGTTCACATGAAGGATGTGCCCTAAATGTTGACAGACATAGGCATTCTCGGGGTAAGAATCTTATGGAAGATTATTTTATCCCAACATCTCTGTACTCTGATGTTCATTTTCGAGGGAGGTATAGAATGCAACAACATTTGTTCAATAAAATCATGCATGATATTTGCAATTATGATGAATACTTTGTTCAAAAGAGAAATTGTGCTGGTGTTTTGGGACTGCTTCCCGAACAAAAGTTCACATTGTTATCTGAATGTTGGCGTATGGTGCATCTGCGATCGGTGGATGAGATTGCGGATGGGAAGTCCCTGCCTTGAGAGTTTGGTTAGATTTTGTGATGCGATCGAAACTCAGTACACGGGGACTACTGCGCCGACCCATACCAGGACTGCAGCGACCTGCGAAAGCCGAGCGGAGAGGATTTCGAGAATGATTGGTAGCATCGATTGCATGCACTAGCAATGGAAGAGTTGCCCAACTGCTTGGCAGGGTGATTACGGAAATCGGAAAGGCCAAAAAAGCATCATCCTTGAAGCCGTTGCAGGTTTCGATACATGGGTGCAGCACGTCTTTTTCGAAGTTCTGGATCTCAAAATGACTTGAACGTCTGGGTCAATTCCTGGTCTTCAATGATGTTTTGAGATGAGAAGCCCCAAAAATCACATATGAAGTCAATAATACCGTCTACCAAACTGAGTATTATCTAGCTGACGGGATCTACCCGAGATGGACAACATTGTGAAATCACTTCCGCATCCCCGAACCCAGAAGCAAAAATTATTTGCTACATATCAAGAGGGTTACAGAAAGGATGTGGAGAGGTGCTTTGGTATCCTCCAAGCTCGGTTGACGATCATTAGGGGTGCGACACGTATGTTTGATGAGGAGGTGTTGAAGAGCATCATGATGACATGCATCATTCTTCAAAACATGATTGTGGAGGATGAGTATGATTACGAAGCTGAAGAGGTGTATGAACCCGATCCCATGAACACAGCCTTGACCCGAATTTATGAAAAACCAATAGGGCCAAATGGAGCACCAGTGGAGCATGAACCGTTGGTTAGAGATAGTCTTTTCATGATTGATCGATATACGGAGATGCAATCTTCATATATTCATGAACGCCGTCAAGTTAACTTAATGGAGCATTTATGGGCGGTGAAAGGCAATGACGGTGAATGAAGTGAAGTGAAGAACATTTTTAAGATTTTAATGTTTATGTTTTATGTTTAGTTATTTTGGTTTTTTTATGCTTTGGTTGTGGTTTGTTTGTTTTTATATATTTAATGCTTTGGTTGTGGTTAGTTTTTTTATGTATGGAATGTTTTGAATAAAAAGGAATTTTATTTAATAGTTTCTTTGATAGAGAAAAATTAAACTTGAAAGTGAAAAAAATTTAGAGTTGAAAGTGAAAAAATTATCGAGTAGAAAGTGAATAATTAAACTTGAAAGTGAAAAAAATTTAGAGTTGAAAGTGAAAAATTATGGAGTAGAAAGTGAATAATTAAACTTGAAAGTGAAAAAAATTTAGAGTTGAAAGTGAATAATTATTGAGTAGAAAGTGAATAATTAAACTTGAAAGTGAAAAAAATTTAGAGTTGAAAGTGAAAAAATTATTGAGTAGAAAGTGAATTTGTTGTTAAAAGTGAAGAGTATGGATTGGTATTTATAGAAAAAAATTCAGTATTTTTTGGGGTTTGTTTAAAAATTTTAAGATTTTTTTTCATAATTTTTTGCCTTGAAAAATTCCAGGCCTTGGATTGGATAAAAATTGAAAATCGGAAGGACGGATCGCCACGTGGCGGTGGAAAGAAAAAAATAAATTGCGCTGATGACATCACGTCGACTGCCTTGCTTGCTCAGGCGGCCCCTACCTTGGGCCAGCCAGGACAAGTGGACCCCACTTTGCCCGGCACTTGTTCTTTGGAAGTCGCTTTGGCTCCCAAGCCCGAGTGGGCTGCTGGAAATGCTCTAAGCAACCAACCAATTCATTGTTAAAGATGCTAATTATTAATGGGAAATGACCTTCAATACCACCCATTTGCTAATTTTAACTAAAAATACCACCCCTTCCCAATTTTTTTACAACTAACACCTTTAAATATAAAATTATTGTCCACTTATTGTACTCATATCAATTTTTCAGAAATTGGCTTCTCTCTCTCGCTCTCTTCGCTCTATCTCTTCAGCCCGTCTCTCCTTGGTGTACCTCTCTCTCTTCGACGCAATGCTCGTTCTCCGTCAACAGTGGCTGTTCATCCAAGCATAACTCCATCGTTGACATCCACGAGGTACTGTTCATAACCCTTTTCTTTGAAATTTGGAGTTTTTGTGAATTTGGTTTATGGTGTATGGATTTGTAAGAAATTGGTTTAGGGTTTTAGTGTTTAGGGGTTGCTCAGAAATTGGGTTTGGGTTTATGGGTTTCTATGAACTGGGTAATAACTCACACCCACTCTCACTTTGTAAGGAACTAGGTGGTACAGAAGTATTTTCCATAATTAGCACACTAAGTTTGTTGGGTTCAGATGTGTAATTAGTAAACATAACCAAAGAGAGAAAAGAAAAAAAAAAGTTGGAAAATAAATTGAAGGATAGATTTTGAAGGGCTAAGTCAGTTTGGTGCAATTGAAAATGTCATCATAGTTTTGCTAGCAAAATCTGGTTTTCATTCCCCCAAAAGCTAAGTTTTAAGCCTTCTTGGAAGAAGTGAAGCAGAGAAAGAATGGGAGAAATAGATTCATCTATTGAGTGTTGTTTCTGCAACTTGGGTTTTGTTGATGGTTCTAATGGCAAAGCTAGTTTGCCATTCACATCTTCTTCTGCTCATCATATTTTTCCTCTCTCTCCATCCTTCAAGCCAGCTACAACAACACACTCAGTCACAAACCCTTCTGAAGATCCAGTAGCTTCTCAACTACCCTTCAGCCTTAACCAGCTTCAGCCATAGAAGCAACATCAGAGACTTCTGCAAAATTGAACCAACTCCATCTTTGACTCTATCCTGTTATGAAGGCAACATAACCCAGCTGCACATTATTGGCAACAATGGGTTTCCTCCACTGCCTCGTGATTTCTCAGCAGACTATTTCTTTGCCACTCTTGTTGGCTTACCAAGCTTGAAAGTGCTTTCACTGGTTTCTCTTGGTTTATGGGGGCCAATGCCTGCAAGTATTGGGCATTTGTCTTCACTGGAGATTCTCAATGTAAACACAAATTACTTAAGTGGTACAGTTCCTCTCCAACTTTCATATCTGAGGAACCTTCAGACTCTCATACTTGACCATAACAAGTTCACTGGTCAAGTTCCAGGTTGGCTGAGTTCACTTCCAGTCTTGGCTGTTCTCAGTCTGAAAAACAATATGCTTAATGGCTCTTTGCCATATTCTTTGGCATCTTTACAAACTCTCAGAGTTCTCTGCCTATCAAGTAACTTCTTGTCAAGGGAAGTGCCTGATCTCAGAAACTTGACAAACTTGCAAGTTCTTGATTTGGAAGACAACTATTTTGGGCCTCATTTTCCAAGTATGCCTTCCAAGTTGGTCACACTTGTGCTAAGAAAGAACAAGTTTCGCTTGGGAATCCAGACTGCATTAGGCTCATGCTATCAGCTCCAGAAGCTGGACATTTCATTGAATGGATTTGTAGGGCCATTTTTGTCATCATGGTTGTCATTGCCTTCCATTAAATATCTTGACATTGCTGGAAATAAACTCACTGGACTTCTCTATAAGAACATGACTTGCAATTCTGAGCTTGCTTTTGTCAATTTATCCTCAAATCTTTTGTCAAGGGATTTGCCCACTTGTCTGAAAAGGGATTCTAACAGCAGGGTTGTTCTGTATTCTGGGAATTGTTTAGTAAATGAAGATCAGAAGCAGCACCCTTCTTACTTGTGCCACAATGAAGCTCTGGCTGTGCGAATACCACCTCCGAGTGAGGAAAAGCATAGGAGAACTTATGGTAAACACGTTGTTGCATCAAGTGCAGTGGGAGGTATTGTGGGTGCAATTGCAGTTGTTGGTTTAGCTTTCATGGCTGCTAAGAAGTTTTATAGTGAGCACACTACTAAAACTCCCCAAACAAGGTAATTTCAGATACAGTCTCAGCAGTGAACACAGCTAAGCTACTCTCTGATGCAAGTAAGTTTAAAGTTTC
Source organism: Prunus mume (assembly GCF_029339155.1). Classification (NCBI taxonomy): domain Eukaryota; kingdom Viridiplantae; phylum Streptophyta; class Magnoliopsida; order Rosales; family Rosaceae; genus Prunus; species Prunus mume. The sequence goes on from NC_142700.1 coordinate 7,145,849, forward strand.
TAACTTTTTTTATTTTATTTTATTTTATTTATTTTATAAATATTTTTATAGTTGTTCCTTTTGGTACCAACTTTTTGTTGCTTATGTTTAATGTACGAGGATCAAGGCTGATTTTGCGAAGAAAATAAATGAAAAAGGGAACTTGCTGTATAGATTAGCAACCATTTCCATGTGATCTTTTTATTTTATTTGAGTAGCATGAAGGTTATGATTTCCATAGAAGTCCAAGAACTAGACTGATGTATGTTTCCAGAAAATTCCAGGAAGAACTACTAATTATAGAAAATAGTTTCCAAAAACTATATTGCTACCCCAAAAAGACATATTAGCTTATTTTGGAGTCTTTAGGTTCGAACTAAGATGGAGAGAATTATATTTTATTGTACCACCAATTCCTTATAGTTTTCCTTGGATATTCTGAAATTCTGAAATATGGAGAATATGGTAAATCTTGTTCAGGTCCATGCTTTTCAGTTTCAAATGAAGCATTTTTCACATGCTAATTTAGCATGTTACAATTCGTGAATCTTTCATTTTTGCTATAATGATAAACTCGACAATTCTGGCTTATACATCCAGGAAAGCAATTTTTCTTGCTCAAATTGACTGCTCAAAATTTTATTCTTATTAAAACCCCAGGCACTACTTCATTCAAATTGGCAGTAGGTAAATAAATTAGCATCACTATTCCTTTTATAATAAGTCATAACACTAGAATCCTTTCTTTGCAGAATATATATCAGACACAATGAAGCTGGGAGCTAGCCTTCCTGCTTATAGAACTTTTGCTTTGGAGGAGCTTCAGGAAGCCACCCATAACTTTGATGATTCAACATTACTAGGTGAAGGTTCACATGGACAGGTATTCATTCTTTATAGGTGCAAAACAATTCTAACTAATTCAGTACATCGTAATAGTAATACGATGTTCTCTCTTAATTTGCACCTGCTTTCACATTTTATGTTTCTTGCTTATATAATTCCATCCATTTGGATATGCAAAAGATCCTTTGTGGATTGAAGAACCTCAGATAAGAGACAATATATATTATGTAGATGTTGAATTTAAATACAATTTAGGACAAGATACATTTCAACAAGCTTTATCTAACTACTCGGGAATAAATAATATACAGGTCGGACTAAATTACGATGGCTCACCGATGCATGGTGGGTTCTCCTGTGTGTCTAGGTTCTTGATTTTCATCTAGTCTCCAGTTCTTGGTACACAATTGAAGAACTACATAGTTGAAGCAACTTAAATACACACACTGACATATGTATGTGTGTATGAATGTGTATATAGATTTAGTTATCTCGATTTAATTTAGAGTTCATACTCCTCAAAAGCATGATGTAAATAGATTTAGGAATTACTTTGTAGAACTTCTGATATGCTTAAAACGTGAGACTTCTCCACCTTAAACAAGCTTCTGTTGAGTAAAGATTCCCTTTAAAACTCCAAGGTGGCCTCACATTTAATGAAAAAAGAGTAGAAATTGAAAGAGAACAAAAGACTAATTTTCAAAAGAGGTTGCAGGAGCACATCTAGTCCTTTCAAGCAGCCGTTTTCAAGGCATGCTACCAATTTAGGCGCGTCGGACACACTAACCTTATTATATCCATGTCATAACAAATAAGGTTACTTATGTATTTCCTGGTGTCCTTGAAACATATATTAAGATATGCTACTCCTGTTAAGTTATAATATATCAGCCTTTCAAATCGACCAAATTATTTTAAAAAATCCTTTGAGTTTTGTTTAATTTGAATCAAACTTTCAACGATTGGATCGGATCCAAATCTGAAATGGTAATGGGAATTTTTCAAGGGGTTGTGAAACTCTGCTCGTTCTGAGAAGATACTCATTGATGTTATACCATCAGATAGATCTTATGCATATTGCAATGGTTCGCGGAAAGTCTACTATAAATGTTAAAGTGGTCCAATACTTATCATTTGAATTTGTACAAGAATTTGGAATATGTTTGTTCTAGTAAATTGTCCTATGCACTATTGACTAATATACTTTGTTCAAGAAATCTTGAGAGTTTTCAGCAAGCAATTTTCTCACTCTTACTGCTTCAAAATAAAATAACAATGCCAGATATATAGAGGGAAGCTCCCTGAAACCTTTGTTGCTATAAGAGGCTTGAAAATGAGAAAGAGGCAGAGTCCACAGGTCCACACACACCTTCTTGAGCAGATTTCAAAACTGAGACATAGCCATTTGGTTAGTGCTCTTGGACATTGCTTGGAGTGCCATCCAGATGATTCAGGCGTCAGTAGAGTATTTCTTATACATGCCATACAGGTTGCAATGGAGAGTAAAACCCCACTCACTACTTTCTTCTTCTTCTTCTTTTTCTGTGATTGATTTCCTCCCTCATTGTCTTAGCATTTTCAGCAATTAAATATTCATTGCTAACACTTGGTTTGGCAGAAGGACCTCCAGGACGGAAGCTTACCTGGCCGCAGAGAATAATAGCTGCAATTGGAGTTGCAAAGGGTATTCAGTTTCTGCATACAGGGATTGTTCCTGGTGTTAAATCAAATAATTTGAGCATAAAAAATGTCTTATTGGATCACGATCTTCATGTAAAAATAAGCAGCTATAACCTACCTCTTTTGGCTGAAAGCAGGGGAACGGTAAGACATAAAAAATATGTATCTGTTTGGGTGAATGCATCACCCTTGAGATTGTCCTGACTTAACTTTTGCTTTTTAATCCTTCAGATGGGCACCACAGTTTCTTCTCCGGCACCAAAAGGAAGCGTTCAAGCGAGGTACTAACATGCTTACTTTCCCAAATTCATACACTACTTTTCTAAACTGAATTCCCTTTTCATATTTATATACAAATGAACAAGACAAATAATTTCTCTGCCAAAAAATAAAAAAAAATTGTAAAAGAGAAGGTAGAATCTGTAGGTGACCTGAAAATCATCAATGTGGAGACATAGAAGTTCCTTTCTTGGGAGGTTTGGCTTATGGAGAGGAAGCTACTCTAGTTAGTTATACTTGTTTCCTTTGTAATTTGCTTTGAGGCCAGAAATTTTTTAAAAAAGATAAAAATGTAATCTGTTTTGGATATTTACACCATGAGATTGGGGGAAGGGAAAGAGGTCAAATAAGGATTCCTTTACACCATGAGTTTGCATATCTGATGCTTTCTGCTGAGGTTCCCATTTATGTCAAGCCTCTTTTTTGCTTTTTTTCTTTTGGCTTGTCATATCTGTGTGCCAGATAGCTGCATTTGGCACTATGAACTGACTTGGTGGCAGTTACAAATTAACATAGGTCTTAATTCTGGAACTGTCATTCATAAACTCTATCTCTGTACTCAACCCAGTTGTTTTTGCAGGTCGGTCTCAACCAAGTGTTGATTGCAATATTCTAAAGAAGATGACCATACATTGTTATTTTATGTAGGTGTGCGTATGAGATGGCTTAGCTTTTATTGGTTTGGTTGTTCCAAGTTTTATGTACACAATCTCACAGTAACTGCCGAGTTGTTTTTCATTTCATGTATTTCTCCGTGGTTTTTTTCCCCCAATAAGCTTGAATGGATTTTCTTTTCTGTTGTATTTGGCCCTTCTCTTTTCAAGCATGCCAAAAGAGAGCGAATAGGGGGAGAAAGAGACAGAACGAAGCTAGAGAGAAAGACATAGAGAGAAAGAGAGCAAAGAGAGAGATAGAGAGTTGCACTAGAGAGAGAGAGAGAGAGAGAGAGAGAGAGCCAAGAGAGACAGAGAGCTGCGATAGACAGATACCAAAGAGAAAGAGAGATGTGCCAGAGAGAGAGCTGAGTGAGCTAAGAGAGAACAAAATTTCTGAACATGTCAAAAATCAGCAATAAGTGGACAATAATTATATTTTTATAAGTGATATTGTAATACTATTGCTATTGTATTGTGGTTATATTGCTCTAATATTGCCTCTATAGTGTACATATATTGGCCTAATATTGCTATTATATCATATGTCAATGGCCATTTGTTCTAATAACTGAGTCTCCACTTCATTGAAAGTAATCCTGAATTTAAATCTCGTGGACACAACAATTGTTATTCATCCTTATATTAGCATGAATTGATGTTGACCTTTGAAATGATAGTTGGAGTTGCACAAAATCTGAAGAATATAACCATGAAATGGTTGAATGTTTCAACAACGGCTTCAAAATATTCCGAGATTATGCTTCGGTCATCTCACCAGACTACAATTGGAGATGTAGCTGGTGTCTGGGAGGTGCTGAATATGGGTGCTAAGGGAATGACTCATCATAGCCTCGTGCATGCAGCGAGGAGAAAGGACAAAGACATGGATCTTTTGATGGACCTGTAGTAAGGGTGAGTGATGCTTCAGTTCATCTCACCTGAGTACAAGGATCTTTTGTTGCCTTCGTTTTCCCTTCGCGGGATAGTATTGTTAAAGTTCGGTGGCGATTCCTTTTGCATGTGTAAAATATAGTCTGTAATGGATGTGTGTGTATTGTATGTAGATTCACTTAATATTGCTATTCTATTGTATTTATATTGCCTTAATATTGCCTTTGTATTGCATAGATAGTGTAATCATATTGCTACCCTATTGGATGTATATTGTAATACTATTGCTATCGTATTGTCCTTATATTGCTCTAATATTGCCTCTGTAGTGCATGTATATTGGCCTAATATTGCTATTATATCGTACGTCAATGGCATTTGGTCTAATAACAGTCTCCATTTCGTTGAAAGTAATCCTGAATTCAAATATCACGGACACAACAATTGTTATTCATCCTTATATTACCATGAATTGATGGTGACCTTTCAAATACATCGATTCATATTCAAAAGGAAAGTAATTCTCTCCCTCAATGAATCGTCGTTCAAAAGAAGGCAGCTATCAAATATTGGGTACAAAAATGCAAGATCCCCGGTACATTAATTGGGCACAAACCACATATTACAAAACCAGTATGATTTTTGGCATGCTTGAAAAGAGAAGGGCCAAAGTTCGATAAAATATTTTGGGATGGTTGAAGATTCTTGGACACCTTTTTTCTTTTCAAGTAGTTTTGTAGAAACAAGTTCTACACTTGGGCTTTTATCGGTTATATTTTAAGGCAAGTTCTACACCGAGCTTGTATCGATTATATTTTGTTATGAAAAAAATAAAATTACTCTCTGCAATTGTAAGATGGTGCAAGATCGGTGTCCTTGTCATAAATTTGACAACATTAAATTGGAAAATATGACCTTTTTCCAATTTAAGTGATCAATTGCAACTAATTTTGATATTGTAGTACACAACAGGGTTACCTACTTGTGAAAGAGTGGAAATATCCTTATATATCTGAATTTCACCCTCACGCTATAGATTTTTTTTTTATATGGTTTATTGGCAACAATTCATATAAGATTTTCCATTGTGGAAGAGTAATCTGATTGTATAGGGAAGCATTGCACAAGTTCTCTTTCATTGTTTTTTTGTGTAGATAAAGCCTGGCTTGTACTTGATGAAGTGTGAGAAATGATGCAAAAATTTGCACAAAACAACCAATGAATGTAATTCAAACCAGCACCTTTGTTGTATACTACCAAACATCAAATGCAAATTAACATCTATCTCATGGTTTGGCTACAAATGCCACCAAGCACATGCTCAACTTATAAGTTTGTAACCCTAATTTCATCGATTGAATCTTCACCTACATTCATAACACTTTTTACCATACATAACCAGCACTGTTTTACAAACAAGCCTAAAACCTTCATCCTGAAGCCTGATAACTAGCAGCAGATGCAAGATCCATAGGATCAAGGAACACAACTACAGCTACAAGCATACAACAAAGCCCGGTAACTCAACTACAGCTACAAGCATACAACAAAGCCCTCAGGTGGGAAGTTCCAGCAATCCACAACATGACAGAAAACATACTCGTTTACAAAGACAATAACCAAGACAAGATGATAACCCAGGGCATCGGATAGCATCATACAACCCTAAACCCCCTCTATAAAAAACATACATCAAAACCTAAGTTTTCTCTTACTCATCAAGATCCTAGAACCCTGACACAACTGGCAACCTGAAACATAACTTCTAATCAATCATTACTACTAAAAGGCCTTGATGTTTCTAATCTAATGTTCTAAAACTGATCTCCCGAGGTATTTAGGAATTATTTGGATTCGACACCCACACCAAATTTCCATACTTGCTAGCAACATAATGCATTCATCCCTCTAATACTTTTTCCCCATTGTTAATTGTGAATCAACAGCTGAGAAGTAACAAGAAGATAAACAATTATACATATGTTCATTTGCTAACAATGAAACAAGTAAATAACATACTCCAATGCAGTAGCACCTATTTAGATGATAGAAGAAACTCCAATGCAGTACATATGTGAAAAACACAGCTCTTCTGCAATGCAGTAAGAAACAAATCTGTTTTTTTTCCTAGCAGTGATGAAAAGTAAATACAGTTAAGACAAAGAAACAAAAATGGTAAAAGTGCAATAAATCAACCCAATGAGACAAACCAGATACAACTCTTTCTCACCAAATTCCACAATGATTTTCAGTTATTGAAATAGAGAGAGAACTGACAACACATTTTAAAGAAAAGCAATTTATCAATGTCATTGCGAAACATTGTAACATTAGACTCAGCAAATTGTTTTGATAGGAAACATTAGATCTGAATCATAATTCCAAAATCATTAAATTCTACACTTTCAAGAGAAACCCTACTCAATTATCTCAAATTCCAAAACCAAAAACTACCCGTATCCTCTGGAAAATAAGATCCCGCCATCATCTCTGTGCATTCTCCACCAGTCACATTCCCATATATGCATTACCAAAGGCACCAAAACAAAGCAATCAGCATTTCATAGAAGAAAAGAAAACAATATAACTCACATACTCCCAATCAATCAAACTAAAACTGAAAATAACCCATTAATTAAAAGTTCAAATCAAAACCAACCTGTCTTCCTCAGGAATATGTGAATGTGTTAGCTTCAAAGTGAGCCCGGGTTTAGGCTCTTCAAGTATAAGCCTCACCTGGAAAAATTCAAACAAAACATACTCAACCCACAAATCAGAAAACCATTTAAAACCAACCAAGAATTCATTCCCACTAGAAAGAAAAACACTTGACATACCGTTGAATCAATGCCATCTGGCCAACTCCCAAATCTCCATTTCTGCACAATCAAACTCCCATTCTGCAACTCCAAATTGGTACCCGTCACCGACCCATCGAAAATGCTAATCTGCCCATTATCTTGGCATTGCTCTGACTAAAAACCTTCCATCTATTCTCATCCATCAAAATCTCAAACAAATCTTTCGCTCTGCAACTAAACTTCTCAGTCATACTAATCGTCTTGAACCCTTCACAGCGCTGAGGGATCACTATATCCCTTCTCAAAGGTCTACCAGTGTCATCTTTCCGCTCAGGTTCTTCACTACACTCACTACTACAAAATAACCCTTGCGCGACCAAATTTTGCGCGACGAAAAATTATTCGTCGCACAAAGACACTTCGCGCGACGAAACTCAAAACCGTCGCTAAAAACCTTCGCGACCAACTTTTGCGCGACGAAAAATAATTCGTCGCTCAAAGTGACTTTGCGCGACCAACTTTTGCGCGACGACAATACGTCGTCGCTCAAAGTCTTGCGACCAAATTTTGCGCGACGAAAAATAATTCGTCGCTCAAAGTAACTTTGCGACGAAAAAAATTCGTCGCACTAAGTAACTTTGCGCGACGAAAAAGCGATTCGTTGCTCAAAGACACTTTGCGCGACGAAACACAACTCGTCACGCAAAGCTACTTTGCGCGACGAAACAATTAACTTCGTCGCGCAAACTCCTTATAAAAATAAATAAAATAAAAAATTATTTTTTAAAATCTTTGTTAGAAAAATATATTATTGTTGTTTGGATTGGGTTTTTATTAGAAAATATATTTTTTAAATTGACGATCGAATTAGTTCATTGTATTCATATAGGGTCAAAGAGTGTAGCTATAAAAAATCAACAAAATCGGAGTTAAAATAACCGTTAAATTGTGATTTTTCATTTATAACCGTCGAAAAGTTTTGTCCCATTACTTGGTCTCTGAATGTTTATTTTTTGGATTTTTGGCGTATATGATCTCGAAGTATAAACAAACAAGTTTGACGGTTGGATCGTTCAAACTAGTTTCGTAGAATGCGTATGCCATCAAAACAATATATTCACTAACAATTAAAAGTTTATTTATACTTTTGTTAAATATAACATAAGATTTTGTGGTATCCACTAGTGTAAATATTTTAAATTGAAGATCAAATTCAGTCATTGTATTCATATAGGGTAAAGGAGTGTAGCGGTAAAAAATCATCAAAATCGGAGTTAAAATAACCGTTGAATCATGATTTTTCATTTATAACCGTCGAAAAGTTTTGTCCCGTTACTTGATCTCTGAATGTTTATTTTTTGCGATTTTTGGCGTATATGATCTCGAAGTATAAACAAACAAGTTTGACGGTTGGATCGTTCAAACTAGTTTCGTAGAATGCGTATGCCATCAAAACAATATATTCACTAACAATTAAGAGTTTATTTATACTTTTGTTAAATATAACATAAGATTTTGTGGTATCCACTAGTGTAAATATTTTAAATTGAAGATCAAATTCAGTCATTGTATTCATATAGGGTAAAGGAGTGTAGCGGCAAAAATCATCAAAATCGGAGTTAAAATAACCGTTGAATCAATATTTTTCATTATAACCGTCGAAAAGTTTTGTCCCGTTACTTGATCTCTGAATGTTTATTTTTTGCGATTTTTGGCGTATATGATCTCGAAGTATAAACAAATAAGTTTGATGGTTGGATCGTTGAAACTAGTTTTTTGAATGCGTATGCCATCAAAACAATATATTCACTAACAATTAAGAGTTTATTTATACTTTTGTTAAATATAACATAAGATTTTGTGGTATCCACTAGTGTAAATATTTTAAATTGAAGATCGAATTAGTTCATTGTATTCATATAGGGTCAAGGAGTGTAGCTGTAAAAAATCATCAAAATCGGAGTTAAAATAACCGTTAAATCGTGATTTTTCATTAAGAACCGTTGAAATTTTTTGTCCCGTTACTAGATCTCCGAATGTTTGTTTTTTATGATTTTTGGGGTATACGATCTTGAAGTATATACAAACAAGTCTGACGGTTGGATCGTTGAATGGTGTGTGTATATATATACATATTTATTTACTTATTAAGTAGCTTTAAATTTATTTATTTTGTATGTATAACACTTAAGAAATTGGTATATACATTTATTAGGTAGCTTTAACCTTATTTATATTTTAAATCGTAACAATTATTTTTATAAATATCGTGCTATGAACCAATTTTTCGTCTCTCAAAAGTTTGCGCGACCAACAATTCGTCGCCCAAAACTCTAAAAATTTGGTCGGGTACCAAAAATGGGACGCGGGATGAAAAAAAAAAATAATAATTTAGGCTTTATGCGACCAATATATATTTTAAATCACAAAAAATTTCATGGTACCAAAAATGGGACGCGGAATTTGTTTATATAATTTTTAGACTTTGCGAGACCAATATGTATTTTTTCGCGCAAAAATTTCAAAATTTGGGCGGTACCAAAAATGGGACGCGGGATTTTTTTGACTTTTGCGACCAATATACTAATATTCGTCGCGCAAAACTTTGCGTGACCAATACTCCAATATTTTTCGTCGCGCAAAACTTTGCGTGACCAACAATGTCGTTCGTCGCGCAAAGTGATACGGTTTTTAAAATGAAAATAACTCCTCCACCATTTTCTCAATGTCTTTCTCTACTCTTTCCTCTCCTCTCTCTTTCCCTCTCCCCAAATCCCACCATTTCTCTCACACTCACTCCTCTCACTTAATCTCTCATCATCTCTCTCTTCACTATCTCTCACTCTCACTCACTCTCTCATCTCTCTTTTCACTATCTCTCACTCTCACTCACTCTCTCATCTCTCTATCACTATCTTCTCTAATTCTCTCACACTCATTTCTCTCTCTCATTCTCACTCACTCTCAATCTTGCCAAAAGGTAGATTCTCTCCATATTTTAATTTTTTTTTCATTAATATGTATTTTTGGAGTTAGTTTTGAGTTTGTGTGGGGTTTGGGGTTGAGTAAAGGGGAGGGATTGAAGTTTGGGTTGGATTTGTGGTACAACAATTTTAGGGGAGATTATCCCCTTTTTTTTATTGTACTTTGTTAATTTATGTGTACATTTTGAATATTATATATATATATTTATTGGATAATTTGATCACCATTTTTCATATGTAATTTTATTTTGAATATGTCAATTTAAATTAAAGTAATTAAATTTAAAAAGTAAACATTTGAATAAATTAATATCAATTTAAATTAAAGTAACGAAAAAAATCATACAATTAAATTAAATTTAAAAATTAAAAATTCGAAATAATTAATATAATTAAATTAATATTAAAGAAATAATAAAACAAAAAATCAAAAACCAAAATATTTCGTCTCGTAAATATTTGCGCGACATTAATATTCGTCACAAAACTATAAAAATTTGGTGGTACCAAAAATGGGACGCGAGAAATTTTTTAAATTTTAAATCGCGCAAAGTTTTGCGCAACTAATATTTTCGTTGCAAAGTCGCTGCGCGACAAATATTTTAAATCGCGCAAAGTTGCTTTGCGCGACCAATCTCGTCGCGCAAAGTCACTTTGCGCGACCAATATGTTTCGTCGCACAAAGTGACTTTGGCGACTAATATTTGTTAAATCGCGCAAAGTCTCTTTGCGCGACGAATAAAATTCGTCGCGCAAAGTCTTTCTCCACGATCTTTGCGTGACGGAATCTGCTGTGACAGTTTCGTCGCGCTAAAATTTGTGCGACTATAATGTATTTTGCGCGACGAAATTCTCTTCGTCGCTCAAAGTGAAAAATGTAGTAGTGACTGTCCATACTCATTTCCACCTGCACCAAACAACTTTGGTACGCTTAGAATGATAAAAAAGGTAACCTCTGGGGTCTAGTTCAACACTCTCAAGAGAACCAAATAAAAGCCCTACATGGAAGCAGAAGAAATAAAATATCCTAGATGTTGTTATATACATGAATTAAAAAGCAACCATCTTTTGGTATCCGGCTTAAAAGCAACCAAATTTTATATTAAGAAGCATTTACTTGAAAACTATCACAGCTCCTACTTCAAAACTCAAAAAAAAAGAACAATATATTTTCTATGGCCTCACAACCTGCATCACATTACCTGCCAAAAGGACTGCAGTAAACAATAAGATCATGTTATCATCTAAAGCGAATCATAAGAGGTCTGAAGTTTCACACAAATATATCATAGACTCATAGGGCACCATTCAGTACCATTTAGAGCTGACAAAAACACATTTTAGGAAGATCCATCAAATATACTATAGATGATAAAATTGTGGTGTTAAATACAAGAATATTATTCAAAACCAATAAAAAACAATAAAAAAGCATTAATAAACAAAGCTAACAATGAGCATTGCAGAAGAAAAACTACATTATAAAGTTCATTTAATCCATAGGATTGGGAATTTAAAAAGTATTTTTGTTCAACCTCGCGACTCCATAAAACACAGATAGGTTTATAAGAGAATTTCTCAAACTCTTGAGCTTTCAAACAAATAAAATTAAAAAAACTACAGTACTTTGAAGAAGAAAAAGACAGAAAAGGGAAGGAAAACAGAAATTTCATTTGACAGTTTTAAGATTCTGCTCTTTGTAGTAACCATCAGCTCCTTTTAAACTTGAGAAGAATCACCAGACCAGTACAAAAACACTGATGCAGCTATTTGGGATCTGCACATTTAATAAAAAATTATGAAAACTAATTTCAAAAGAGAGGTTTAAAACCCAAAATCCCTTTAAAATGAATACAAGTTAAGACTTCAAAGTCCAAAGGCGAACTGGTCTCGGCAGTTAATTTCTAAATGCAAGAATGATATCAACTTGCTGCAAAAACATTAGATAATTCAAAATGCTTAAATTCAAAAACTTGGACAAGAAAGTATCCATCTTAAGGAGCTGTACAAAATAAAGAAGCAATAATATTGAAAAAGATCCTAACAATTGTAAAAGAATTGCTCAAAAGAACGCACACTCCCTTGATCAATTGAAAAGTCACTTATTCAGTTCTTGAAAATCAATCTAAATACCCAGCAAGCCAAAGTTTCTATCATCTAAAACCAAAAGCCAATGTGTTTTCACACAACAAATTATACCCCAGGCCTTTCCTCGCAATGGAATCACCCCTGCATTGACTATAGATGGCATCTAAAACTTGAAAACCCTAATAGCCTTCAGTAACCTAGTAAATCAAAATGAATAGGATTCAAGCAATGATGTTCTATTTCCTATTAGCCTGTACAATTAAATCTTCTACACTCATTCAATTAAACTTACTAAAGTACAAATAGTATTTGACTACCAAAAAAGGAATAGTATAAGAGTGACTTTGTGATCAGTTGTGGTGTGAGCGTGAGAATAACTCAAATTATCAAGTAAAAGAGTGATTTTGTTATACCTCAGGGGCACCTAATGCCCCAAGTAAGGAGCGCCACCAGATTGCCCAACACCATGCTGCCCTCTTCCTGAACCACCTTGCCCTATCTGCGGGTTCGGGTAGCCACCTTGCATTGCACCTTGATTTCCATAGCTTCCCATCATTCCAGGGCTTATACTTGCCTGATTCGCATACCCACCCTGTATGGCATGTCCTGCACCAGGAACACTCGAGTTCACATTCGGAGCCGTTCCAAAAGGTTTGTCACATTCGGAACCCACTCCTTCTCCTCCTTGTTCCCGATTCCCAATTGTCCATCTTCACCCGAGCCCCTGTGTGTAGTAAGACAAATACAATGAAACGTGTTTTACTCTGTGTGTGTCTCTCTGTGCTTCACCAACCAACCATAATAGCACAATACCACAATAGCATAGTGAAAAATATGAGAGAGAGCAGATAGATACCAAGTGACAATGGCAGCATCGGATGCCATTTGAACCTGAAACAGTGCTTGAATTGAAGAAGGGAGACGTTTATAAACTAATAAAACTATAAACTAGAAACAAACCATAAAGCTAGCAGAGAGAGAGAGAGAGAGAGAGAGAGAGCGGAGCACTGTGACTGTGTTTATCAATATATCACGGAAAATAGCTTAAAATGCCACCCATTTCATAATTTTAACTAAAAATATCAATCTCAAAACCATATAAGATGACCCAAAATAAAAATCCATCACCCAATCTTTACCTAAAATCACAATCACAATAAAGAAAAATAAATTAGGGAAATCTGAAGCCCATATCAGATATCTCATCAATTCCAAACCCTAGACTCTAGAGAAACCCCTAAACCAATTTCATACAAACCCATAAACCCTAAACCAATTTTAGAGCAACCTCTAAACCCTAAAACCATAAACCAATTTGGAAGAAACCCCTAAACCAATTTCATACAAATCCATACACCATAAACCAAATTCACAAAAACCCCAAATTTCAAAGAAAAGGTTTGTGAACAGTACCTCGTGGATGTCAACGATGGAGTTAAACTTGGATGAACAGCCACCGTTGAGGGAGAAAGACGATTGCGTCGAAGAGAGAGAGATTCACGAGGGAGAGAGACAGGCCGAAGAGAGAGAGCAAACAGAGTTAGAGAGAGAAGCCAATTTCTGAAAAACTGATATGGGTACAATAAGTGGGCAATAATTTTATATTTAAAGGTGTTAGTTGTAAAAAAATTGGGAAGGGGTGGTATTTTTAGTTAAAATTAGCAAAAGGGTGGCATAGAAGGCTATTTCCCATTATTAATTAGGGCCCTATTAATTAAATATACTTTAATTAAAAAGGGCTTAATTTAGTTACCGCTACTCTGAGGGCCCATGATGGCAACAACCACATAGTAGATCCTACAAGTAAGTAGCAAAGATGGTTCTAGTGAGTGAGATGAGACAAGCTTAAGCTAGCTGAGATTAGGAATTAATATCATACACAACTTCACAAATCCACTTTCCTCAGCTTAAGCTAGCTGTGTATGGCCATCCCACAACTTGACTGTTTTCATAACACAAAATATACAATCAATGATCCAAAATACAAAACCAGAGATACAGAGCATTCAAAACATGCTCTGCTTCTCTGGTAAGAAATCTTCGATCTCTGGCTGTTTGATTCCTAAATTGTTTTCATCTTCATTCTTGCTTTTTCTTTACTCTTATTCCTATTACGTTGTGTTCTACTTGATTGTAACTTGAAATGCTATTAGGGACTCTATTAGTGGTTACTGATTAGTATTGACAGATTAACAGCCATTTGAAACTTAATTAGTTTGCTTCTTGGGGCAGGCTCTAAAATTCTTCTTAGTTATTAGCCTTTGGTTTGCCTTGGTGTGGAAACTTGGAAACCATGACCAATTTTGTTTGCATCAGAAATTTCTAGCATATGGATCTGAGGACTTGATGCAGCAACTAATTAATTAGAGATGCGTTAGCTAGCTCTGGATTCTTGCATTTAGTTAATTCCTGGTTTAGTGCATCCCAAGTAAGAACTGATATTATTCTTTGTTTGATGCAGGTCTGATGAATAAAAGGCAGAAGACAATCTACTAGTGATGAATCTTATGTTATTTGTTTTTGGGAATCACTTGACATTTAGGTTGAACTTAAATATGTAGAATTTTGTTTTTGAGACATCTTGTGAATTTGTTGGAAGAATGTTAGATATATGGATTGCTTTTGAATGCAATGAATTATTTGATGCTATAAATTTTAGGGAGATTCACTATAATACCCAATATAGGAGCCCAAATTATAAAAAACCCTTATATGAAATGGACTTTAGAAACACACCCAAAGCTCATTTACAATATAACAAAAAGGCTTTTAACTTCTTTTAAATTACAAAACTGCCATTGATTTCTTAAAACAAACCCAACCTAAAAACCTTATAAAAAAAAGCCCAAAACACTCAATAGGACATCGAAGTAATTTAATAATTAAAATTAAATTCAATAGGGCCAGCTGTCATTTTTTTGGTTTTTTTGGGTATGTTTATAGAAATTAAATAGTGTAAGGTTTATTTATAGTTTTAGTGCTAAGAATGAGTATTTGACTAAATATCTCTAAATTTTATCTACAACATTGTTTAAAAGAAATTAATTGTGATTTCATATTGTAATACAATAAATAAAAAACATGGAGAGGTAAACCTAATTAGTTACCAACTTTTTGAAACACATTCGTGACCAAGCAAGTAGGTCACTAATGTGGGCACATGACCCAGTTTCAGTGACCAAAATGCATGCTTTGGTGACCAAATTGTAAGCCCTTTAGTGACCAAAGTTGTGGTCCCTAATAGCATTTTTATTAGTGACCAGACAGGGATAGCCACTAATTATTTGTGTTGTAGTGACCAATAGTTGACATGGCCACTAAATAGAATTTGTGACGAACTTCTAGTGACCACCCAGTGACCACCAATAATTGGACACTGATTGCATTTAGTGACCAAAAAGGATAGTTTCTGTGACCAAGTGGGTGGCTACTAATACCTGTTTTTCTTGTAGTAGATGGAAATACTGTTGAGTTTGAACAATATGGTGTAAATTTGGCTAATACAATCTTGAAATGATTTTTTGGAAAATGAGAGGTAATTAGAAATTGTTATTCTTTTGAGGAATATAATACACAAGCTATACACATACAAATATAAATATAAGAATTAATATTTGTCAATCAAACCAAACAAAATAATAAAATATTATAATTTGACATGATGTTCAGCTCTTAATTGCAGCTATGGAAAGTTAATAATTTGTGTCACCAAACTCTCTCATCGGTGACCAAGAGCAAAAGTCACGAAAAGGCATATGTAATGTAATAAAAGCTCAAATTGTAACACGCAAAATAAAGTACCTACTGTCCCATCCAATCCAGTCGCGTCGAGTCTACCCCTTTGTTTACCCTCCTCCTGAGCGGTCGGTTGCTGCAAATGGGAGTGCAACAAGAGCCGCGACAATCCCTTCTACCAGAAAAGCTACCGCCGTCTTTTGCAAATAATGCAACTTGCTGCTAGCCTTCTGAAAATACAAAAGCCACTTTCTTCTTAAAAATAAAGAATGTTTTCAATTATAGGAATCAGTTAAATTATTATTTTTGTTTAGTTTCAGGTCAAAGTTGAGACTTAGGCTCGTCACCTGAAACTAATCAAACATGAAACACTAGTTATTACACTCAGAAAAGAAAATATGGTTATATCATTTTCAAATTTCACAAAGTTTTATTTAAAAGTAGTATATAAACAGAAAGAGAAAGCAGTTCATTCCAAAAACTCAAGCGACAAAAGAATTCATTTATTCCACATACAAAATTGTAAAATGATAAATCGCAAAAACAGGTAAATTACTGAATTTAAATGTAAGCTAGTTAAGAGACATTATATATAAAATATACCAGTTCTTTCTTAGCTTCCTGGACATGATGTTTAGTCTCTTTTATGAACTGATTCCACAACTTTTTGCACTCAAGTGGTGTGATTAGGGTATCCTCTGAAGAGACCTAAGTCGGAGTTAATTCTTCATGAGAAATCAGTTTGGTGAGTAATTTTTCAGTTTGGTCTCGGATTCATAACACACATACCATACCGATGTAGTGTTATTAATTCGGTCCCAAAGTATAATATGTGGTAACAATTTGAATAAATTAAAGTAACAAAGATAAAGTAGAACTGGTGAAGTACCTCATTCCAAGTCCTTGAGGCAAGAGGATCTATAGAGTCTTTTTTCTTCTTTTCCTTCTTGAGGCAAGAAGAAAATAGAACGTTTTCAATATCGTCTTGCATCTCATTTAAGCGAATGACAGCCAAAACTGCTAAAAGTTTAAGAGACTGCATCAAACATATAACAAAGTTAGGTCACTAAATTAAGTATCTAACAATAAAATACAGGAAACTGTTATAGTTCCGTGGGCAAAAGTTTCTAGTGATTACAGCAGAACGAGCATCCTTGGTAGCAGTTTTAATTGCTTTCTTATTTTTCAAAACCCTAGGGTTTAAATCACTATCATTGTCGAAGACGCTTTCAAACCTGGACAAATGTTTTTAAAAAAAGTGATAAGCAACCGACATGAGAAAGAAAAATGAAGATAATTTATCGACAAGTTGGCTACCGTTTTTTCATGAGGGTCAAAACCTCATCAGCTTTGCCTCTTACATTTTTCTCCACCTCATTTCTTGCACAGTTCATTAAATTTTGCTTCATTTTCGAAATTGTTTCCTCATCCAACTGTCCATCTAGTTCAGTTGAAAACGTTGATATTGCATTTGCAACCTCAAACTTAAGCATGTCTCTTATTAGAGCCCAAACGTCTTTTCCACCATCTTCAAGAAGAGCCTCATCGACCTTTTCAGTTAAAGAGGTGGAAAGTTGGTTCTGAGAAAGAAAAAAAAAAGGTCGATAACATGTTCCGCGTATTTTAATATAATGTGTCGACAACATGTTCATAAAACGGGTCAATAACTTGTGGATACGCATTGACAAGTTATTACACAGAAGACTACGTTATGAACATAAGATATATATATATATATATATAACACTACCTCATACTTGACTTTCAATTCTGACAACTTGGCGCTATGAGATGCATCTGCATCTTTATCACATAGAAGTTTTTTCCCAACGATTGAAGAATCCAAATTAGCCTTCTGCATGGTGGCATCTGAAAGCACAAACATGGATGGGAAATATCATACCTCAAGAAAGATTGATGTTGTGTTTGCCAAAATTGCGATCTTGATCACCAACAAAATCGCAAATGCTATTACCTGCACATCCTTGCCTAAACTTAGGCATGGAAGCCTCAAAACTTGTTGTACTAGTGCTAGCAGATGAATCAAATAATCCTTCTTCGTTAAATGACTGCTTCACCTTAAGCTCTTCAAGGGAACGCAGGTGTTCAAGGATAGTAGCATACGCAGCGTGGACAAGCTGTAGTTCAGAGGAAATTAAGCAAGATTTTTTGATGAAAAAATTAGGCAAGATTTTGAGCATAACTAAACTCTTTGATAAGTTAGAGAGGGAGAGAGACAAATGACATACATAAAATGCTTTTGACTCCAACAGTTGTTTTCTTGTTGAGTTCCTTACACCTTCGTCAAAGTCCATGGTCTCCATATCATATCTATATGATGCATAAGCAAGATCAAAGGCCAAACACACAAATGATCATGTACTGATCAGTAGATAGCATGGGCCAGAGTTATACTTTCAGAATTTTATTAAATAATGGTACAAAATTTACACCAGATCGTAGAATTGAACCTACTCAGAAAGATAGGCGTCGAGAATTGATCTAAGCCTTTTACCAGAACCTTGTACAGGACCACTTTGGGCAGCTACTTGTTGCAATGCTAACCAATCCTAAACCAAGTTCATTCAAGTAAGTAATGGCCAGTAAATCATATATACTGTCCAGAAGTATAGAAGCGTCACAAAAATAGAGAAAACATACCCTATTTTCCATCAACTGATTGAATTTCTGGGTGGCAATCTCTCCACAACGAATGGTGGCAACCATAACCTAATTACATTTTTGGAAAGCCAAACTTTATGTTGCCCTTGTTGGAATTTGAGATATCTTGAGGTTATGGTTCAACTAACACACACACACACACAAGATAAAAGAGAGCAAATAAACAGGGAAGGAATTTCTATAAAATACTTCTCAAGTTAGAAAATCCAGAAAATGTGATATGGGAGATATCTTGAGCACACATTTTGTATATTGTCTTAGAATGCTAAATATTAGAAGTCAAGGCTGATTATATCACTCAGCCAAGAACCGGGTAAGCCACACATATGAGAGTGACTATGTGGCTTAATCTAAGCCGTACAAATAAAGTAGCAATAATACAACCAAGGATAGAACAAGTTTATGGTTAAAGTGTCTCAAGACATCTTTTTGACAGAAACTCAACTACACTATTACAACAAAGGCATTAAACTTAAATTTAACAGCCCTTTAATAGAAAACAAAGCAGAGTGGCATTTTGAGTAATATTTCATTATTTTTAGGTGTTCTATAGTTTGACGTATCAACTTTGTCTAAAACAAAATGAAGAAGGAACAAATAACCTTGTGATTAGGAAGATTCAAATCTCTGTTTTCTTTGATTACTTTCCAAATCTGCTGGGCACTAAGAGAAAATCCAGAGGCAGGGATAACACTACTTCTATCACCAGCAAGCCCTCCTTGTGAAATAGTATTGGAAAAACGCTGCCTCAGTTGAGCAACCTGCATACAGGCCATAACTCGCAATTATTACCACAGGATGCACACTAAACTTTACAATTACTTAATTCTTTATTAAGAGAATAATGAAGATGCTAAATAATTGACCAAAAAAAAAAAATGAAGATGCTAAATATATAGTACTAGAGAGGGGTTACGTACCTCCTCAATAAACTTCTCCTCCTGGTATTCATAACTGGACAAAGCAACTACTTCCACCTTCATGTCAAACAGCATTAATTATAATCAGAGACAAGATAAAGCTCTTTTTTTCTTCTTCTTCTTTTTTTTTTAATGAAAAGATCTTTTATTAAGAACAAACCAGCGAGAACAAAAACCGGATAGGGGGCATCCACTAACAACTGTCAGTGTGTCAACACCCACACCCAAACAAGACAGCTGACAACCCCATGGCACCAGTTCAAATCCCATTGTGGGTAACCCCTCCCCTTAGAATGAATCAACAACCCAAAAAAAAAAAAGGCAGCGACAAAGCAACAAATCAAGACAACAACCCTAAACCCTAAATCCTAAACCTCAACAATCATAGTGTGAAAAATTATGCACGTCATCATCATTGAATGAAGTTGTTTCTTGTGCCCCATACGCATAGGATCCCTAACAATTGCCCATTGAGTGTGAAGGATTCTGAAGGCTCTTTCAACATCCTTCCTATAAGCCTCTTGATTTTTGGGCAAAGAACCTTTCTTTTGGAGTATCAGGTTGCGAAATTGTCTAAACTAACATGGCCCAATGAGAGTAGATCCCATCAACCAAGTAATAGCCCATATTGTATTCATTTCCATTGGCAATATATTGGATCTGGGAAGCCACTCCATTGACTACATCATAGAACAACGGGAAACGAGATAGGAAAAAGGCATGTCATATCCAAGTGTCATACGAGGCCACAGTCTCTGAATGACAATTGGCTTAGCTTATGGACAGTAAACTAGCATGCCCAAGTAATGAGGCAGTTCTTCTATTCCCAATGATGGAATCAAGACTGCTTAACTTGCCTTGGAATCCTCTACGACTCACCTTGTGAAAAGCTTGTAAAGGAAGGCCGAATTGGGGAGCATAGGTACCACTGGCCATACAATAGAGGAACAAAACTTCCGCAAACATTTAATTGGTGTGGATTAATCTACAGTACTCGTCGGTGGAGTTTGTCGAGCATCCATATGCGAGCATTCGAAAAACATAGTGAGCTTACGTTTTGGGGATAGACACTTTTCTTCCACAAACGTTTATGTCATGGACAAAATATGTCTCATGTGGAATATCATTCAAGATACGAAAGAAAAGATCTCTTTGAATGTGGAACCGCATGAGAAAGTCCACTAGGAGACAAAGTGGTCTTTCACATAAGTTGTCCTCCATGTGATTCTTATGATTTTTTTCTCTCTTCCTATTCTTGTATTCAACAGAACCACGATGTTGGGATTGTTGAGCATATTGCTCAAACAAAAATGTATGGTATTGAACGGCCATTGCAACCTTCTGTTGACGAAGTTCACCATCAAAATCATCATGAATAAATTTTGTATAGCCTTCCTACATGAATTCATTGTAAGAAGGAGAATGAACAGGTATAACAAAGGGAGAAAGCAAAAAAATGGTTTTGGTGGATTATTTAACAAATGAATGGGTATTTATAGAGTTTGTGATTATTTTTGGGGGTTAGATCTGATTTAGATTAATTATAAAAATTACTTTGATCGTTGGATTGAAATTTCTGCCATTGGATGTAAAATTTTCCCATAGAGATTGCCTAAAAATAATCATGGTCGTTTGATCTATAGCCGTTGCAATTTTATTTATTTATTCTTTAAAAGGTAACCTCATCTTTCTAATGAAACCACTTTTCACGCAGAATGAATGGAGTGGCAGACAACCTTATGTAGTCCCAGGCCGTTGGCTTTTCCTTTCACGTGGGCTACAGTTGACGTAGAGTTAGGGTCCACCAAATTTTTACCTGAAGTGAAAAGTTGGGCCAAATATCCCCCAAAATTCCAGTATGACCCAAATTCCACCTGTGCATGGCTTGGAGATAGATTTGGGGCAAATTTTGGGATTTTTTGGGTTTAGACCCTATGATTGGGGAAGGCTTGAGAAGATCAAAACAACCCTTAGGTCCCGTTTGGTTCACAAAATGAATTTGAGGGAAATCATTTCTCATGTCATTTCCTAAGGAATGAAAAATGGAACATTTATTTCCCACATTTGGTAATGCTAGGAAAGTAACTGAGAGATATTACTTTATTTTCTTTCCCATGTTTGTTTTGAGTAGGAGGAATGGAAAACAAAGTTTGTATAAATTTTTAATTATACTAATATTAAATCAAATAAAAAAAGGATGCATTTAATGATATATTGTAATTCTAAATTGTTAATGGGGACAAAATTATCATGAAAAATGTTTATTTAATATTGGCTCATTTTCCCAAACTTTCCCATGAGGAGGGAAAACAAAACCCAAGTTGGGAGGATGACTTCACTTTCCTCCTACTTTCCCATGGGCCAGGCAACGATTTCCCATGCCTGTACTTACTAAACATAGGAAAACAATTGATTTTCCATCCCCAAGTCTCCTTTCCCATGAACCAAACGAGACCTTAGAAATAACGTAGACAACGTCAATATCCCTCAACAAGGTCCACCACAGCTTAAGAGAATAAGGATAATGAAGGAAGAGGTGATCCGCATTTTCCTCAGTCAAGTGTTGAATTTGAAGGAGGTCACAAGTGTTTACTTTATGCCCATCAGTCACACGAGAACTTTAACCTTGGGCGGAGATTTTGCCTTCCAAATTTGAGAGAAACGAAGGAAAGACTCCAGCCTACCATTAGAATGGAGATAAGAGTGAAAAGATTTACACGAGAAAGACCATGACTCTTCAAGTTCCCACCATCTCATGTCTAGTCTGACAAGAGACAATCTAACTTAATCCAAAATGACCAGAAGCCTAAGAACCTAACGAAATCTCCCTCGTTCAGATTCCTTCTAAACCAAAGTCCCAACTATAAGGAACAACGGAAAGCTCCACAAAATTAGAATTGCACAAATGTTGCTTCGTAGACAACGAAAACAACCTGGGAAGCAGATCATTCAACACACCTTAAAGCCAGATACACTACGGAGCAGCGAAGAGAATATTGAAATACTTAGGCACAATTGTTACTAGACTATTTGGTTATGTTGTTACCGATGGACTATACGACGTGCACACCGAAGAAGAATAAACACACACACCATAAGATAGATAAAGCAAACACACAAGAATACAAAGATTTATAGATGTTCGGCAAAGGGCCTATGTCCTCTCCGGTGATCCTTTCGAGAACTTTACTAGAAGAATACTACGAACCCCAAAATATGTTAACCCTGAAGGTTATACATGGGTGTTCGAAATAAAGTGAAATACACTCACTTTATATAACACAACGTTTCTAGGAGAAATAAAGAAATATTAGGTTCTCCATGTTTACATAAGCTTATTGCATATTTGCGGAGGCAAACATGCTATCTTTAAGGGTTAATAAATAAACGGAGCATATCGTTAGAAGCGATTCCCTAAAGATGTATAAGAGGAACAAATAGCTTGCTACAAAGCTATATAGTGTGTCATGAAGTGTAATCCCTTAAATAAAATCCCAAAATGATTCAAATTGCATGAAGTAAGTCCCTAAAGAACATGTGCCTGAAGCACAAATTTTGTACTCAATACTAATATGTATAAATTGCCACAGTGAGTACATTCATTATGATATGGTTGCAACACATTACAACTCTTAAAGAGTTGATAGTTGATCAAAACTCCTACAAAGTTCATATTTGATTAAAACTCGTGAAGAGTTAATAATTGGTTAAAACTCCTGAAGAGTTCAAGAAATATTTGTCTCAACCTGAAGATCGAGCATTATGCCAACGAGATTCTTGCCCACCAATCAGCTTTCACTAAGAAAGTATTAAAGCATTTTTATGTGGATTATCTATTGGGCACGCAAATAATTTTCAGATAATAATTTTCTTCCTCAATAAACTACATTAATTGTTGATTGTATGGTGATAAGTTTAAAGTTGCTTATTTTATTGGTTGAATCTTTATAGATTGGTTAATAATAATAAGGTACATTTTAGATTTGTCTAAAAAAATTGTGGGCTTTTATACTTTGACCCCCGAAGAGAAAATTCCTGGATCCTTTACTATTCTCTCATCCGGATATCCGCACACTATTATCATGCGAATGTTATTGTAAACAAGGAGGAAAACATGGAGGGATAGTAAAAAATACATGACCTCCTCATTATAATAATATTCGGATGTCTGCATAGGAGAATTTCTATACTTTATATATATAAAAGATAATTATGTAAAAGATCTCACATTAAAAATGTCACTGAGCAAGGTGGACTTATGCGCTTGAGGCCTCGCAACTGCATCCCATATCTGCATTAATTTTTTACAATTTGAGTAATATATCACATATATTTCTGCAAACAATTGAATTTTGTGCATCTTTATCCATAACCAATTTGATTTTAGTTTGCGTATCATTATATCGAGCAACCCACATATTTCAAATGTGATATTTGGCACAACCATCACACGTGCTAGGATCTAGGGGTGCGCATAAGGATCGGAGAACCACAATATCGGGCTGAACTGAGTTGAGGAAAGCTCTGGAAAAATGAAAAAAAAAAAAAAACCCGAGTTGACTAAAACATCAACAAAAACCCAAAAATGGAACCCAACGAGTTCCGATTCTCCCTCCTCGAAAACCGTGATGCATCAGACCAGCTTGAATGTAAATATATATTTTCCTTAATATAAAATTAGGCCAATCCGAGCCCAACTTCAGTTCTAACTCCACGTCCAACTTCAGCCTCGAGCCTTTGAACCGGCTTGAGGTTCCCCTTCACTTCCTTTTAG
This sequence comes from Prunus mume, assembly GCF_029339155.1. Taxonomy (NCBI): domain Eukaryota; kingdom Viridiplantae; phylum Streptophyta; class Magnoliopsida; order Rosales; family Rosaceae; genus Prunus; species Prunus mume. The sequence continues at coordinate 7,170,164 of NC_142700.1, forward strand.
GCTATGTTCTCAATCAAATTCTTATCTTAAAATTCGCTTTCTAACACTGTTTATGTTCTCTAAATTTGGTTATACATCATATTTGACAATGTTGCTATTTTTATTTATTTATTTGCTCTTATGTGCAAGTAAATTGTTGGAAATCATATTTTCCTCAGATTTATTAAGGATGCGGTGGTGGGTGAGACCACAATGACGCTTCTTCGAGTGATGGTGGTAAGGTTCATTTAGGCCCACAGGTTGGGTTTCGATTATGTTGGGTTTGTGGGTTTTGTTTGGGGTTATGGTTAATGTGCTCATGTGGCCTATTAGTTTTAGTGTTGCTTTTATCCATTTTAGTTTTGTTTTTAACATATTAGTTTGTTATCTTCTTAGAATTAATACTTTAGATGCCATGTCAATGTTTTTTAGTATACAATTGAATTTTCTCTTTGATAAACAATATTTTAAAAAAAAGAAAAAAAAACAGAAAAGACTTCCAATACAAAAAGAATGCTTTTCTTTTTCTCTCGTTGTCAGCAGGTGGTCTTCTCTCTTCTTTTTCTCCCCCTTTTTCCTTCTCTACCCACTTTGTTCTCTTCTCTTTTCTCTCCTGAAAAAAACTAGCCGCCACTTCGTCTTCTTCTTCTATTTATTCTCTCCCCATCTCCTTTTCTCTCTTCCTCTCCGACTTCTTTCTCTTTTTCTCGCTTCATTTTGATAATGTGTTTTTCGGTTGCATTTATTATGTTTTTGTTTTATATTAAAGTTTATTGAAAATTAGTCAATAGCACTATGAACTAGTATGGTTTATTTGATTCTTTTATTTCTAGAAAGACATTATATACAATAAAACTGAACCTAGGCAGTTCGGATTTGTTCGATTTTTTGAGTAGTTTTCATCAAGAACCAAATCAGACTTGTTAACATGTTCGGTTCCAAATCTAATTCCAATTTTGGACAAAAACTAAATCGAACTGGAACGCGTCCACGCCTACTAGGATCTCAAGTCACTCAACATATATATATATATATATATATATATATAAAACAAAATAAAGCTGATCAAGACAAAATTACCTTTTGAATATCTTCCCTTAAAATAAACTCTAGCTTTTCGAATGGGGTCTGAACAAATGACAAGACAGAAGTAATGAATTACTAATGTTGAACAAAAATATTTATTAGCTAGGTATGAGAAATAGTAAGCAGCTCACACAGTAAACCCATACCTTTAGTGACGTATCACGTATGACAAATAGTAGCGTCCGTTTACGGGGGCTGAATATGCGCATCATCATCTATACATTGATATTGTATTGGCGCATTCAGAAATAAAACCACAAACGACGACGTATTAAGGTGGACTAGACAGTACCTCAAAAACTGTTCTTAGTAAAGGTTTGTTCGCAGCATGCTCCCGACCAACATCATTGCACCACCTGTGAAAAATACTTAATGGTTAAATGTAATTTATTGTTTTTATTACTGTGTGTGTTTTATATTTTTACTTCTTTTTTTTTTGTAGAACTTAGATAATATAATACCCATTGCCAAATTGAATTATATATGACGTTACGTACTAACTAGTTAAACAAATTAAGATGATGGAGCTAATTCCTAAAAACAACAATAACTAACAGTCAACTTACATATTTATGAGCACAATGTCTGAAATTGCAAGCGCAAATAGAGCGCTTTGCTTCTCGAAAGTAACATTCTGGAAAACAATAGAATTGCAGAGGAATTATGAAGAACAACCACATATAAGATTTCAACTATATCTAACATATATGCTACACAACAAAATTATACATTAAAGATTTAATTTTTTTTAGTAGATTAAGAGCATCTCTCGTAACGAAAAAGCCTAGAAAGTTATTTACACACCTAAGGTTTATGGTGTTTTTACAAAACCCCCCTTGAGGTTTTAACCATTACACGAACACCCCTTTAGGTCTTAAATTGTTTTCACAAAATCCACTTTCATTTATTTTTCATCAAAAGATTTATGATTTTATATCAAGAAATTTCTCCAAATGACAAAGTTACCCTTTAAGATTATATTGCATACATACATTCATTGAGGTTAATTTTGTTAATTTTAAAATTTTTTATGCATAAAGTCATCAAATTTTGGGTGGACAACTAATGAAAACGAGTTTTGTGAAAATAAACATTGAAACCTTAGGGGGTGTTCATGTAATTTTTTAAACCATCAAGAGATTTTGTGAAAACACTGAAAATCTCAGGGAGTGTTAGTGTAAATAACTCTTATTTTAGAAACTTCTTGTAAAATTTCTAAGAGGGTTTCAGAGTGTACAAATGTATATATGTATACACCCTCTCAATATAATTTCTCTCAATATATATTGAGAGAGAATAATGTTCTCTTACTAAAAAATTTATACAAAAAAGTAAAAAAGAAATAGGAATTTTACAAGTACGTAGTACGTACCTCCCCTCTTTCCCTACCATCAGTGCCCTCCAAATCTATGGCGATGGTGCAAGGCTCAATGCCAACACACTTGGCTATCCAAACTCCCTTGGTTGTTCGGCTCCTGAAATTTAATTGCACATGCATATTTAGCTGCTCACATACTCGTGCATGTATATGCGTGCATGCATACATATCACTTGTGCCCAGCAGAACATAACGCAAAATGTGTTGGAAAATTTATTAGAATTTTTTGTAACAAAATGGAAAAGTAGGTACACTAAGATAGATACAAGAACTACTTTCACAACAGATAATTATAATAAGAAGCAGAAAGGCAAAAAAAATAATTAAAAAAAAATAGACAAAACCCCTAGCCGCCACCCCTTTTGGAGTTGGGTGACTACCATGGTTTTTGTGAGACTGAATCTGCTGTCCCTAATTTAAATGTTCCCATGTTTCATGAGGTTTTTTGTGTTTTCACAAAACCCCTTCAAGTCTCAAAAATTGTCAAACATAAAACACATGTGCATATAAATAATACGTGTGCAACAAGATTATATATGTGTGCATCTACATATGGTATGTTTTTTTTTCGTCCCCGCAAGCATATAAATACGTGCCCATCTCTATACCTGGCTTGCTCAAGAACATAGACTAATTCGCATGAAAAAATCACTATTTGTGTTGGGCTCAATGAGCCAGGTTGAAAACAGGTGACCCATCAGTCACATGTTAACCTAACGGGTTGTGTCAGTGTTATCTGCGAATACTCATTAACCCGATAAAAAAGGATATTTTTGTAAAATTATATATTTCATTTTTTTTTTTTTTTTTGTTCTCGTTCTTTCTTCTCTCCCTTCTCCCCTCCCTGGACTCTCTGCTCATACTCTCTCTCACTCTCCCGTACCGTAAAAGGGAAACCAAGCTCACATATTGCAACTAATCTTGTGAGGAGCAAAGCAAAGTAAAATATTCCAGTAAAGAAAGAAAAAAAGGGTTAATTACAAAAGCCCACCCAAAATATGGGGTCATTTTTAAGTTTATACTCACTTTGTAAGACATTTACAACTCCTAGACATGGGCGGAACCATATATATATATGTGTGTGTGTGTGTACAGTCCCCTTTTATTGAGAGATCCCTCAAATAATTTTATTTGAGGGACACCTATTAGGGTACCGTACAAATTATTATTATTATTTTCCAATAATCCAAATTATCTATTTTTTAGGTCTTCATTTATAGATCGTCCTTACAAAAAATTAGACAAATTGGAAACTGTTTAGATATCCAATTGTATCCTACAAAATCAATGTACACGGTACTTCAAGAAAGTACTAAAATTTCAATAACTCAATTGAGTGGTCAAATAATATTGGATTCAAGTGATTTTTTTGTAGAGATGATCTTTGAATGAGTATCTATAAAATAGATGGTTTGAATTATCAAATACAATCCGGATTGGACCCTACAAAGGTGTCCTCAATAGTTTATATATATATATATATATATATATATTTTTTTTTGAAGGAAAAATCCAATTTTTCTAGAAAATAGTTAACTAACCTTCCATCGCATGCATCCATCTCTCTGAAGTTAGTGCGGAAGAGATGGTTCAGTAATGTGCTCTTTCCTGTCATCGATTCCATAAGCAACCAACCAATTGATTGTTAAAGATGCTAATTATTAATTAGGGCCCTATTAATTAAATATACTTTAATTAAAACGGCTTAATTTAGTTACCGCTACTCTGAGGACCCATGATGGCAACAACCACATAGTAGATCCCACACTCAGCGAGCTTAACTTTCTTTACGAAGCTGTCGACCCCTGCAACATTGAATTCGCCGTCGCCGTCGATGAGATGCGTGGCACAGCAATCTTCATCCTTCACCATCCTCTCAACTTATGAGCCCTAGATATTGTTGGAATTTTGATAATACTAGCAGCAAATTACTCCAAGAGATTAATATGCAAAGACGAGAGAGAGAGAGAGAGAGAGAGAGAGAGAGAGAAATAATGAATAAGAGCTCAGTGCTCTGCGTCTATTCTAGTTGGTCTGCTCACCAACCAAAATAATTGGAAGGCCGAAAACAGAGACATTACAAGAGTCGACCCACGTGGCTTCCTTGGGCGTGGGCACGGTACGGAGAAAGAGAGAGAGAAAAGAGAGGAGTAAAAAAAAGATAGTAAAGGAGAGAACGAAAGTGACAGGGAGGGAAAGAAGACAGAGAAGAAAATGAGAGAGAGAGAGAGAGAGAGAGAGAGAGAGAGAGAGAAAAGAAGAAGAAAGGGAGAGAGTGTCGGTAGAGAAGAGAGGAAGAGACGAAGAATAATAGAGAGAGAGAGAGAGAAAATGAAAGAGAAGAAAGAAATAGAGTAGCTAAATTCCTAGCTAGCACCTGTACCATGATGTGATGCATATGCATTAATTTTGTAGCATTGTTTAGTTTCTTAATATTGATGAGGAGCTCATTTTTAAAATCAATGTGATTTTAAAATTTCAACAAAATTAACAGAGCTCTGATAAAAATAAAAATAAAAAGAGAATATTAAAAGAATTTACCGATTATCGGAACTATATTGATGACATGTTTACTAATTCGTAATTGGATTAGGGGAAATTGAATTGAGGAGGAGTTGGATTGAGGAGAGTTAGATTCCTGATTCTTATTGAAGTTGTTTACTAAACCATATGGATTGAGAGGAGTTAGATTCCGGATTCCTAATGAAGTTATTTACTAAACCATATGGACTTGGAGTATAAATGGTGCTAATTACTAAAATGTCCTCGTTGTTGGGTTAAAAAATAGATAGCAATTTTGGAAATTTTAAAATTATGCGAGGATACAATGGGTAAAAAAGATGAATTCCTAATGGATTAGTTCTTCGGGAAATAGAATACCACCTCTCACCTAAGAATTGAATTTCTCCAAAATCAAAAATTCAATTCCTAATTTTGTGTGGGCCCCACTTACTTTTTAATTCCTTAATGTGAAGTAAACACATGAATTCTTTATAGGTGGAATTCAATTCTTGATGAGAATTCCAATTCCTGATTAGTAAACACACAATGATTTTAAAGTGGAGCTTCTCATCAATTTTAAGGAGCCAAGTTTTTCCTTATCACCTTTATAAGAGGATGACAACCAGATGTACCTATTATCCAATCAAGAGTCGACCCACGTGGCTTCCTTAGGCGTGGGCACGGTACGGAGAAAGAGAGAGAGAAAAGAGAGGAGTAAAAAAAAGATAGTAAAGGAGAGAACGAAAGTGACGGGGAGGGAAAGAAGACAGAGAAGAAAATGAGAGAGAGAGAGAGAGAGAAAAGAAGAAGAAAGGGAGAGAGTGTCGGTAGAGAAGAGACGAAGAGACGAAGAATAATATAGAGAGAGAGAGAGAGAGAGAGAGAGAGAGAGAGAGAGAGAGAAATGAAAGAGAAGAAAGAAATAGAGTAGCTAAATTCCTAGCTAGCACCTGTACCTTGATGTGATGCATATGCATTAATTTTGTAGCATTGTTTAGTTTCTTAATATTGATGAGGAGCTCATTTTTAAAATCAATGTGATTTTAAAATTTCAACAAAATTAACAGAGCTCTAATAAAAATAAAAATAAAAAGAGAATATTAAAAGAATTTACCGATTATCAGAACTACATTGATGACATGTTTACTAATTCGTAATTGGATTAGGGGAAATTGAATTGAGGAGGAGTTGGATTGAGGAGAGTTAGATTCCTGATTCTTATTGAAGTTGTTTACTAAACCATATGGATTGAGAGGAGTTAGATTCCGGATTCCTAATGAAGTTATTTACTAAACCATATGGACTTGGAGTATAAATGGTGCTAATTACTAAAATGTCCTCGTTGTTGGGTTAAAACATAGATAGCAATTTTGGAAATTTTAAAATTATGCGAGGATATAATGGGTAAAAAAGATGAATTCCTAATGGATTAGTTCTTCGGGAAATAGAATACCACCTCTCACCTAAGAATTGAATTTCTCCAAAATCAAGAATTCAATTCCTAATTTTGTGTGGGCCCCACTTACTTTTTAATTCCTTAATGTGAAGTAAACACATGAATTCTCTATAGGTGGAATTCAATTCTTGATGAGAATTCCAATTCCTGATTAGTAAACACACAATGATTTTAAAGTGGAGCTTCTCATCAATTTTAAGGAGCCAAGTTTTTCCTTATCACCTTTATAAGAGGATGACAACCAGATGTTCCTATTATCCAATCAAGAGTTGACCCACGTGGCTTCCTTAGGCGTGGGCACGGTACGGAGAAAGAGAGAGAGAAAAGAGAGGAGTAAGAAAAAGATAGTAAAGGAGAGAACGAAAGTGACGGGGAGGGAAAGAAGACAGAGAAGAAAATGAGAGAGAGAGAGAGAGAGAGAGAGAGAGAGAGAGAGAAAAGAAGAAGAAAGGGAGAGAGTGTCGGTAGATTAGAGACGAAGAGACGAAGAATAATAGAGAGAGAGAGAGAGAGAGAGAGAGAGAGAGAGAGAAAATGAAAGAGAAGAAAGAAATAGAGTAGCTAAATTCCTAGCTAGCACCTGTACCATGATGTGATGCATATGCATTAATTTTGTAGCATTGTTAAGTTTCTTAATATTGATGAGGAGCTCATTTTTAAAATCAATGTGATTTTAAAATTTCAACAAAATTAACAGAGCTCTAATAAAAATAAAAATAAAAAGAGAATATTAAAAGAATTTACCGATTATCAGAACTACATTGATGACATGTTTACTAATTCGTAATTGGATTAGGGGAAATTGAATTGAGGAGGAGTTGGATTGAGGAGAGTTAGATTCCTGATTCTTATTGAAGTTGTTTACTAAACCATATGGATTGAGAGGAGTTAGATTCCGGATTCCTAATGAAGTTATTTACTAAACCATATGGACTTGGAGTATAAATGGTGCTAATTACTAAAATGTCCTCGTTGTTGGGTTAAAAAATAGATAGCAATTTTGGAAATTTTAAAATTATGCGAGGATATAATGGGTAAAAAAGATGAATTCCTAATGGATTAGTTCTTCGAGAAATAGAGTACCACCTCTCACCTAAGAATTGAATTTCTCCAAAATCAAGAATTCAATTCCTAATTTTGTGTGGGCCCCACTTATTTTTTAATTCCTTAATGTGAAGTAAACACATGAATTCTCTATAGGTGGAATTCAATTCTTGATGAGAATTCCAATTCCTGATTAGTAAACACACCATGATTTTAAAGTGGAGCTTCTCATCAATTTTAAGGAGCCTAGTTTTTCCTTATCACCTTTATAAGAGGATGACAACTAGATGTTCCTATTATCCAATCAAGAGTCGACCCACGTGGCTTCCTTAGGCGTGGGCACAGTACGGAGAAAGAGAGAGAGAGAAAAGAGAGGAGTAAAAAAAAGATAGTAAAGGAGAGAACGAAAGTGACGGGGAGGGAAAGAAGACAGAAGAAAATGAGAGAGAGAGAGAGAGAGAGAGAAAAGAAGAAGAAAGGGAGAGAGTGTCAGTAGAGAAGAGACGAAGAGACGAAGAATAATAGAGAGAGAGAGAGAGAGAGAGAGAGAAAATGAAAGAGAAGAAAGAAATAGAGTAGCTAAATTCCTAGCTAGCACCTGTACCATGATGTGATGCATATGCATTAATTTGGTAGCATTGTTTAGTTTCTTAATATTGATTTTTAAAATCAATGTGATTTTAAAATTTCAACAAAATTAACAGAGCTCTAATAAAAATAAAAATAAAAAGAGAATATTAAAAGAATTTACCGATTATCAGAACTACATTGATGACATGTTTACTAATTCGTAATTGGATTAGGGGAAATTGAATTGAGGAGGAGTTGGATTGAGGAGAGTTAGATTCCTGATTCTTATTGAAGTTGTTTACTAAACCATATGGATTGAGAGGAGTTAGATTTCGGATTCCTAATGAAGTTATTTACTAAACCATATGGAGTTGGAGTATAAATGGTGCTAATTACTAAAATGTCCTCGTTGTTGGGTTAAAAAATAGATAGCAATTTTGGAATTTTTAAAATTATGCGAGGATATAATGGGTAAATACACCATGATTTTAAAGTGGAGCTTCTCATCAATTTTAATGGGCCAAGTTTTTCCTTATCACCTTTATAAGAGGATGACAACCAGATGTTCCTATTATCCAATCAAATTCTTGTTTTCACACACAGCTGTTTTCCATTCCCTTTGAAAGTATTTCATCGAAATTATTGGAGTTCATCAAACCCCATAAGTCATGTAGCTAACTCAAATTATTGGAGTTCCACTCCCTAAACCCTTAGAGCATCCATAATAGGCTCCCTAAACCACTTTCATAGACAAATTTTAAGGAGGAATTGGAAAAATACAACTCCAACCATACTCTCTATTCACCTCCTAAAATAGGGAGACCTATAAGAGCTCCTAAATTTGAGGAGAGAGAAAGGATTCCCAGTGGCTCTCTATAATTTAATGTTGTTTTATTTTATGATTATTTTAACCTTTAATTAATGCTAACTATTTTGTATATTATTTTTTTAATAGAAATGGACCAATTAGAAAAGAGTTATAACATTTATGACTCTCTAAACTAGAGAGCATGATTAAGGTTTAAATTTTATAGAGAGCTCCTAAAATAGTTTTTATATGTTTTTAGCTAAATTTTAACTAAAAAATAGGGAGCATGATTGTGGATGCTCTTACTGAGTTCTGGTAAAAAGAAAAACAAAAGTAACATTATTGAGTCTGATGTAGTCTAAAATATTGATAATATCGACGAAATATTGAGAATATTATAGTTTTTTCGTGTCAATGATATTTTGGAACGTATCCATATACATATCGTATAAATATCAATAATATTAGAAAATATCCATGTCGATAATTTCTCTCATGGGTTATTTGTAGCAATAGTTATAGAGGTCACTCAATTAGGTGTTGTGTTGCACCATTAGTCTCTACCGTCAAGTCTCTCTAATGGTAGGGACTAATGGTTCAACACAACACCTAATTAAGTGACTTCTGTAACTATTTTTGGAGTTGAGTGACCAAAATATAACTCCGAGTATAGTTGGGGGATCATTGCTAGAAATAACACTTTCATTTTTATAAATATTTAGAATGAATTTCCAAGTTTACCCATTGATTTAACGGAAAAATTGACAGACTTGAGGAAAGTGACTAGTAATGCAACACCGTACATAATTGGGGGACCTCTGCAACAATTTTTGGAGTTGAGTAACCAAAATGTAACTACGAGTATAGTTTAGGGACCATTGCTGTAATTAATCCTTTCTCTCACACTTTAGCAATATTTGGCCAAAATATCGCTATAATATCGATAATATCGAGATGATGAAGACAATATAAAATTTGAAGAGTTATTTACACTAAATACCCCTGAGGTTTTTTGTGTTTTCACAAAACCTCTTTAGATCTCAAAAATTATATGAACACCCCCCTGAGGTTTCAGTTTGTTTTCACAAAACCCATTTTCGTTGATTGTTTGTCCAAAAATTAATGATTTCATTGAAAAAAAAAACTTATGCAAATGAAAAAATTAACCTCAATGAAGTATATGCAATCTAATCTCAAAGACCAACTATTTGTGCAAAAATCATCTCGGAGTATATTTGCTTTGTGATTCTTCAACCTCTGATCTTCCTTCTCTCTCTTCCTCGATTCTTGTAAAAAACTCCAGAGTAAATAGACCACACCCGAGAGGTGCTGGCCAAAGGCCCTCCAATGCCTAAGTTAGGTCGATTGAATCTAGGAGAGACAATAGCTAAAAAAGGTGTTTGTGCCTAATAAATCACGATCATAAACTGACCGAAGGGACCTCCTCTCTGCCCTAGCACCTACTCATGAACTAAAACGGCCACGCTTCGCTAGGCATTTCGCCTTCCAAAACAAAAGAAAAACTGCAAATGCAAAATCCTCTCACCGCGATCGGTTTTATGGGCCAAAGCCGAAGGCCGTAAAGGACACGGCCGAAGATATCGTGGTTAAATCGCCACATGGCCTCAGGGTCTCACGCCCCATTTAATGAAGTAATACCTCTGGCTATCGCAGCAAGCCCACTAGTCTCAAGAAGCATTTAATGCACGAGGGGAGAGGGGAAGTGACTGAAGTCAGGATTTGGTAATGGAAATCAGAGTGGTTAGGCACAAACATTCTCATAAGTATGCTTACAACTTGAGGTCAGATCACCAACTACTAGACCAGGGCATTAAATGCGTTCCCACGGCCAAGGGGGCAGAACCCACGATCAGGGCAGTGGCTGAGATTTACCAAGATCTATGGGGGTCACACCACCATGCTTTACGATCCCAAATGCCGATTTGACTACCCACTTGCCCCGATCACGCTCCACCACATAGGTCTTTTCGACCTCGATTGTCCCTCCAGGACTCCCCCTATAAATACCAAGCTCAAGACTACATTCAAGGGGTTCAAACACCAAACCAAAAGCCTCTCACGGAGCAAATTATATTTTCTTGTCATGCACTTTCAATACTTTTATTTGCTTTCCTAGGAGTAATGGTAGATTGTAAGGAAAATCCATTCATCAATATATCATACAACCCTTGGTTTCCAACGCGTCGGAGCACCATCTCTGTTATCATCTCATTCACCCCATATATCATACGACCGTCGCTCTCTGAGCAATGCGCCGGAGCACCGCCTAAAACCCGCCACCAACACTACCACTAAACGGCATTGTAGCTCAAAGCCGTAAACCTGACGGCCGAGGTCAGTTCCTCTCTCGACCACAATCGTTTGATTAGGAGTCGGACTCAAAACAATCGCATCATTTAACCATCTTCTACCGAAAAACCTCATCACCATCTCGACACACATTAGACCGTGCTGGCACGCCCGCGCACAACCGCACCGGATCCAAAAAGGACGCCACGTGTTAACGCGACATCCCCTCGGCTCGAGCACCAGGCCGTGAGATTTGCGCAGCCAACACTTTTGGCATGCCCGGTGGAACACTTGTCAAAAACTCATGGTGGAAACCAGAGCACATGCAAAGCTAAAAAACAAAACATCGAAATGACTTCCGAGACTCCTCAGTCCACTTCACCAATCACTATCGCCGAGACCGAACACGAGGTTAGAATCTCGGCCAGCGTTCTAATAACGACGGATCGTGCGGCCGAGTCCATGGGAGAGCAAGCAGTAGTGGAGGATCTGATGGCTAAGCAGGCCTACAAGATAGAGACATCCTTATGGCCGCAATGGACAGATTCTCCTCGAGCTACGGACGCTCTTTCAGAGAAGATGCCGGTGACATCGTCGACGCCTCCCGAGCCGGACAGAAGCCAAGGACGCGAGAGGTTTGAGCCATACGGCAAAAGCAGCAGCCTCGACGCCTCGCCCACACTCAGCGTTCGCCAGTTACGGCCAGCATTCTCACGCCGACAAATAGCGGGGCAATCCCACCAACATGGGTGAATCCTGACCGACCGCCCACTAGAAACGATGTACGACCCACTCCATGCTTTGGTCAGATCACCGGGCAAAGCAGCCCACGCCTCAGCGGTCCAAAGAACTTGGCCTGGCCACACCGTGGCCGTCTAGACCCATCCTGCCCAAGCAGCGATCGCCGTCAGCAAAGACGGCCGAGCAATCCGACCGCTTCACCATTACAGCGCCATTATTTCCGCCAGTTCCTACCTTCGATGCGGTTCGCCATTCCAAAGAACACATACGCATTCGGCCAGCTGCGGACGCTTATCTAGTGCCGCCTGGCCGCAACGGCCGAACCCCGCTCAAGTGGCCCGGCAGATAAGGCCGCAGAACGAGGGGCAACAAGTTCTACGGCCGGTTGCGGCCCAAAGAAGAAGCACCCTCGTGGGCTCCGATTCAAGATGTCCGCGAATGATCGAGGACACTGGCTCGAGGCGCTCGGAAGCGCCAAAGTATACCAAACCGTACCCGTCGAAATTGACGAACCCTTCTTCCCTGGAACTATCGGTTGCTAGAATTCATTCTATTCTCCGGGGATGGGCATACCTCCTCCATTGAACACATAGGCCACTTCACGGCCCAGTGCGGAGAGGCCGATTCGGACGCCTAGAGGCTCCGCTTATTCGTTAACTCTCGACGGGCGTGGCGTTCTCATGGTTCATAAACCTTCCGTTGAATTCGGTGAGGGATTGGTTTGATATGGAAAGGATATTCCACGAACATTTCTATCAAACCAACTCGAGAAATAGCGCGAGCCGCAAGGGTAAGCCGGCGCCAAGAATAACCTCGCGACTACTGCGCAGCGGTTCAAAACGTGTAGGAACTGTGTCGCACGAACCTACCGGAGAGGGAATTTGTCAAGATGGCCGAAGAAGGATTGGAATTCGAATACCGAAGAAATTCCAGGAATTGAATTCCGGGACATGCACGACTTGATCAACAAGGTGGACCGATATGCATCCTGTTGAAAGAAGACGTACAGAAGAGGACACTTCAAAAGGAACTTACTATCGAATCCCGTGGTCACTATGCCGGCAGATGGCCCCATAGAGGCCGAGAGCGACGAAGTTGAGATAAGCTTAGCCGAAGTTAGCATAGACAAACCATTCGTCTGCAAAGGACTTGTCAAGGCCGACAATAATCACACAAAGATTCCCGACGCCAAGTTCGCGACTCGAGAAACAAAGGCCTACACTTTTGATTTAACCAGTAATAAACTATCTTTGACCTACTGTTGACCGAGAAAAAGGTCAAATTGTCATTCGCCATAAAATTCCGAAGCCCAAGAGCTCAAAGGAAAGACGCTTTTGCAAATACCACAGTTCCTGGTCTCACAACACCAACAATCGTTATTCTATGAGACATCATTCGAAGTTGATAGACGAAAAGAAGCTCCAATTCTTGGAAAAGGCGCCATGCAGTCGACTCAAGCCATTCCTCCACCTGTCATCAACATGGTCAACGCCCGACCCGCCAAATATAGGGAAGTTCGTCGGCCAGCAAAGGGAAGGAGCCGCTGGCCAAACCGAACCGGTATCGTGCGATCGGTGCAAGTACGAGATCGGTCACAGACGAGCCACCATCGGTACCAATCGTTCTTACACGAAGGCTGCCGATCAAGCCTCCAAGGACGTGGCGCCTAGGCAGACGGCTATCCTCGCGAGTGGCGGCCGCTTGGTCGAGCCAAGGCCGCGACCCGAGAAAATGATGAGGGTATCATCGACGCCTACCACGGAAGGGACCCCTTTTTCGCCAACGGTTTGTCCTTCTCATGAAATTCCATAAGGACCACTCGCCACCGACCTACTTATGAACTGAAACGGCCACGTTTCGTTAGGCATTTCGCCTTCCGAAAATAAAAGAAAAGTCGCAAAGGCGAATCCTCTCGGCCCGCAACCGCGATTTTATGGGCCGAAGCCGAAGGCCGTAAGGACACGCTAAAGATATCGTGGTTAAATCGCCATGTGGCCTCAGGGTATCATGCCTCATTTAATGAAGTAATGCCTCTGGCTATCGCAGCAAGCCCACTAGTCTCAAGAAGCATTTAATGCACGAGGGGAGGGGAAGTGAAGTCGTGGATTTGCAATGAAAATCGAGTGGTTAGGCACAAACAGTCTCACAAGTATGCTTACAACTTGAGGTCAAATCACCAACCACCGACAGTGGCATTAAATGCGCCCTAAGGCCAAGGGGCGAACCCACGATCAGTGGTTGAGATTTACCGGGATCTATGGGGGTCACACCACCATGCTTCACGATCCCAAATGCCGATTTAACTACCCACTTGCCCCTATCAGGCTCCACCACGCAGGTTTTTTCGGCCTCGATTGTCCCTCCAGGGCTCCCCCTATAAATACCAAGCTTAAGACTACATTCAAGGGGTTCAAACACCAAACCAAAAGCCTCCCACGAAGCAAATTATATTTTCCTGTCATGCACTTTCAATACCTTTATTTGCTTTCCTAGGAGTAGTGGTAGATTGTAAGGAAAATCCATTCATAAATATATCATACGACCCTTGGTTTCCAAGGCGCCGGAGCACCATCTCTGTTATCATCTCATTCACCTCATATATCATAATGACCGTCGCTCTTGAGCAATGCGCTGAGCACCGCCTAAAACCCGCCACCAACACCATCACTAAACGGCCTTGTAGCTCGGCCGTGAACCTGACGGCCGAGGCCGGTTCCTCTCTCGCCACAATCGCTTGATTAGAGTCGGACTCAAAATAGACGATCATTTAACTATCTTCTACTGAAAAACCTCATCACCATCTCGACGCACGGTAGATCGTCTGGCAGCCCACGCAGAACCACATCGCATCCAAAAGAAGGACGTCACATGTTAACGCACATCCCCTCGGCCCGGAGCACCAGGCCGTGAGATTTACGCAACCAACAAAAGGGTACGGAGATATATGTATGGTGAGAACCAAACAGCCGGAGCCGTGTACAGGGACATTTTGCTATTGCTGGATTCAAAGGGTAAGTTATTTTTGTTTTTGATTTTGTTTTTCCTAGCCTTCATTATATACCAAACTGAAAATACTAATATCAGTAGCCGGTGAATAATTTCTCTTTCAGGATCTATTAAGGATTCAGTTGTGAAAAGGAAAGATGAAATTGCTCAATACATGCTTGCAGTTAAGGACTTATAATTACCTTTGCAGGGCTTTGCCTTATGTATTTACACAGAGACAGAGCTTGGATTTGGATTCAGAGATGGAAATACTGTTGAGTTTGAACAATATGGTTTAAATTTGGCTAGTATAATTTGGAAATGATTTTTTGGAAAATGAGAGGTAATTAGAAATTGTTATTCTTTTGAGGAATATAATACACAAGCTATACACATACAATTACAAATACAAGAATTAATATTTGTCAATCAAAGCAAACAAATTGATAAAATATTATGATTTGACATGATGTTCAGCTCTTAATTGCAGCTACAGAAAGTTAATAATTTGTGTCACCAAACTCTCTCATTGGTAACAAAGAGCAAAAGTCACGAAGGCATATGTAACAAAAGCTCAAATTGTAACACGCAAAATAAAGTAACTATTGCCCTTTTTTTTTTTTTTCTTTTTTGTGTCGGCAAATGAACGTAAATGCAATTTAAAATGACATAAACCCTATATTCAAAGCCGCAATTGAATGAGGTGCATCATTTAGCTCATCCAATCCAGTCGAGTCGAGTCTACCATGGGTGGATGTCACACCTCAACCCTTGGATTTACAAAACTTTGGGTTAAGACGTGATTCACACCTTAATTATATAATTTAATAAAAACTATAACTAAAATGTGAAGAAAACATTTAAATAAATATTTCACATAGAATATTCAATGGAAACGCAGAGACGACAACATCTGAAACCTTAAAAATTTTACATTATTTTACAAGTTAGAACTACTCGAGAGTTCACTAAAGAGTAGCTCATTATTCATCCACAAGCTATAACACACTCTATAAACATGCCAAAATCATCACAAGCTCTAGATTTCAGGTTCAGTGCCTGCAAAATCTATTAGGGGGTAGGTGAAACCACAACTCAGTAGGGACATAAACATTTTCACGATAAATTGATATAATTAAATTAAGTGACAAATAATCATGCAGCCAAGTTTCACATTAGTAACAATGCATGAATGCTCTTTATCTAATCCCGTTAATTCATATAACTGGACAAGCAGACCTGCACGCCCTATATCATGCTTATACCACTTGGTCTTGAATGTCCATTTATATGAACTAACACCCATTTCAATCATCTCATAATTCCACTTTTGTTAGTCATCTTGTCTAACTCCCTTTCGCCAATTCCGACTCACCCAAAAACCATGTGCACGATGGGATCCCTGAGACTTGGTACCTGCCAAGAGTTAGACTCAACTAAAAAGACTATTTCCATTACCCTCTGTTCCACCGTTGTTTTCTCAACTCCAGAATTCTAACCAAATTCCATGACATGATATAATTATGTCCTTCACAACAATGTAGCCATTTAAAACATCACCAATGCACACATATAATTATACCCACATTGTTCTAATAATTAAGAGTATGTAAACACCCAATACAAGGAGCGTAAATCAAACAGTACCATGCATAATGTAATGCTCATGAAATTTAATTAAATCAATCTCTGTAAAAGGCCCCCTAAGAAACCCCTACCTTGACACCGAAGCTTGTTCCAAATTAAGAAAACACAAGTTTCGACCTTTAACTCTTCCAAGATTATTATCACCACACTCTCTTTCTTTTTCTCTCCTAATTCCTTTCTTGTTTCTTACCCTGATTTCAAACCTGAAAGGTCCTATTTATACAAGCATAAGTCACTCAACCACAAAGAACTTATTGGACAAATGTTTGGCGGTTTAAAGGAGATATGCATGGAAAATTTTATATAATATAAACTATCATTAATCCTATCACAAAAATAGAATAAGTAACTAGAATTTTGACACATCAACCCTAAGAGATAAATTATAGATGCATGTATTCCAGCTCAAGGTAAATAGTGGCATGAATTTGATGCCAACTCCCTTATGAAGCCACCTATTGCCAAGCAAAAGATAATTTGAACAACTCATCCAACTAACTCCAAGTCATATTAATTTTTACCTGTAGTTGAATGTTTCCATTTCTCACTATATAGATTGATGCCACGTTTTCTAGTTTAAAATAATTATAATTATAATTATAATTATAAGCTAGGAAGATATACTAAATACGGATCTTCACAATCCACCCTTCTTAAAAGAAATTTCGTCCTCGAAATTAAAACTTACTGGAACAAGAGAACAATTCTGGGTACTTCTTACGTATCTCAGTTTCTAATTCCCAAGTAGCTTCTTCTATATTCCTATGTAACCAAAGTACTTTGACCAATGGTATTTTTTTTTTTGTACGTAAAACTTGTTCCTTGTGATCCAAAATCTGTATTGGTATTTCCTCAAATGACAGTTCTTCATTTAAGTTGAGCTCTCCCCAATCTAGAACATGGGTTGGATCAGGCTCATACTTTTGAAGCATAGAAACATGGAAACATTATGTATATTCGAAATTTGAGGTGGTAATGCTAGCTTATAAGCTACTTCACCAATCCTTTCCAAGATTTCAAATGGTCCAATAAACCTTGGTGCTAATTTTCCAGTTTTTCCAAATCTTTTCACTCCTCTTTGCGGTGAGACTTTGAGAAACACATAATCCCCCACATTAATGGTTTCCTTCTTTGGTCAGCGTAGTTCTTTTGTCGACTTTGAGCAGTTAAGGGACGTTGCTTGATAAGTTTAACCTTTTCAATTGTCTCCTACACCAAATCAGGTCTTAGCAACACAGTTTCTCCTACTTCAATCCAACATACAGGTGACTGACAAGGTCTTCCATATAAAGCTTCATAAGGTGCCATTTGAATACTAGATTGATAACTGTTGTTGTAGGCGAATTCTGCCAACACCAAATGATCTTCCCAACTTCCTCCAAAATCTAGAATACATGCTGTCAACATGTCCTCTAGAATTTGAATAGTTCTCTCTCACTGTCCATTAGTTTAGGGATGAAAAGCAGTACTAAATTTTAGTTGCGTACCTAACACTTTCTGTAAACTTCCCCAAAATTTGGAAGTAAACTTGGAATCTCTATCTGAAACAATTGAAATAGGAATCCCATGTAATCTTACTATCTCTCGAATGTAAAGCTTTCCAAGGTTTTCAGTGGACTCTGTTGTTTTGACTGGTAAGAAATGTGCAGATTTGGTCAAACGATCCATTATAACCCATATTGCATCTCGTCCCTTTGGAGATCTAGGTAAACCTGTAACAAAATCCATGGTTATATGATCCCATTTCCACTCTGCTACTGGTAATGGACTGAAGAGCAAGTTAATGTTATGAACATAGAAGGGACTGAAGAGCAGGCCTAGGTTGTCACATAGGTGTTTAGAATTGAGGTAAGCTTTTCACCAAAACCTGGTTCCGGACTAGTTTTAACAGCTTCTACACATGCCAACCAATCCTAAATCAAGTTCATTCTTGTTTACTTATGACCAAACAAAAGACCTTTTTCATCGAGCTGGAAGCACAAACTAGGCGTGGTCATAATTATATATATATATATATATTATATCACTTATATTATATATACATATTTACATATATACACTTATATATATTCATTCGTTCTTGTTTCCCAGTGAGGATACTTCCTCGCTCATAGTGCCAATGGGCACGCATTTCGAGAGTTTAGTTTGGGATTTATAAGACAAAGTTTGGATGGTTGATTTGTAAAGTTTCATTATGGATTTCAGATTTAGCTCTAGTGTTGATCAAACTTTATATATATATATATATATATGATTATGTCGGTTTTGAGTGCATCCGATTTTCTGCATCGTTTTCTAAATGGTGGTGTTATATTACTTTGGTTTCAATTGAACTAAACTTTGTTTATTCCACTCACACTTTTCTGTTTTGCGCTCCCCAGCCGGTAGTCGATCGAACTGAGCAGCAGAGCTGGTCGCGTGCTTCCAAATCCCGAGCCTTCGTAGGAATCTTTTATTCTTTATGTCCGTTGAACTCATGCTAGGGTTTGATCTGTGAGGCTGGAGGCCCTTGTTGTAAACTATTTAAGTATTTCCTGAAGCATGCTGCCTATTGGGATTTTAAACTGTGTTTTTAGCAGGTTGAAATTTTTGGAAAAAGTCAATTTTACAGGGGAGACTACAAAATTTTGGTAGAAAGTCTCAGTCTCTAGTAAGTGGGCCTAGCATCGGATGATGCCAGTAAATACGACGGATTCGTCACGGGTTCCTGTGAATCAGGCGGTCTGTCAAAAATCATTACCAGAGTGTCATTAACAGGCTCAAGGTCATTCTTCCGAATCTAATCTCTCCATCCCAAGGTGCATTTCTGGCTGGACGTCTAATTTCCTATAATACTATGTTAGCCTATAGATTGTCTATTATTTGAGACAACAATGGCGTGGCAATAAAGTTTTCTTGCCTTGAAGCTTGATATGAGCAAAGCTTATGATTATATTGAGTGGGGTTACCTAGAGGCCATCATGCGCAAATTGTTTTTCAATGAGAGGTGGATCCCAGCTTGTGTTAATGTGTGTTTTAACAGTTAGTTACTCTTTCATGATCAATGGAGAAGCCGTTGGCTATGTTCACTTTTCCAGGGGTCTTCGTTAGGGTGATCCTCTCTCACCTTATTTTTTTATTTCTATGTGTAAAGGGGTTTTTGGCTCTAATCCAACAAAAGGGTAGGGAAGGGCTTCTTAAAGGCATCTCAATCTGTCGTGGAGCACCTTCAATTTGCCATTTGCTTTTTGCGAATGATTCTTTTTTATTTGCTTGTACTACCTTAGGGGATTGTCACACTATTTTAGGTATTCTCCACCATTATGAACGGGGCTCTGGATAATAGGTCAATTTTCAAAAAAGTACACTTTGTTTTGGCAAGAATGTGAGGTTACCAGACAAGCAAAATTTGTAACATCCTACATCAACCAACGAAGAGGGGGTGATATGCCTTATATAGCACGAGACCTTTTGGGAGCTCACTGGCTTCGGAGTCATGGGAACTCCGAAGTTAAGGGAGTTGGGGCTAGAGCAATCCCAGGATAGGTGACCTACTGGGAAGTTGCTCGTGAGTTCCCAGAAACAAAACTGCGAGGGCAGAGAAGGGGGCCCAAAGTGGACAATCAATATCGTACTACAGCGGCCGATCCTGTGATGTGACAATTTGGTATCGTGAGCCACTCTGTCGTGTGATGCGAGTATGCCGACAAGGACATTGGGCCCTTAAGGGGGGTGGATTGTAACATCCCACATCGACCAACAGAGAGGGGTAATGTGCCTATATATATATATATATATATATATATGCCCGCCTCCATCTAGCACGAGGCCTTTTGGGAGCTCACGGCCGGAGTCATGAGTGGCTTTGGAGTCATGGGAACTCCGAGTTAAGCGAGTTGGGGCTACAACAATCCCAGGATGGATGACCCACAAGGAAGTTGCTCGTGAGTTCCCAGAAACAAAACCGTGAGGGTAGAGAGGGGGGCCTAAAACAAACAATATCATGCTACGGCAGGGCCAATCCTGGGATGTGACAAAATTTGGCAGCCATTCTAGGGGTCCAATGTGTTGACTGTTATGATAAATTTCTGGGGCTGCCCATGGCCATAGACAGACGCAAGAGTGCAAGTTTTAATTTTCTAAAGAAACAGATTGGTAAGTAGTTGCACAGTTGGCGGGGTAATTAAACTGTTGAGCAACGCTGGAAAGGAACTTCTTATCAAAGTGGTCGCCTAGGTCATTCCCTTATATAATATGAGTTGTTTTTTTATTACCCAAGTCTTCTGTGATGATATCCATAAGATGATTGCGGCCTTTTGGTGGAATAGCTCCCCTGAAGCACACAAAATACATTGGCTTGCTTGGGAGAAGCTTTGTTTTCCTAAAGATGAAGGAGGCCTTGGTTTTAGGAATTTATATGCCTTCAATCTTGCCCTTCTAGCTAAACAGGGCTGAAGACTATTGCAAACCCTGATTCACTCCCTGGACAAGTCTTCAAGGCTAAGTAATTTTTACAAACTTCTTTCTGAGACCGTGATGTACCACCCAATGCTTCTTATCTTTGGAAGAGTGTCTGTGCAGTTAGGCCAATTATTACTAGAGGATCCCGATGGCAAATGGGCAGTAGTTCTTCTATTCGCATATGGGAGGATCGTTGGATCCCTCGTCCTTCTACTTTTCAACCTTACTTGCCACAACCCCCTGATAGTGACTGTTATGTTGTTGCTGATTTGGTTATGGAGCCGCATTGTAAGTGGAACATAGCCAGATTATCTACCATCTTCTTCCTTAATGGAGTGGATTTGATCCTGACTATTCCCTTAAGCTGGCAGTAGACCCCCAAACAAATTGATATGGCATTATGATAAGAAATGGGAATTTACGATCAAGGGTGCCTACCACGTTGCCCAGTCTATAGCCACCTCTCCACAAGCCACCTCGTATGTGCTGGCATCGTCTTCTCTTTGGAAAGCTCTCGGAAAGGCGAGGTACCGCCTAATGTCAGCATTTTCTGGTGGCAGGTGTGTTCGAATATTCTTGCTTCAAGGCTGAGCCTTTCCATGAAACGCATCCTGATTGACACCACATGTTCCTTCTGTGGCGACTCCCGTGGATCGACGGTGCATATTTTGCGTGATTGCCCCTTTGCTGAAGCTATTTTGAGTTGCTCCCCACTGGTCAGATGACGGTCTACTTCTTCCAACGAATCGGCAAAGGATTGGGTCAATACCTACCATGATCTCCTATCCCCACCTGACTTTGCTTTGTTCTTTATGATGGGTTGGACAATATGGAAGGCTCGGAATGCACTGGTCTGGGAGAACAAACTTTCTCGGTTGGACAAGGTGTGCAACAATGCCATGTCTCACCTCTAGGAATTCTTGAAAGGCTCTGCTCGTGCTTCCAAGTAGGCTACACAGACTCATCAGGTGATACGTTAGGAGAACCCTCCTATAGGTTGTCTTAAAGTTCACAATGATGGTCCCTGGTATCCTAGGAGCTCGATCGGTGGCATTACTATTGTGGTATGTGATTCTGGTGGCGAATTTGTGGCAGGTTGTGCTATGTCGGTTCACAATGTTTTTTTTGTAGCTCATGTTGAAGCTCCTTGCTGCCCATATAGGTGTTTCATTGGCAGCTGATATGAGTTTTATGAATGTTTCTTTTGAGAGTGATGCTCTTCAAATTATGTCAGCACTTCGAAGTTAAGCCATGGATCGATCTTTTCTAGGACCGATTGTTCTGGATACCAAGACCCTATTGACTCAGATCACTAGAGAAGGTTTTACTCATATATGTCGAAACGTGAACGGTGTGGCTCATCATATTTCAAAGTTTGCAACTCACATTGGTAACTTTGTTAGTTGGTTTGAGGAACCACTGAATTTTATTGTGGATCTCCTATTTGAGGATTGTAACTTATAGTTTTTACGGACATGATCTTAGGGGGGACCCTCGAGTGAGGCGAGGACCTCACGACCACTGTGCTTCGTTTCGTGTAGAGTACTAGCATAATCCTCTAGGACATAGTTTAGTTGTTGTACTTGTCACTCCTTCTCCTCATTAATATATTATTATCGCTTTTGCATAAATAAAAAAAGATAATTAATCACGTATACTTCATAAATAAATAAATACAATTTTTTTAATATTAAATAGACCGATTAGGTATGTTAAATATGAATTTATTGTTAAATTTAAACAAAGTTTCCAAATTAATTCCTACATCCATTTGGAGATCTTTCCAAATTCAATGTGCTTCATTAGTTACAATCCAATTCAAAATTGTTTCTATATTGGTTCCTACATTAATATACAAAATGCAATAATGGCTTAGTTGAGATATTTTAGGAATAACAAAAGTACAATAAATTATATTTTGCGCTTGATTAATTAACTTACAAAGTTGGATCCTAGTCATCGATAAATTATAGGTGGTACAGTATCACCACGTTAGTATGTGATACACCTACTCAGCTGCTTGGGGATTTTTAGTTAAGTTTGTTTTCCTGCATATAGTTACATTAGTGATTATTCCCGTACATATATTTGAACTAGTTTCAGCACTTGCGTATGGAGTTTCTGGGATCTTCTCTTGTTAAACTTGTGGGATTGAGAGCAAAATTGGACAAAGTGAACTTGGAATTGGAGGTTTTGAGCGAGATGAGGACAACCTAGATGAGGAAATTGAAGTTGGAGGGAGGAATAGAAACATAGAAGGGGGGCAGATGGGACTACGATCGGGTTGAGAGGTTATCAGAGAGTCTTGCTTTTTTGTTTTTTCCGTTGGTTTTTTTAATTAATTTTATTCTAAAGAATAAAATTGGAAGCCAAAGTCCAGTTGTACAAACAGTTAAATTTTATTTTTTAAAAAGATACATGCAAATTCTGAGTGGAAGTATTACTAGCTGACGTGGTGATACTGTACTATTCTATAATTTCTCATAATCATCGGGTTTTATTTAGAAAAAAACAGAATTTTATTCAAACAAAAATAAAGAGTAAATTTACTAAAAAAAACCAGAAGAACATTATTCAAAGCCGCAATTAATATTGCACGAAGGGCATCATCTAGCCCATCCAATCCATTCCAGTCCATCCACCCCATTGTTACCCTCCTCCTATAGTGCTTCTGCTATTGGGGCTCCAACAATTGCCGAAGCAACCCCAGCTGTCAAAGCAATTGCAAACTTCGCCAACCAATGCTTCTTTGCAGTGTCCTGAAAATACAAAAGCAAACAGCATAACAGCATTATGCGTAAACTTAGCAGCGCTGAGGGCTTCATTATAGGGAGAAAAATATAGAAGAAACAAATGCAGCCCGGCTGATCAGGGCACACAAAGCTACAAGAAGAGAGGTCATATATATAGATAAGATATATACCCGCGCTGATGTAGCTTGAGTAACATGATTACGAGTCTCTAGTTTGAAATTTTCCCACAACGACTTGCACCGCACTGGTGTAATAACGGTATCCTTTGGAGAGACCTAGTAATTCAGAGTTAATTCTTAATAATTTTAGCAAAACCATTTTGACAATAGAAAATGATATATATAGAGAGCTAGGAGAGATCAAATAATTAGTACCCCTTCCCAAGTGCTTGAGCGAAGAGGATCTTTAGCGGCTTTAGTTTCATCCATTAGAGAAGAAAAGAGACTTTTTTCAATATTATTGGGCGTCCCATCATCCAAGCAAATGGCAGCCATAACCGATAAAACCTTGAGAGACTGCATCAAAGATATATAGTAAAATCAATAAGTCGCTAAATTAAGTATCATTTAACACCAAAATATAGATAAATGTTATACTTCCATTGACAAAAGTTTCGATTGATTACAGCAGAGTAGGCATCCTTGGTAGCAGCTCTAATTACTTTTTTTTTTTCCAAGCCCTAGGATTGTTATCACGATCATAGAAGAAGACTATTTCAAACCTGGAAAAATGTTAACAGAAAAAACAATCATAAGCAACCGAAACGATAAGGCAAAAAAAGAAAGAACTTACTGACAAGTTCCCTAATGGTGTTTCATGAGCATCAAAATTTGATCCTCAGTCTTGTCTCTTACTATTTTCTCCACCACATTTCTTGCACAGGCCCTTAAGTCTTGTTCCATTTTGGCAATTGATTTGTTGTCCACATTAAAAGCAACTATTTCAGTTGACAACATTGATACCGCCTCTTCAGTGTGATGATGAAGAACGGATCTTATTGAAGCCCAGACGTCTTCTATACCATCTTCAAGATGAGCCTCAACCTGTTTTGTTAAAGATGTAGAAAGTTGTTTCTGAACGCAAAAGAAGAAAAAAAAAAGTGATAATAAGTGCATTAAACAATTTAATTAATAATAAATATAATGAAGCTAAACTTAATAAAAATAAATGACCATCAAAACTTTAATACATTACCTCACACTTATCTTTCAACTCCGATAACTTTACATCATGAACACGTAATGCATGTGCATCTATATCACAAACAAGTTTTTTTCGAATGCTTGAAGAATCCCAATTTGCATTCTGCATAGTGGCATCTGCAAGTATATGAGTTGTTAGCAGGGATACAAATTTGAAGTGTCCGATACATATATACTGCCATTACCTTTACACCCTTGGTCAAACTCACGCATGGAGGACACAATACATGATGCGCTAACAGATGAATCAAATGATCCTTCTTTTAAGGACTTCTCCAGTCTCACTTTGAACTCTTCAAGTACTTTAGAACTTAGGTGTCCAAGCATGGTAGTGTAGGTAACATGGACAGATTGTAATTAGTTCAAAGGAGAGTAAAAATTTTCATTAATAACAATTTTTTTTTTAATAATAAAAAGAAACAAGGGTAAATGGTTTTGTGAGTAGCCATACATCCAGTGCTTTCAACTGCAGTTCCTCCTTTCTTTCGTTCCTTACACCTTCGTCAAAGTACATGGCCTCCTTGTCATATCTATGACCCATAAGCACAAAAATGTCAGAACTAGCAAGGCTAAACACAAATTGACGTACATATACATAATACATACACACACGAAAAATATTCCCTCAGCACTAACAAGTACCAGAACTTACTCAGAAAGATAGGTGTTTAGAATTGAGGTAAGCTTTTCACCAAAGCCTGGTACCGGACTAGTTTTAGCAGCTTCTACCCATGCCAACCAATCCTAAATCAAGTTCATTCAAGTTAACTTATGACCAAAAAAAAGACCTTTTTCATCGGGCTAGAAGTACAGAAGCACATATGATGATAAGAATGGAGATAAAGTACGGGTTACACAGACCTTGTTTTGCATCAGTTGGTTGAATTTCTCAGCGGCAATCTCTTTACACCGAACGGTGGCAACCATAACCTAATTAATTCAACATATATATGTGTATCTATAGGTTATATATGCATATATATACATATATATATATATATATATATGGGAAGCAAGAAGTAAAGACCAAATTGAGATCATATTTTGTAATGGAAAAAGAAGATCAACTAATTAACAAACCTTGTGATTAGGAAGATCCAGGTCCCTGTTCTCTTTGATTACATTCCATATGTCCTGTGCACTA
Source organism: Prunus mume (assembly GCF_029339155.1). NCBI lineage: Eukaryota > Viridiplantae > Streptophyta > Magnoliopsida > Rosales > Rosaceae > Prunus > Prunus mume. Next base: position 7,196,209 of record NC_142700.1, read on the forward strand.
AAAGAAAATGCTGAGGCTGGAATTCTATCACTAGCAAGGCCTCCTTGAGAAGTATAGCTGGGGAATCGCTGCCTCAGTTGACCAACCTGCATGATACACCCCATAAGATATTTACTAGTACATAAGAAGGAGACAAAGCAAAATTTGTAACTTCCCGTATAATTTTTAGATACGATGAATTTCTTTCTGTGGTATTGTAGAGGGGTTACCTCCTCCTTAAATATCTCCTCCTCACTCTCATAATTGGGCAAAGCAACTACTTGTACCTTCATGTCAAAGATAGTTAATCAGAGTAGGATATTAAGCTTTCACTAATGTGAATATTATAAATTAATGTATGCTTTCGGAGAGAAATGAAAGAGATCTCACGTTAAAAATGTCATTGAGCAAGGTACTTTCATGGGCTTGTGGCTTCTGAACTCCATCCCATATCTGCAGAATTTATAAGATAAGAGTACGTAGAGCTTTGCATATATATAATATAACTATAAGCAACTACTTGTACCTTGTGCATATCTTCCTCTAGTTTATTCTTCAGCCGTTCTAACGGGGTCTAAACAAACGAACAGCCACAAACAAGAAAGAATTCATCAATATGCATGCGTTGAGTAAAAATATGGGTCTATTTTCTCGTAGACAAACAGTATGCCTGGCCAGACCTTTGTTTTATCGCGTAGGACAAACAGTAAGGTCCTTTTATGCAGGATGTGTATGCGCATCATCACCTGCATCCGTACATTAAGGAACAAGAAGGTGTGTAATTAAAATATGCAACCCTCAAAAACGGTTCTTAGTAAAGGTTTGTTGGAAGCGTTCTCCCTACCAATATCGTGGCACCACCTGTGCATAAAATCAAATATGCAAGTCATATATCTAAAAAAGCCAAAAATTACTTACACCTACCAAGTTTAGTCTAACTGTCTAAGTCTAAGAAGGAATTGATGTTTTCCACATCCAAATTACTTGTATTAGAAAGAAGAGATTCCACATTCAAATTCGCTGCATGACTACTTACGCAAACATTCAGTGACCCAAACTAACACCAGCTTTTTCTTGCTAAAACAAACGGCAATAGATACCTACTACCTACGTGCATGTGCCAATCCTATCACCTTAAATAATTTACCAAATTACAATATCCCATTTATCTGGTAGTTACTTACTAAACACAGTAATTAAGATGAAGTATACTTCCCGGAAAAAATAATAATAATTATACATACATATTTATGATCACAACGTCCGAAATTGCAAGCGCAAATAGGGCGCTTTGCTTCTCGAATGCAATATCATCTTGAAAATAACAGAATTGCAGGAGAAGAATATATGAAGAGTGAGAAAATTATACGAGAATTTTAACATATAGTTACTAGAAGAAAAACTTTACCCAATAAATTTTTATTCCCTGGATGCTTTGTAACGACCCGGTCCTAAATAAATAGGTGAATATTAATTTATTCAGATAAAAGACCATTTTGCTCCTAAAATATTTTATTAGGTTTAAAGTTGACTTTTTTACCAGGAAGGAATTTGGGAATTTTGACTGTAATGTTGCTTAGAGCACTGGCGAGATGAGTCCGTAGCAGGTAGTGGGCTTGAATCGAGCCGTGGCGAAGAAGTTACTGAGCAAAACATCATCGTGACATAACTGTAATTTTGCAAAATGGTTTATAAAAATCTGATTCTCTCTCCCCGGCGCGTTTTCTTCCCAGTGTGGCTTCCAAGAGCCACGGACCACCACGCCACGAGGCGGACCCGTTCGAACGCGCCACCTCCTCTTCCTTTCACGGCCGTTCCCGGTCGCCGCCCACCGTCTTGGCCGGAACGCAGAAAACCATGGTTTTTGTCAAAATTTTTGGCGCTCGTTCTCCCACTTCCGGCCACCATTTCGACGATCCAGGTATGGATTTTGAACCTCTAGAGCTGTTCTTGCTGCCAGTTGTGTTAGATTTGAGAAATTTTTGTGTTTTGGAGGTCGATTAAGCGATGGAAGTTTGGCCGGTTTTTGGCCTCCGATTTTGTCTACTTTTTGGGGTAGGTCCAAGAACAAAAGTGGTTCCAAATAGAGTGTTTTACCTAGGGTAGGAAGTCTGGGTTTCCAGTTTTGAATATTTCCGGTTGCCGGAATTTGATCAAGCCACCCACGCTCTGCCGGCGCGTGGTCCACTTTTTGGCCGGTCTTTGAGTCCTAAAATCATTTTCATGTCGTCCTGAGCACGACGGTATGCTCGGATATGAATTCAGATATCATTTGATCGTCGATCGGATATCGCATATTGTGCGTTATCCAGGTTCAATAGGTTTGAACCGTTGGATCTTTGTGAATTTAATCTATGATAAGCTAGGCATCTTTAGGATCGTATAGGATTTGACGGATCGTAAAACGGAGTCCCGGATACTCCGAAAATGCCAACCCTAGGGCTAGGTTTACAATAACCGTCCGATCGTGAGCAATCCTACCGTTCGATCTGGACCAAACTTGCAGGACGTGTGTCCTAAACCTTGTAGAACCCATAGGAACTTTCGGATCGGAATTTGGAGGTCGTGGGCCCCATGTGCCCATTTGACTAGGTTTGGGTAGTTTGACCCTTGGTTGACTGTGAGTCTTCTTAGTTAGTCTCCCTCTTCGAGGAATACTAGAACGACCTTTTTAACAAGTCTCGACCTTTATTTGATGGCTTTGGGGGAATGTTTGAGTGTTTTATGTTAGCGTATGGAAACTCTTGGATATTATTTTAATAATTGAAATTATGGATTAGATGACCGTGGGTAAATTGATTTGATGAGTGGTGAAAAGGAGTCGTGGGCTTGGCTATGATTATTAGGAAGTGAGTGGACATTTATGTTAAATATGCATTAATTTCAATGATTGAAAGAATATGCATGGAATGGGTATATGTATATGTAAAGATTGAGAAATTAATAAGTTGAGATATTAGTAATATTAAATTGAAATTTTGATTTTGAGGTGGAAATTGGAAGGTTGAAATTCTAGGAAATGTTTAAATTACAGAGGAGGTTTTACCGAAATTTCGGCAGAAAGTCTCGTGCCCTGATTCCTTCTTTGGAAAAGGAGGTTATAGTTTTAGTGAGTGAGCCCGACATCGGTGTGATGTCGAGAATTTCACAAGATTCGTATTTGGTTTCGAAGAATTCGGGTCGAGTCCTATCATGCTTTTATTTTTAACTCCCTTTTTCAGTGACTAAGGGAGGGAGATTATACACCGGGGAACTTGATGATGAGGTGCCAGTTACATGAACTAAATCTGTTGGTTAATAATGATAATACTTACTTGGTAAGTATATATATATATGTGTGTGTGTGTGTGAGATTAAGACTAGTAGGGAATATTTCTCAATATATATATATATATATATATATAGAGAGAGAGAGAGAGAGAGAGAGAGAGAGAGAGAGAGAGTCTTCTCAAACTGTGAGACTCAACAGAAACCTAACTAGACATGTTTACATCACTGGTAATTAACAAAAAAAGCTGAATATATACCTGGCCTCTCTCGCTGCCATCGGTACCCTCCAAATCCATGGCGATGGTGAAAGGCTGAATGCCAACACACTTGGCTAGCCAAACACCCTTGGTTGTTTGGTTCCTGGAACGTAGGAAACATATAAATTAACCTTTACTTGTGTCGAAAGCAAAGAAATAAATTGCAAACAGAATTAACTACTAACCTTCCCTGGTATGCATCCATCTCCCTGAAGTTAGTGTGGAAGAGATGGTTCATTAAAGTGCTCTTTCCTGTTCATAGGCAATTAACCCACTCAAAATTAAACATGATCATAACCAAACTGAGTGATTGAAGTAATTAATACTAAAAGGCTTGATGATTTACCGCTACTCTGAGGACCCATGATGGCAACGACGGCGTAGGAGAGTCCGTGGTCAGCAAGCTTCACTTTCTCTGTGAAGCGGTTGAATCCAGCAGCATTGAATTCGCTGTTGTGGTCGATGAGTAGCATGGCACAGCAGTCTTCCTTCATCGCCATCTCTGAGTAGATAGAGAGAGAGAGAGAGAGAGAGAGAGAGAGAGAGAGAATCTGTGTACGTAATATTCTTGACAGAGTTTACATATATTTATAGATAGATAGGCTTTTCTGTAATTATGTATAACCTTGTGAAAATATATCACTCTTTAGCTTCAGACAAACGAGTAGAAAAAATTATTATGGGTTCAGTCGGTTGAGACTTGAGATCTATTTGATTGCGTTAGATTTTTGGACAACGTGACAAATTATATAAGAATAATACTAGTCTTACCACATTTTTTATATCATAATTTTATACCACATGATGTGGCAGCTGATGTGTATATACCACATCATGTAAAATACTAGTTTTTGTTTTTCTAATTTTATTTATTAAAATACACTTCATTCATTTAATTGATGTGGCATATGCCACATCATGTGGTATAGAAATATGGAATAATAATGTGATAAGTGTAGCATTACTCATTATATAAATTATAATAGGGCCCTCTTGAGAAGAATTTCCATGTTTTTTCTCAAGAAATTTGTTTATTTGTGGGGCTTCAAACTAATCTATTAAAAAGGGTTAATGCCTCTGAGCAATGCTAAATATGTTTAAGATTCCCGGAAATTACTTAATAGTCTACACTTGGTCCACAAGATGCTTATCGGAGAAGGCAATGGCAATATACTTGCCAAATTACTCTCTGTACATAGTCTATCTCGTCTTTCACTTTCGTATGCGATATTTACTTTTAGCAAACAATTCCAAAACCCTCATCCGTTGAAAAAAAAAGACACCAAGAGTATGATGCCATACTAGAGAAGTTTTTACTTATAGCCGTCGTACTACAAACATGGTGGATGTAAGGCTTAGGTGGTGCATTCTACTGGAGGTAAGGCTTCTGTTCCCACTTGCGGTTGAGTAAGTACGGCTACTTTGTTAGCTCGACGTCCAAACCCATTGAAGTAGAGACACTCGCCTAATCTTTGAAGACATAACCCCAATTTTATATTTGTTACATTCTGTATTCAATAAGTAGTGTTGCCCTTTCTCAACAACAACCAAAAAAAAAAAAACTCAAAATTGAAAATTCATATTGAAAGCCCAAAAAAAGTGTCAAAATTACTTAACAACTGTTCACATAAACTTTTGAATTAATCATAATTGGTAGTTAATAGGAAATTACAGTCTTTATGGGAACAACACTTTACTTACTTGTATATTACTTGTGTGGACTGTCGTGACACCATTTTTTTTTAAACCAATACTCTCATGACATTTTAATAGTTTATATGTAAAACTATCCTCACTCTAGACTGTCGTACTATAAACATAATAATTTATGTGAACCAAAAGTCTTTGTATGTGGCCCCAATCATTTTCATGACTAGTGATCAATTTTAGTTGCCGTTGTTGAATCTCATCCTTGAAGGAATATTGAGACTTTTATAACAGCACCTCCACCGCAAGTGGGGAGGCAGGCAAAAGGGCGCCCCTCAAGCACGCAGGGTCTGGCTCATCGGCAAGAATTGCTTGGGCTATAGCTCGAAGACTGCTGACATTAGGGATGTAGCTCAAAGACTGCTGACATCAGTGCTGACAAAAACCAACAAGAAGAAGCCACATGGTGCTTTCCGGATGCTCTGATCATATATTTTTGAGAAATTCAACGGGTGTGATTTTGTTGCCTAAAAAAAATTCCAACAAAATTAGATTTTAAAAAAAAGAACTTCCAATATTTTTTACTTTCCACACCAAATAATTTTCTCCTTCACTAAATTCTATTTGTGTAAAAATACAAATGACCTCTTCTATCGAAACCGGAGGCGCGTGGATAACCATGGTTTAAATATATTAAAATTAATGGTTTAAGTATAAAAAATAAAAAATAAATTAAAGTGAACAGTAATTACCCTTGCCCTTTGCAGTGAAAACAAAAAGACAAGAGCTGTCACTATTCACATGGATAGCAACAAACCTTGCTTTACCTTTGCCTTGTCCTTTCATTCCGAGGTGGAAGTGCTCTAATAGGAAAAAGAGAGCAACATAATTGGATAGATCCTTTTAATAAGCTGAAAAAGTATGCCCAGACCTTATTTATGGCGTATAACAAACAGTAACGTCGTTTTACGGGGGCTAAATATACATTCAAAACCAGAATTTCATGAACCGACATTAAATGCTGAATAAACAGTAGAGATATAGACATGGTTCAAGGTGAAAAACTGTTTTCAGTAAAGGTTTGTTTGCAGCTTGCTCGCGACCTATATCATGACACCACTTATATATAATCCAATATCCAATTAATTTTAAATTACATGTATATGTAAAATCAAAAAATATGTATTGACATGATTTTCCGGATAAGAAGTCATGTAGACAGTATATGGTTGTCACTATGAGCCTACGTATACTCTGTTATCTTCAAATGTCAAACAACTTCAGGACTCAAAAGTTCCTAATGCGAATAAGCCCCCCTTTTCATGAAGGGCAGAGTCCTAATTACAAACTGACACGAGATACCAATGCATGTGACAATCTAAAATAGACACGTCTACTTATTAGACATAACATTTATCAGAACAAGTTACATCCCACTAACTGACAAATTGGAGTAACAAACAGTTACTTTTGGTCCCTATAGTTTGACACTTCAATTACTTTTAACAATGTAGTTTCAATTTTATCAATTTTGTCATTGTAGTTTCGTATTTATAGCAATTCAAGGACATGTTAATATTCTTGTCAATTTCTTTAACGATGCAAGGGGCAATTTCGTCAATCCAAAACCCTTGAGCATAAAAGTTTGTTTGAAATTCTCCCCATTTCATATTAGGGCTCGAAAATCAACCACGAATCCCAATTTTTGAAGAACCCTAAACCCAAATGACCAATTTCAAGCCCTAATATGAAATTAGGGGAGTTTCTTTCAGACGAGTTTTTATGCTCAAGGATTTTTGGTTGACAAAATTGCCCCTTGTATCGTCAAAGAAATTGATAGGATACTAACTTGTCCTTAAATTGCTACAAATATGAAACCATATGGTCAAAATTGAAGGAATTGAAACTACATGGTCAAAAGTTGTTGAAGTGTCAAACTACATGGACCAAAAGTAACTTTTAACTGAAATAAAGTATTGTAAATAATGCGGAAATAGAAGTCATAAGGTGGGCCAAAATAATCAAAAATTGATTTTGATTTAGGGTTAACTGGAGATTTGCCCCTTGAACTTGTACATAACTTTCGATTTACCTCATATATATTTTTTTTATTATAGAAAATTAAGAATATAAACTTTTTTTGCCAATTTTCCCTCTCCATCTAAATCCACAACATTTCATCTAATTTCCCGTTAAAAATGAGAGCAAAATGATCATTTTGTACATTAAAAATAAAAAATAAAAATGAAAAACAGAAAATTGAAATTCTCTCTCTCTCTCTCTCTCTCTGCAGGCTCGTGTGGAGGATAGGGGGCTGGGGAATGGGATGGGTCTGGGTCTTGGGGGCAAGGGCTAGGGATGGGTTTCGGCTGGGGCTGGAGGTGGATCTCGAGTGTGGGATGGGAGGAAGCGGGTGGGATTTAGGGTTGATGGGGTTGATGAGGTTAATGGAGACACTGCTCGATCAGCCGACAATACATAATGGATATCGCTTACAAGACAAACACAAGATATCCAGGACACCGCACACCGACAAAATATCCAAACAACAAATGGTCATCGCCACATGCAGTATGTGTGACACATCCGGCAAAACTCAAAATCACATTCAAATTCAAGGCCAAAACATGTATCATTTCAAACTCAAGGCCAAATCCAATATTCAGCAATACAAAATAAGAAAATATTCAATCGTATAAAGCAATTTGTCAAAATATGCAAATATACTTAATCGGAAAATGACCAGTGAAGCAAGTGAAGACCCACTACATGGATAAATATTCAAATCAGTCTGAAATTTGAGCTGTGTTGGTCCAGAGAAACTTCCATGCTCAGTTGCATAATAACTAGACGACTAAAAGCATATGCAATGGGCTTCCTAAACCACCTCTTTAGACAAAATTTTGTGAGGAATTGGAAAAATACAATTCCAACTATGTTCTCTATTCACCTCATAAAATAGGAAGACTTCTAAGAGCTACTAAATCTTGAGAGGAAAGAGAGGACTTCTAATGACTCCCTATAATTTAATACTCCTTTGTTTTGTGCATATTTTAAAACTTTTAATGAATGTTAACTATTTTTTAGTATAATTTTTTTATTGAGATGGACCAATTATATTAAATTAAAAAAATAATTATAGTATTTATGACTTCCTAAACTAGGGAATATGATTAGAGTTCAAATTTTATAAATAGCTCATAAATAGCTTTTGTGCTTTTTTAATCAAATTTTAACTAAAAAAATAAGAAACATGATTGCGGAAGCATTAATTAGACAAAAAGTTCTCAAGAAAGCAGACGAAATGATATTTCATAATTAATATAAAGAAATATGTAGTGCACAGATTTTTTTTATTTTTTTATTTTTGGGGATAAAATAGTGCACAGATTTTACATTCTAATTTCTACGTACCTTCACCTAGAAACATAACTATTTGGACCACTGTATTTCAGCTAGCCCCATTTATTTCATCAAGTGCCAACAAGAAATAAAATAAAAAAGAAAGAAAACCATCGCACAACAGCGTAGCTGCGTAGTAATTCTAATGTGATACACATGGTTCAGACAACAGAGAGCATGCACCATTCCACGAGTCAGGACCGCTCGACTTCTTAAACGTCTGTAGGTCGCCTTTGTCTCAAGGGAGGGCTTACCACCATCCGATGATGAGATATTATATCACACAGATTACTCAGTAATTGAGCTCCGCACGAAAAGAGAAACCGAAAGAAAAAATTCATTTTCATATACTTGCAGTTCCATGTCGGAACTCTCCCGCAATGTCCATCTGTACCATAAGGCCTTTGTAAGTACAAATGCAACAAAAAGAACCATGAGATAGAGAGTGTTCCTGTTTCATTTGAAGAGAAAAGGCACAGTGGTTAACAGATGGGCAAGACAGTTGGGACTTCCAAATAGTTAACAAATGTGTGCACAAACCCAGTACTCTGAACGACCATAATTACTTTAAAAGGAGCATAAATTCATTGAAACCAAGAACGACTATGGCCATAATAGCCCATAGAGGAGGCAACCTGAGTATACAAAAGCAGACAGCATCATACACATAAGTTTGCATGATTAGATTAAGCTTCTAAGCGTAAAGATAGGTAGTTTGTTAAAAATATTAGGATGCTGGGTTTTCTTTGTAGAAAAAAACAAGACTACATTAACTTGCCGTTACCAAGTCAAGAGTTCGCTCATTTTTCAATATTAAGTGTTTCCATATGTTCCGGAACTTCATGCAGAAAACACAATGTTAATATTGTGTATTTCATGTTCATAATAAACATATGTATCACGCCTTGAATAGATGATTGTCTAGGGAGCAAAGACCATAACGTTGTCCACGGGCCTAGTTGATGAGGGATCTTGCTCGTGCTTAATTTTGTACCTCACCTTTTTAGAGGTTAAAATTTCCGGCAGACAATTGTTTTTCCATAAAATTTGTCTTGTATCAGCCCAGAACCAGAGAATGATTACATTTTCATACAAAAGGAGCAAAAACCAAAAAAATTATATCAAAAGACAACACCACAATATATATAAGGTTTTGGCTTCCCAGTCTCTTCTTGAACTAAGGAATAGCAATTGAGTTGAGATGAGCAAGTTTCACTTCTGTATGTTTTTTTTTTTTATAATTTTTTTTTTATCACAAATGAACAACTAGTGCTTTCTTTTGGCCAACTATATAACGGTAGAGGCTCAACTCAAACCCCACGAAAATGGTCTTTTCAATATTTTTTGGTCAAGATTTTCAGGTCAGCTTGAAATTAGAGTTGTTTTAGTCAAGAGAAAGTTCCCTGCTCAGTTGCATAATAACTATTAACTAGACGAAAAAGCAGACAAAAAGTTCTCAAGAAAGCAGACGAAGGGTTTTTAAATGATATTTCATTACCATATAAATTTAGAAATATGTGGTGCACAGATTTTACAATCTAATTTCTACCTTCACCTAGAAACATCAATAACAGCTAAACTATTTTGTAAGACCACGGTATTCAGCAAACCCCATTTATTTCATCAACTGCGAACAAGAATAAAATAAAAAAAAGTAAGAAAACTAACGCGACAACAGCGTTGTAATTCTAATCTGATACACAGGTTACAGACAACATAGAGCATATACATCACAACGGTTCGACTTCTTGAACGTTCGTAGGTCTCCTTTGTCTCAAGGGAGGGCTTGAGTATTCGACGTCACCATCCAATGACGAGAAATTAGACGACACAGATGACTCAGGAATTGAACTTGATATTGTGTTTGGCGGAGGTGTTTCATTTCTATGACTCTGGGAAGCAACTGATACTGGCCGCCTGGGTGCTTCAGGTGCTGGATTACCCTGAGCTTCTTCAGCAAGTTTTCTTAGAAGATCCATGACAGTTGGAAGAAACCTCGATGAAATAGATAGTATTCCTGACAGCTGTTAACACCAAAAAAAGGAAACTAAAATTAGAACCCTGATTAAACAAGGAAAATTCCAGTAAAAACTCAATTATATACTCACGGTGCCATGTTGGAACTCTCCCGCAATGTCCATCTGTACCCATAAGGCCTTTGAAATTAAAAATGCAACAAATAGAACCATGAGGTAGAGAGGATTCCTGTTTCATTTGAAGGGAAAAGCCACGTGATTAACAGATGGGACAGACTTTAGGGACATCCAAACAATTAACAAATGTGGAGAACCTAGTACTCTTAATAAACTTACTTTAAAAGGAGCATAAATTCGTTAAAACCAAGAACAATCATCGCCATAATAGCCCATGGAGGAGGCAACCAGTTGTTACTCCGCTTGTGAGCCTCCTGCAAATACAAAAGCAAACAGCAGCATAATTAAAATTGCCGGATTAGATTGAGCTACTAAGCATAAAGGTAGGGAGCTTGTTAACAATATTAGGATGCTAGGGTCCCCTTTGTAGAACAAGAATGCATTGAACTTGAAAATAAGTTGATCCAATGAGACTATGCCGTTAAAAAGTCAAGAATTTGTGCACTTCTCAATATTCAGATTTCCATATGTTCTGGAACTTCATATATACAATCTTTTGTTTCAATACTAAAGAAAATCTAATTTACATAAATAAGAACAAAGAAATGTCATCTGAAGACAATGCACACATCCTAATTCCAAGTACCTACAACTAGTTGCCCATTACTTTAGCAAGAGCATACTCCAATATCCATATCTTCCTAATTTAAAATTTTGCAAAACATTGAAAAATAAAGTCCATTTATTCTTCATGCAACACCATTTTAATGATAATAAGAACAATTACACTACTGAAGTTAGATTTAAGATAAAAGAAATTAAAAATATACCTGGGCTGAAATAGCTTGAGTGACGCTATACTCAGTCTCTGCCTTGAACTGTCTCCACAACGACTTGCACTGTACTGGAGTAATTAAAGTATCCTTTGATGAAACCTGGTTCAAAGTTAACCTTAAATAAGAAACCAGTTTGATCATACAAACATTATACAGAGAAACCAAAACGTATTAATGGTGTACCTCTTCCCAAGTGCTTGAGGCAAGAGGATCTGTAGAAGCTGCTATTCTCCCATCTTGCGAAGATGAAACGGTAACAGTTACATCCATCAAAGAAGAAAAGAGAAGTTTTTCAATATTATCTGGCTTCTCCTCCAAGCGGATGGCAGCCATGACCGACAAAAGCTTTAGAGACTGCAAGAAAGAGATCATAAAATACAATAATATATCACTTAAACACAAATAGACAGATAAACAATACTTCCATAAAAGTTCCCAATAATTACTGCGGAGCGGGCATCCTTGGTAATACTTCTAATGTCATCTTTCCCAGTCCAAACCCTAGGCATTGAATCACTGTCATAATTGAAGACTGTCGAGAACCTGAGAAATGTTAACAAAGGTCATAAGCAACCAAACTGACAATGAAAAAAAGGAGAAAATTTGTTGATTAGTTATCTACCGATCCTTCATGTGGATCATAATGTTTGCAGCCTCTTCTCGTGCTTTTTTCTCAACCACATTTCTTGCATAATCCCTTAAATTTTGCGTCATTTTGGTAGATGTATCTTTGTCCAACTCAAAACCAGCAACTGCAGCTGAGAACTTCGATACTGCAACTTCAGTTTCACGATTAAGAAGTTTTCTTATTGAAGTCCAAGTGTCTTTTCCACCAGTTTCAAGTAGTGCCTCTACAGGTCCAGTTAAAGATGCAGAAAGTTGTTTCTGCAAAATTAAAGGGTATTGGAATTGAGTATTTTGAGTAACAAATAATATGAGCATAACTCTAAAAGTATCATCCTGCGTATAACCAAGACTTTACTCCATTATCAGAAAATTACCTCATAATTGATATTCAGTTCTGACAACTTTGCACTACGAACGGATGATGCATAAGCATCTATATCACGTTTAAGTTTTTCCCGGACTCTCGAAGCATCCCAATCAGCTTGTTGTATGGCAGCATCTGAAAGAGCATAAAACATAAGTAATAACAAAGATTTTTTGGTTGACAAGCATATTAATTACCTGCAAAAATTCTATTACCTGCACATCCTTTGTCAAACTCAAGCATGGAAGACTGGGTAGAGGTACGAACAGATGAAGCAAATTCTCCTCCTTTGTTTAACGATTGCTCCAGCCTCACTTTAAAATCTTCAAGTGCTTTAGAGCGTAGGTGTCCCAGCATGGTCGTGTATGCAGGGTAAACAAACTGGAAATTTCATAGGAAAACAAGATTTAAGCTAAAATAAGCATGATAATTGAAATCAGTGGCTGCTATGAATTCTCAAAACCAACAATACGAAATCCATCCTGCACATTAATTAGTTTGGGTTTGAAGAGAATCTGAACTATAAAGATTGGGCAATGTTACTGTTTGAGCATTACATAACAAGCAAGCTCTAATGTCACTTTAAACTTCTTGTATGTAATTAGATGGAGTCAAGCTTCAGTAATGATGCTTGGCAGCTTATTTTAAACATAATTATTTGACAGGACTACGAAGGAGAAAATTTATGTTGCCAATACACTTCATTATCATGCCCTTCATTTTGACATTGGGGTTAACAGTAGAGCGGTATACAAATTAATTCAAAGGCTTCTAAAAATGAAAAAACCACCACTAATCACGAGTTCCCTATTTTCCAAGAATTGTCTAAGAAACTGAAAACCTAACTACAACCTCAGTTAAATTAGAGAGACAGAGAGTAGCCATACATCCAATGCTTTTGACTCCAACAATTGTCGTTTTGAGTTCCTTACTCCTTCGTCAAAGTAGACGGCCTCCATGTCATATCTATCATTCATAAGCAAGATTAAGACATAGAAATAAAGCCAGTACTAACAACAGTACAACACCAACAACTACTTCCTATGAATAGTAAACACACAAAATAAGCACAAATACACACGTTAAGAATCCCTCACCGAGACACTACTCGCTAGTTTTAGTAGTCAAGCCAAAACCAGCGGACAGAGTAACATGTGAAAAATGCATCCAAATTTTTTTGAAGAAGTGATCAATCCAATGACAATGTAAAACTACTGCAAATATAAGGTAATAGCAGCATAAAATGGAGATACACTATACTACCCAAAACTTCACAGACAAAAAGAATTATTCTCTGAAAAGCAGTATGGCTACAGTGGTTGCTTTGTTATTATAGTGTGAAATAACCAACAGAGTAATGTCTCACCGATCAAATATTAAGAACTTTACATCATACTCATAGCATTTGGTTGCTTCCTTGCAAGCAGTTGAAGGATAATAAAAAAATTACTTATTGTCGCGCCATAAGTACTATCACCTAGGAGAAGTTTTATCTTTTTTGACAAACATTAGGAGAAGTTTTATTTTTTTGACAAAATTAACTTTCTGCTGGTGGAAATACAGAAGATGGAGCTCTTAAATAAGGCACACAAGCTTGGTTCTTCAGAACAAACAATCTAATATATATGGCTGGGAATGAGAGTGTTGCAAAATAAAAAGCCTCATGACTACTTTAGAGAAAGAGAGAGAGAGAGAGAGAGAGCCCGGCGGGATGACTGAAAACAAGCAAATATAATCAGATCACGTGAAGCTACTACAACCAGAGAAAATGATCTTAAGCATCTAATAGTGTATGTACTTCCTCATATCTTTCTCCACCAATATATATTCAATTTTAACACATGTTTTTGAATTAAAAGAAAACTTTAAATTAAGAGAGTAAAAGTAACAACACTTAAATGGTATTAGGTTTTCCAAGTCTCTTTTTTTTCCAATGAAACAAATGAAGAACAATGCTTTGTAAGTTAGAAACGAAATCGGTGCAGACTATAAATGCTGTCTAAAGGGAAAAGAAAGGAAAGACAGCGTTTCTTCTCCTAATTAGATGTTCCACCAAATCCCTCTCCTTTCATCATTGAATTAAAGTAACATATTTAAACCATAGTGAAACTTACTCAGAAAGATAGGTGCCTAGGATGGAGCTAAGCCTTTTACCAAAACCTTGTACGGGACCCTTTTGGACAGCTTCTTCCAATGCGAACCAATCCTAAATAATATTCATCCAATCAATGACCAATAAGACCTTATAGATCATATTAGAAGGCTAAGCATCTCAAAAATGGAGATAAATGAGTACATACCTCATCAAAGACTAACTGATTAAATTTCTGGTTGGCAATCTCTTCACACCGAACAGTAGCAACCATAACCTAATTTAATCATTTAAGTATTATGCATATGTCATAGGCATATGAGAAGTGAAGACCACAAATAATTTTCTAATGGGAAGAAAAGAAACTAAGAAACCTTGTGAGCGGGAAGATCCAGGTCCTTGTTCTCTTTGATTACTTTCCAAATCTGTTGTGCACTAAAGGAAAATCCTGTGGCAGGGACAACACCCCGTCTATCACCAGCAAGCCCTCCTGGAGAAATAGAATGGAAAAAGCGTTGCCTCAGTTGAGCAACCTGCATGATACAGGCCATAACAGTAAGGATCACAGTAAATTTACAATTAACTAATTTACTTTGGAATATAAGAAATGTTTCCCCTGATGTGAAGGAAATCAAACGATTATGTTTCCCCAGAAATCGGAAACCACAAAAAGAGAAATATAATGGCCAATATGATTTTGGACATAACGAATTGCTCCTGATAGTAGAGGGGTTACCTCCTCCTTAAACTTCTCCTCCTTCTCTTCATAACTGGACAAAGCAACTACTTCTACCTTCACGTCACAGAATGTTGTAATCAGCAACAATAAGCTTTGACTAATGACGACATTAAATAGAACACAGGCTGTCAGAGAGTAGAGAAGGATACAAGAGATCTCACACTAAAGAAATCACTGAAGGGGGTACTTTTATGGGCTTGGGGCTTCGGAACTCCATCCCATATCTGCAGAATTTAAAATATCTGAGAGATAAGAAGAAAACAACTAAGGGATAAAAACAACATAACGTTGAAGACAAAATTACCTTCTGTATATCTTCCCTCAAAACCGGCTCCAGATATTCAAACGGGGTCTAAACAAACAGCCACAAACAAGAAAAAAATTAATATGGAACAAGAAAATATTTCACAAGGGTAACATAATTAGATAGATCCTGTTAATAAGTTGAAAAAGTATGCCCAGACCTTTGTTTTATCACGTATAACAAACAGTAATGTCGTTTTACGGGGGCTGAATAAGCGCATCATGACCTATATACATTCAAAACCAGAATTTCATTAACCAACATTAAATGAATAGACAGTAGAGATATAGACATGGTTCAAGGGTACCTGAAAAACTGTTTTCAGTAAAGGTTTGTTTGCAGCTTGCTCGCGACCTATATCATGACACCACCTATATATAATCCAATCTCCAATTAATATCTTAAATTAATTTTAAATTACATGTATATGTACAATCAAAAAATATGTATAGACATGACTTTCCAGATAAGAAGTCACGTAGACGGTATATGGTTGTCACTATGAGCCTACGTATATACTGTTATCTTCAAATGTCAATCAACTTCAGGACTCTGAATTAAAAGTTCCTAATGTGAATAGCCCCCGTTTCATGAAGGGCAAAGTCCTAATTAAACACTCACCGAGAATGAAATGATATCAGAAGCTTCTTTCCTAGGAATATAGATGTTGAAAACCAATTTTGTCTTGCTAAAACAAACTGACATGAGATACCAATGCATGTGACAATCTTAAATGGGGACACTCATTCAACATAACACTTACCAGAACAAGTTACAACCCACTAATAAATTGGAGTAACCACTACATATATGGCCATCAACTATGCAAAGTACTGTACGTTATCAGCCAGGTAATTCCAAGATAAACCAAAAAACAAGCTTACATATTTATCAGCACGATGTCTGAAACTGCCAGGGCAAATAGGGCACTTTGCTTCTCGAATGTAGTATCATCCTGGAAAAGAACAGAATTGCAGAGGAAGCATGAAGAGCGATTAAATCTGAGAACAACTACATTTTACATAGAGAAGTTACGAGAAGTTTAAAATGTGAATAGAACTACGCATTATATAGCTCTGATTATATCCCTCCACAAAAAGAACAAATGGGGTTTTAACAGAAAGCTGATTACCTCGCCTCTCTCCCTGCCATCAGTACCCTCCAAATCCATGGCAATCGTGCAAGGCTCAATGCCAACACACTTGGCTATCCAAATACCCTTTGTTGTTTGGCTCCTGGAGTAAATAGATACACATATATATATTTAGCACCTATTCTAAAGCAAATTGAGTATATGACCAACTGAAAAGCTAACCTTCCACTGTATGCATCCATCTCCCTAAACTTAGTGTGGAACAGATGGTTCAATAACGTGCTCTTCCCTGTGATTTCATAGGCAGTTAATTGCCCCAATATTGCTCAAGCTCAATCAATTAAATTAATTAAAGTAAAAAAGCTTTCTTTTACCGCTGCTCTGAGGACCCATGATGGCAACCACAGCATAGGAGAGTCCACACTCAGCAAGCTTCACTTCCTTGACGAACCTGTCGAGCCCAGAGGAGTTAAACTGACCATCCCCATAGATGAGTTGTGTGGCGCAGCAATCTTCCTCCATGAATACAATACTCTCAAAATCTCCAACTCTGAGAGCCCAAATCTAGCCTTCACGGCTACAACTTTCAAGCGCCGACTTATATAAACTTGGAGAGCAAGACGACCCAGATTCTATGCTGCCTTTGAACTCAAGCCTTCTTCTTCTTGTGAGCAAGTAAAGCTTCTTCTTGCTTGAAGAGCAAACAGAGTAAATAAAAAAGTGAAGAGTAGAGAGAGGGACCGGTGTCTTCTAAATTTCTAATCTCGATTTTTCGTAGTATCGAGATCTCTTCTTCTTCTTTTATGTATTTTTTTTTTTTTTTTCTGGTTTCAAGAAAATTGGCGATGTGTCGTTGAATTCGTTTGTATTATCGTTGGTGGCAGAATTGGATTCGCCACCTAACTCCTCTCTCTCTCTCTCTCTACAATGAAAGCTTCGTGTTTATCGGTCGCTTGTCAAATAAATTTACTTTGGTGTATTTTACCGCCGTATAATTTATATTATTTGTTTAAAAAATATAATTACATATTTTCACATTATTTTTGTTCATCGACAAGCAATAATTACTTTTGTGTCCAAACAAAAAAGAATAATTACTTTTGTGAAAAGGTACTGTTGATGTATTCATGATTAAAAGAATTTAATAAATAAAATTTTTGACACGCTGATATAATGTAGCTACATTTTTTGGTTCTATGTTACCTAATTTAATATGTCAAGTTGCTTAAGCAAATATGGGAAAAAAAGAAATTTAAATTTGAATATTCAAAGTATACGTGAGAAAAAAGGAAAAAGAATTTAAAAGGAAGGGTGATTGGTATTTATGAAATTAACTTAGACGGTATTTAGATAATTGAAATTTGAGTCGAGTTGTGTCAAGTAAATCCTCTCGAAATTGGAAATTATATCATGCGAGGGAAGTAACTAACGGATATTCAACTTTTTTATTCTTCGAAAATGAAAAGGTTTGTTTACATTAAGTCTGGTTGGTAACAAGGCCAAGATGCAGTTTGGGTAAAGCCTGGTAGGGAGTGATGGGCTCGGCCTTCGAGTTTCAAGCTCCATTTTGTGTCCAGTCTTGTCATTTGCTCAATGTCCTCTGCTCGTGCTGCATTCTTAAGAATAAAACTTACATGGCCAGCCGGGTCAATTTGGCTAAGTTGGTTAGAGTGAATGTGTTCTTCACTATGTATCTGAGTTTAAATATCTCTCCCTAAAGGTTAGATTATATTAAAGTATAACATCGTTTGAATAAAATAAAAATCAAAACAAAAGACTAGTGGAAAATGGTATTGACTTGCAAACAAGTAGTATTTAAGGGAAATAGCCCTTAATGCCACCGGTTTTTAAGTTTTAAGTGGAAATATCAGCCCTCCCCAAAAATTTTATAAATACCATCTATAAATATATATTTATTGTCCACTTATTGCTCACCTAACACTTTTTCTGAAATTTACCTCCTGCCAATCAGTTCTCTCTTGGCTCCATCTCTCACAATCTCTTCACTCTCTCGTCGCTCAGCTCTAACTCTCTCGTCTCTCGTCACTTAGCTGTCACTCTTTCTTCTCTCTTCCTCTCCCAGTGGAATCTGTTCATCAAAGATCAACACCATCGTTCACCTCAAACAGGTACTGTTCATCGACATTTTCTTACGGCTTGGGGTTTATGGGTTTGTATGAAATTGGTTTACGGGTTTGTTTGAAATTGGTTTAGGTTTGGGGGTTTCTCTTAAATTGGTTTAGTGGGTTCTTTGAAATGGGTATAGGGTTTAGGGGTTTCTCATAAATTGGTTTACGGGTTTCACTGAAATTGGTTTAGGGCTTAGGCATTATAGATGTATGATTGTTTTGAGGGTTATTAGGCATCATAGATGTATGATTGTTTCCTCGAATTTTTGTTCAGGTGCTGCTGTTTTTTTTGTTTCACTAGGTTTCAAATTTGGCGCTCTGATTTAGTTCCAGAACCCTCTCCCTCTCTTTCCCTCAAACCCTCTATCATCGTCCCTCTGTCAACCATCGTCGTCTTTGTTCTCAACCTCTCACAACCTCCATCTCTTGTCAATTTCCTTCCTCCACAATCAATTTCTATCTGTCATACTTAGAAACCCAAAAATCACCAAATTCCAAGACCTAAACCGCTGCCTTGCATCCATATTGGTCTCAGCAGTTTGGCAAATTAAAAGGTGTGTTTTGATTGGCATTTAATTTGGTTGGTTTGCATTCAAGATTTAGAAAGAGAAGAGAGAAAACAAAAGAAATAGCAAGAGAGGTTTGAAGAGGATGAGGAGCCGTGAGGCACCTCTGTGTCTCATCTGGGTTTTTATAGTAGTTATTAATTGGTATTTGGTGGCTTACTATGGGTCTTTATGACCAATGTATGTAACTTTCTTACAAGTCTAATCGGTATCTATTTTCTTTCTTGAAAATGATATCTAAAGTCAAAGACAATTAACCTGTGTATATCATTTATAACTTGTATGCTCCCAACCATATAATACTTTTTGTTTTAGAATAATGCTTGTTAATTTGACATATTTTTGCTTTTAGTCTGTTTGCTAACTTTAGGGCTTGCATATTGGATATGGATAAGTTCTCTTTGTTTTTCATATTCTCTTGTGATTATTTGGAATTTCAGTTTGGGGATGAATATTCAATGTCTAAACAAAGGGTAAAGAACCATATGTGGTGTAATATGAGTTCTTTAAAAGTTTGCTGTTTTGTGCTTGATCATTGTCTGCTTAAAACAAGGCGGGAAATGAGTGAAGATGGGAACATGTCACCAGCAGGTGTGGTTTAGAGAAATGGGGCCATGGATTTTGCTATAAGCTAACTCTTTAAGCTTTTGCTTTTCTTTTTTGTGTATGGATACTTAGAGAACTCTATTTATGAGGTGAACTTTTAATGTTTTAATTGTACATGTGTAACAAACATTTTTTACAGTTTTGATGGTTTATTTATTCATTTATCTTTGATATTGATAACGCAGACAATACATACAAACCTCTTATTTTGTTAAGAAAAACTGAAGGGATGATGGTGTCAATTTCATTAATTTCCTTACATTTGAAAGGAGGGCATATTGGAGTCATTATTGTGGTTGCCACTGATTGATAGGATGTTCAATTACATTATACCTTGAAGTCAATAAATTGTTTCCTAATGTCTTATTGTTGAATTGTTCTCAATTAGGCTTTTGCTACCGCACATTCCTATTATAAATTAAGCGGTGTCATGATTATCTGGTGTCTGGATATGTGTCTTTAGATATATAGTTAATTGTCAATGATCATGCAAGGTAAAGATTTAAATCCTTGTGAGACAGAAATTGGAGTGAGAGACAAGTAATTTGAAGGACACATGAAAAACAGAGTGAGAGACAAGGGTTGAAAGCCAAAATTGAAATTGCCCCTGCCACTGCAATTATGGTATTCAACGAATTTGATGAAATGGCCTAGCTGAAGCAACAACAAGTGGAAACCGGATTCGAACTATTTCGTAAGTTTGCAAAAATAGTGGATTCAAAAGGAAACTGGGACAATATCACTGTGGGTCATGAATTTCATGGGTTGTGGTCGCCGCAATTGAAGAGTATGCAACTTCGAATGTGGCAACAACAACAAATTTGTGACACTTTAATATGACTTTGGACTAGTTGTAAAATGTAGTGAAAACAACATGTAAAATGGAATCATGTTCAGTTGGCCTCTTTTTGTATTAAGTAACTATAGGGTGGCCTCTACTTGTATTATGTAAGTTTGAAAAGTAGATTTTATGGAATTATGATGCCTCTTTTTGTATTTCTGCGTATACAGTTTATCCATGTCCAATACAATGGCGATATAGAGGCAATAAATCCGCAATATTCATGTGTTTAATGGCAATATGATGTCAATAAGAGTACAATAGAGTTGCAATACGATCTTTTTGCAGTAGGTACTACATCAGCATGGTTTGTAAAATATCTTAGACGAAAAAAATTAAAAAAAAGTAAACCAACATTAAATTAAAAATTGGAAAAGGGTTGAAGTATACATCCCTTAAAAGACAGATGGCCTATAGTACACACCTTCAATATGGACTCTATATATACAAATCATGCATTGCATCACCATCACATCCCCCCCTAAATTACATAAACATGCCACCACAAAACCTCATGCCCCTTCCTCTTTCAACCCTTAAATTATCCATCGAATGCCCAATACTAGATGGCTGCTTGGGCGGTGGGATACCCTGCATCATCGTCCTCAATCTTTATGTGCTTCCACTCATTTGAGGCCATCAAAATTGAGAACTTTAAGCAAACCTTGTCTTCCATGTTTGTATTACCAATATGATGCACACGATCCAATAGTTCAGCAAATGTGATGGTCCGTGGTACTATTAAGCCTTTTGAGTCACCCCATTCGCATTTGCACATCTTCTTTGAGGTTACCCATTTTCTATTGTAGCAAACCATAATAACAATTGTCTCCATTTTTGACCATGACAAAACAACATTTCATTAACAGATATGAAGCCACGACCAAATCACTGCAATATAACCACAATAACCAGGCAATATAATAGCAATATAACAGTAATACAACAGCAATATAACAACAATATAACAACAACACAACAGCAATAAAACACCAATAACACAGCACTGAACAATGTATCATCACAATTACACTATACAAATCTAATACATCAAATGGAAAATCCCAAGTTTCAAGATTCACATATCTTGAGCAATCTCAATGCATTTGGTAAAAACCCAGACGGATGAGCATCAAGATTCAAAAACATTACCCAAAGCAATTAAAATAAAACTAATTTCATAGCAACCCAAGCAATCAAAATAAAACCTATTTCATAGAATCCCACAGATATTAACAAAATGACCATCAACACCTCCTATTGGAGGTCAACAATGGAGTAGAGCTTCAAGGTTGCAAGTAGCTGTGACCTTACGTTATTTTAAAGACATACCTAGGAGATGGGGTCGATGAGGGGTTTCTAGATTCAGAACAAAGAGATGGGGACAATTCAGACCAAAGAGCGCTAGTGAGACAGAGCTGCGTGAGAGGGATACCTCTGCACAAAAAGAGAAGGAGAGCTGGGGTAGAGAGAGATAAAGAGAGCAAGAAGGGAGAGAGAGAGAAGGAGAGAATACAGAGAGAGAGAGAGAGAGAGAGAGAGAGAGAGAGAGAGAGAGAACGAATAGAGAGCTTAGAGAGAACTAAATTTCAGATAAAGTGTTATGTGGGCAATAACTGGACAATAAATATATATTTATAGGTGGTATTTGCAAATTTTTTGGGGAGGGCTGATATTTCCACTTAAAACTTAAAAACGGGTGGCATTAAGGGCTATTTCCCTTTATATTTTAACCCTCTGATGTAGTACAGCCCGTAGGTATTAGATTAAGCACTCAAACACTAGAACAGAGAAGAATATAAGTGTTTGTACCAAAAATTGTATTTTTGCCAAAAATGGTAGATAGTTTTCTATGAACATCAAAATGGCCAAAATAAGGCTAGACATGCATTGCTGCAGTCAGATGGAGTGGGCCAAAACTTCAACTTCCAGTGCTCAAATCAAGTTTCTCTCTTCATGAAAGTTGTTCATCTCTATGTCTACTGCAACATATCCAAATTTGGCAAATTTGAATCCTAAGAGCTGAAAATACCAGATGCACAGCAACAGCGAAAGCTGATAACAATGGCACTTCGGGCGTAATTCCAATGCTCTAATGAATTTTCTTTCTTCATGAAAGTTGTTCATTAGAATGTCTATTGCAACATATTCGAAGTTGGGATCATTTGGATAATTGTGGAATCCTCACGACATGAAACATCAGAAGCATACCAGCAACAGCGAAAGCTGATAACAATGGCAATTCAAACATGTTGAAATAAAGCCAATTTTATGTACTAGGTCTAAATAGAGAAATCTTCAGGCTGTGTTGTTTATGTACTTCCTTTTTCTTTCAAGTTGTCTAAATAGATAAATATTCCGATAAACTTCTGTCATTTCCATTATCGTTCTATTTCAGCTTCTATCGGTTACAATTTTCGCGCTAGATGAATATTGAAGTCCTCTTAACTGAGGCATAGAAAAGAACCTTGTATTGGGCCAGTTCCCCACCCAATCCATAATTGATTGATTAAAGTCAATATCGGTGGGTATTTTCCAGTCTTACCATTTTCAGTCATGTTGGAGTTTTTCACTCGCCAACAAGGGCACGCCTTTGCAATCGCAACAAACAAACTCCACAGCCAAACCCCAAGCGAATGGCCGGCGGGCTCTTTTCGGGGTAAACAATAAGAGACCGAGGACAAGAAATAGAGATCGAAAAGACGAGATAAAGAACATAAATAGTGTAACAAAGAAGAATATCGGAGATCGAGGAGAAGAAATATAGATCGAAGGGACGAAATCAGAGAGTTCTAGGAAAAGGTTTACTCAACATTCAAATCTGAATTTTAAAGAACTACATGGGGGTATTTATAGCAAACTAAAACCTAGACATAATAGGATAAAAATCCCTTGCTTAAATAGATATCCTAATAAAATAGGAAACTTAAACCTAGAAATCTGGAAAAGATGAAATCCTACTAGAATTGGGAAAACTACAGAATCTAGGAAACTAACAAATACATTAGGAAACTAATAAATCTAGGTCCTATGCATCCTGCATCATCCTCATAACACTTTGGTAGCGTGTGAGAGAGAATCTTCCCTTCCCCTTGTAGATAAAACTAGGGAGCTTTGGTTTAAACTAAATAGGGAGTTTACTATTATGGTAGAAAAACCCTAAGGAAAAATCTCAACCATCGTCCCGCAGTGGCCTCCCTCCCTACTCGCCTCCCCTTTCTTCTCCTCATCACCTCTCCTCTCCTTCCCTCCCTTCCCCACCTTCTTTGTTCTCTTTTTTTGTGATGCGGAAGCATTTGCCTTGAAACGATGTTATGGCCATGAAATAGTCGTCATCTTTTGGCCCATGCATTTAACGACGATGTCGGCTTGCGTCGGGTTTACAATAGCTGATATGGCGCTATGTCTCTCTTCGGGTTCCTCTGGAGGAGTTTGTTTAAGTCTAATAACCCATGAACTCTTTAGAAGTTTGTTGTGGTTTGTCTTATCTTTATAGGTTATTTTATTTCTATTTAGCTTTTGGCTTTCAATACGAATTTGATGTTTCTGCAGTTACGCGGCAAATCTGTATTGCAGGTTTGAGTACATGTGCTTCTAGTTGCATAATCGGGGATTTTAGTCAAATTTTTGTTGTACTTGATTCTCTTCAGATCAATTAAACATGCTGTACCATTTTGTTTTACTCATCGTTACTTCGTACTTTTGTTTTTTATCAATAAAAACTAATCATTTCTTATAAACAAAATATGCAACAAACAGAACCACTGTTTCATTTGAAGAGAAAAGGAACAATGTTTGATAGATGGACAAGACAGTTGGGACTTCCAAGTAATTAACAATGTGCACGAACTTAGTACTATGAACGGCCATAATTACTTTGAAAGGTGCATAAATTGGTTGAAACCATGAATGACAATCGCCATAGTAGCCCACGGAGGAGGCAACCAGTTGTTACTCTGTTTGTAAGCCTCCTGAGAATACAAAAGCAAACAGCATCATACATACGTTTGCAGGATTAAATTGAACTTCTAAACATAAAGATTGGTTAAAAATATTAGGATGCCGGGTTTTCTTTGTAGAAAAACAAGAATACATAAACTTGCCGTTACCAAGTCAAGAATTAGCTCATTTTCCAATATTAAGTGTTTCGTTCCGGAACTTCATATATACAATGTTTCTTTTTTCACTACTAAACCAAATCCAATCTACATGAATAAGAACTCCATCCCAAATGTCATGCACAATGCACACATCATATTTCAAAGTTTCTACGACTACTTGCCCATTGCATTTCCAAGTACATACTATTAGGGAGTTACAATAGTATTTCAGTTACAATAGTTAATCCTACTAATGATAGAAAATTGTTAGTTGTCAGTTACGTTGTTATTATGCCATAACTCCATATTTATGTTTGTGATAATGAATTGTTGTAACTGTAGATTATTCTCTATAGACTTTATATATATATATATATATTGTGTAATGATCATATGAATAAGATAAGGGAAAATTAGTTTCTACATGGTATTAGAGCTAATGGCTAACGCCAATTAGCGATCCTTCATTTGCCAACATTGAGAGTCGTTGGCTCTCCTCGCCCGAAAGGGTGTTTGCTTATGTATAGTTCTCCATCTTCTCCTCCCTTCTATAATCAGTAATTTTGTTTTTCTTTCTCTCTGCCGCTGCCATTTCCTTTTATTTTTCAACGCTCCTTGTCAAGCTCTCTGATCATTGTTGAGCCTTTATCTTTCACTCTCTCCGTGTCTAGCTCTTTGTTGATGATTGAGCCATTTCTCCTTCTTATGCTCTCTATTGAAGATTGAGCCTCGCTCGCCAAGCCTTATCCTAGTCGGCCTTTGTCTCTGTCCTGCTGTGCTTCACTGTCGTTAGTCCCTTTGAACTCTCTCTCTCTCTCTCTCTCTCTCTCTCTCTCTCTCTCTCTCTGTGGTATCGGCCTCTCACGCTCTATCTATGCTCAACCTGTGTTCTTCTCCACTCTTAAGCCCAATCTCTTTCTTTGATTTTACTGTTGGTCTCTGTCTTCTTCAATGTTGTCTTGCACTGCCTTTCTTCTTCTCTATTACAAGGGTATTGTTTTCTTTTCTTTATAATTCTTTTATGTTACTAGGTATTCTCTTCTCTTCTTTTCAATTGTGTTGTCTCTCTCCCTGTCATGGGTTGTCTCTGCCATCTTGAGTTTCCTTTCCTTTTCATGGGTTGTCTCTTGCCTCTTGTTCTCTCTCCCTCTCTTGCCTACTTTCTCCTTTTGATGGGTGTTACCGTTTCTCATCTCTTTCTTTCTTTTCTTTTTTTTTTCATCTTTATTTTGAAAAGATTTTAACTCTATGTGTTTTGCCCACACTCTCTTTTCCTTTCTCTGTCTCACTTGGCAAGTGTTTCTTTTTTTTTTTGTGTTTTTTTTTCTTCCCCATCCCTTTACTTTTAAAATTGTGTCTCTCTCTTTGTGCACGACTTTCTGGCCTTTCCCACTTGATGATGGGTTTCACTTCCCCATCCCTTTATTTTCCTGCTTATCGCATGCTCTTTATCCTACCTAGAGGTGATTCCTACGTAGAGTTATGTTTCTCAGGTGCCTAGAGTTGTTTCCTAGGTACATTTGACTTGTATGTCAGCTTGTCATTTTATTCCTTCCTTCCATGAGCCCATGCGCTCCTTTACTTGCTGCCTTTCAATGGGCGTTATTTTTATTTTTATGTTACTTTGTTTCTCTCAAGCCGTTGTTGCACCTATGGAGTTCTTCTTTTTTGTTTCCCTTACTAGACTACTACAGACCACTGCTACTGCCATCTCCATCACCATGTCGTTTATTCATTCAAATCTTGCTATGCTGTGCGCTCGATTTGCGGGGGAGTATTAGGGAGTTATAATAGTATTTCAGTTACAATAGTTAATCCTACTAATGATAGAAAATTGTTAGTTGTCAGTTATGTTGTTATTATGTCATAACTCCATATTTATATTTGTGATAATGAATTGTTGTAACTGTAGATTATTCTCTACAGACTTTTATATATATATATATTGTATAATGATCATATGGATAAGATAAGGGAAAATCAGTTTCTACACATACATCACTAGTTAGATCTCCATAATTCAAATCCATACAAAAGAAGTTATAAAATATACCTGCGCTAAAATAGCTTCAGTGACACTAAACTCAGTCTCTGTTTTGAACTCTTCCCACAAGGACTTGCACTGCACTGGAGTAATTAAGGTATCTTTTGAAGAAACCTAGTTGAGAGTTAACCTTTAATAAGAAACCAGTTTCATGATAGAAAACTTATACAAATGAACCACAACCCATAAAATGGTACCTCTTCCCAAGTGCTTGAGGCAAGAGGGTATGCAGAAGCTCCTATTCTCCTATCTTGTGAAGATGAAACAGTAACAGTTTCATCCATCAGAGAAGAAAACAGAACTTTTTCAATATTATCTGGCCTCTCATCCAAGCGGATGGCAGCCATGATTGACAAAAGGTGCAAAGCCTGCAAGAAATATATAATAAAAGACATTAAAATATCACTTTAACACAAAAGGACAGATAATATTCCTTCACAAAAGTTCCCAATGATTACTGCAGAGCGAGCATCCTTAGTAACACTTCTGATGTCTTCTTTCTCAGTCCAAACCCGAGGCATGGAACCACTGTCACAATTGAAGACTCTGAAAAACCTAAGAAATGTTAACATAGATGATAAGCAACCAAAATGACAAGGAAAAAAGAAGAGAAAATATATTGACAACAAGTCCTCTACCGATCCTTCATGTGGATCATAATTTTTGTAGCCTCTTCTCTTGCAACTTTCTCCACCACATTCCTTGAGTAATCCCTTAAATGTTGCAACATTTTGGCAATTGTTTCTTTGTCCAATTCAAAATCGGAAATTGCAGTCGAAAAATTTGATATTGCAACTTCAGTTTCACGATTAAGTAGTTTTCTTATTGAAGCCCAAGTGTCTTTTCCACCAGTTTCAAGTAGAGCCTCTACTGGTCCAGTTAAAGATGCAGACAGTTGTCTCTGCAAAATTAAAGCTTATTTTCGTTAAGAAATTTGAGTAACAACATATTATCAGCACAACTTTAAAAGTATTCTAAGTCATATAATACCCAAGATTATAACAGATTATTATAAGATTACCTCATAATTGAAATTCAATTCTGACAACTTTGCACTACAAATGGATGATGCATGTGCATCTATATCATGTTGAAGTTTTTCACGAACTCTTGAAGCATCCCAATTAGCTTGTTGTATGGCAGCATCTGAAAGGAGAAACATGTTAAGTAGTACTAATAACAAAGGTTTTGTTTGGTGGACAAATATGTTAATTACCTGCACATCCTTTGTCAAACTCAAGCATAGAAGACTGAGTACAGGTACGAACAGATAAAGTAAATCCTTCTCCTTTGTTTAACGATTGTTCCAGCCTCACTTTAAAATCTTTAAGCACTTTAGAATGTACATGTCCTAGCATAGTCGTGTACGCAGGGTAAACAAACTGGAAAATTAAGAGTAAAGGAAGATTTAAACTAAAATAAGCATGATAACTGACATTAGTGGCTGTAATGAATTCTCAAAACCCACCTTTTAATAAGTTCTGGTTTAAAGACAATCTGAACTATAAACATCAGGCAATGCTACTTTCAAGTATTAAATAACAAGGAAACTCCATTTGTCAATTCAGGTTCTCAGAGTGAGCTTTGTCAACCGAAGCTTTTGGTAACTAATTAGAAGAAGTCATGCTTCCTTAATGACGTTTTTCTGCACATTTTACAACTTTTTCATAGGGCTACCTGAGGGAGAAAGTTTAGGCAGCCAAGCGTCATTATCATGCCTTTCATTTTGAGATGGGTTCCCGAGACACGAGTGTGTAATGTGGTATTGAAAATAATTTAGAGGCTACTAAAACTTAAAAACCACTACTAATCACGACCTCCTTATTTCCAAGGATTGTCTAAGCAGCTGAAAACCTAACTAAAATCTCTGTTAGATTAGAGAGATGAAGAGAGTAGCCATACATCCAACGCTTTTGACTCCAACAGTTGTCGTTTTGAGTTCCTTGCACCTTCATCAAAGTAGATGGTAGCCTCTGTGTCATATCTATGATGCACAAGCAGGATCAAGACATACCAATAAAGTCATAACTAGAAACAATACAAGCCCATAAACACACTAACAACAAAAACTTCAATAATGCATAGAAAGCACACACACAAATAAGCAGACACATACACATTTAAGAATCTGCTCACAAGGAAACACTACGTAGTTGCTCGTTTTAGTGGTTAGGCAAAAAACAATGCACATATCACGTAGCATGCGAAAAAGTGAATAGAAACCTATTTGAATAAGTGGTCAATCCAACAGACAATGTAAAACTACTATGACTCTACGGTAATATAGTAGATGTATGGGCTCTAATAGCATATGATTCGTTTTAGAAACACAAAATGGACACACCCTATGCTTAACTGGTATTTGGTTTTCCAAATCTCCTTTTTTTACAATGAAACAAATGATGAACAATACTTCATAAGTTTTTTTTCTTAAAGAACAAGATTAAACAAAACAAAATTGGTGCAAAGTACAATGCTTGCTAAGGGGAAAAAGAAGGAAACATAGTTTTTCTTCTTCCAATTAGATGTTCCACCAAATCCCCCTCCCTTCATAATTTAATTTACATGAAAATCATGAACATATATAGTTACAACCACTCCCTGTTCATTTTTGGAATTTTGAACTCACATATTTAAACCAGAGTGTAACTTACTTAAAAAGATAGGTGCTTAAAATGGAGCTGAGCCTTTTACCAAAACCTTGTACGGGGCCAATTTGGACAGCTTCTTCCAATGCCAACCAATCCTAAATCATATTCATCCAAGGAATGAACAATAAAACCTTCTCGATCATATTAAGCATAAGCATCTAAAAAATGGAGATAAATGAGTACCTCATCAAGATCAACTGACTGAATTTCTGGTTGGCTATCTCTTCACACCGAGCAGTAGCCATAACCTAATTAAATCAAGTAACATAATTAGTTATGTATATGTTCTATGCGTATGAGAAGCAAAGTTTGAAAACGCTAAGGCTTAAGCCGAGGCGTTTTACCTCCCGTGAGAAACATAGGATGTAAGCCTTGTATGCCTTTCAAGGCGTACTAAAAGTATGTGCAAAATATATATTCTAGTGAAAAATACCATGAAACAAATATATAATATGGTTAAAAAATAATCAATTTTCACTTGGAAGGAAAAACACTAGACAAGACTTAGCTCATTTGTCAATATTAAGGACCAATTTGGGAGTGCATCTAGAGAGGCTAAAAGCGCTTCTGACAGTGTTTGACAAAAAGTTTAGAAGCGCTTTAAGTGCTTTTCCAGAAGCACTTGGAATTTTTTTTTTTTTAAAAGCGCATAGAGAAGCAGTTCCAAATGAGCCGTAAGTGTTTCCATATGTTCCATAACCTCATACATAAATGAAGTTTCTTTTATTTTCACTACTAACCAAATCCAATCTATATCAATAAGAACTCCATCCCAAATGTCATACACAATGCACCCAACATATTCCCAAGTTTACACTACTAGTTGCCGTTGCATTTGCAAGAAAATACACCAATATTTCATATCTCCAAAATTTATATCCATGCAAGAGTTTTAGGAAAAACAAAATCCATTTATTCTTGAAGGAGCACTGCTTAAATGAAAATGAAAACATACTGAAGTTAAGCGTAAGGTAAGAGAAGTTATAAAACGTACATGTGCTGAAATAGCTTGAGTGACACTGTTCTCGTCTCCGCTATGAATTGTCTCCACAAGGACTGGCACTGCACTGGAGTAATTAAGGTACTCTTTGAAGAAACCTAGTTCAAATTAACCTTTAATAAGGAACAGTTTTGATCAGATACAAAGTTTACAAATAACGCAAAACACATTAAATGGTACCTCTTCCCAATTGCTTGAGGCGAGAGGGTCTACAGAGGCTTCGATTTCCCTATCTTGTGAAGATGAAACAGTAACAGCTCCATCCATTAGAGAAGAAAAGAGAACTTTTTCAATATGATCTGGCTTCTCATCCAAGCGGATGGCAGCCATGACGGACAAAAGCTTCATAGACTGCAAGAAAGATAGAATAAAATAAACTAAAATAAAACGTTAACAGAAACGGACATATAACTATTCTTCCACAAAAGTTCCCAATGATTACCGCAGAGCGAGCGTCCTTGGTAATACTTCTAATGTCTTCTTTACCAGTCCAAACCCGAAGCATTGAATCACTGTCATAATTGAAGACTGTGGAAAACCTGAGACATTTTAACAGAAATGATAAGCAATCAAAATGACAACGAAAAAAGAAGCGAAAATATATTGACAACAAGTCCTTTACCGATCCTTCATGTGGATCATAATTTTCGTAGCCTCTTCCCTTGCTTTTTTCTCCACCACATTCCTTGAGAAATCCCTTAAATGTTGCAACATTTCGGCAATTGTTGCTTCGTCCAACTCAAAATCGGCAACTACAGTTGAAAACTCTGATATAGCAACTTCAGTTTCACGATTAAGAAGTTTTCTTATTGAAGCCCAACTGTCTTTTCCACCGATTTCAAGTAGAGTCTTTACTAGTCCAGTTAAAGATGCAGACAGTTGTTGCTGAAAATTTAAAGGTTATTTTCGTTGAGAAATTTGAGTAACAGCAAATTATCGACCTAGCTTTGAAAGTATTCTCAGTCATATAATAACCAAGATTTTAATAGATTATCGTAACATTACCTCATAGTTGACATTCAATTCTGACAACTTTGCACTACAAACGGATGATGCATGTGCATCTATATCACGTTGAAGTTTTTCGCGAACTCTTGAAGCATCCCAATTAGCTTGTATTACGGCAGCATCTGAAAGGAGAAACATGTTAAGCAGTACTAATAACAAAGGTTCTGTTTGGTGGACAAGCATGTTAATTACCTGCACATCCTTTGTCAAACTCAAGCGTGGAAGAGTGAGTACAGATACGAACATATGTAGCAAATCCTCTTCCTTTGTTTAATGATTGATCCAGCCTCACTTTAAAATCTTCAAGCGCTTTGGAACGTACATGTCCCAACATGTTCGTGTATGCAGGGTAAACAAACTGGAAAATTAAGAGCAAAGCGAGATTAGAAGTATGATAATTTGCATCAGTACGTGGCGCTGCTATGAATCCTCAAATCAAGCTCACCGAATCCAACCCACCGTTTAATCAGTTGGGTTTAAAGACAATATAAACTATAAACATCAGGCAATGCTACTTTCTATTATTACATAACAAGCAAGCTCTACTTGTCAATTCAGTTTCTCAGAGTGATCTTTGTCTCTTTAAGGTTTTGGTAACTAATTAGATGGAGTCATGCTTCGGGAATGATGTTTTGGTGCACATTATAGAACTTTTTGATAGGGGATCTGAGGGAGAAAGTTTAGGCTGCCAATTGGCTTAATTATCATGCCCTTCATTTTGAGATTAGGGACACGAGTAATGTGGTATTGAAAATAATTTGGAGGCTTCTAAAACTTAAAAACCACTACTAATCACGACCTCTTTATTTCCAAGGATTGTCTAAGCAATTGAAAACCTAACTAAAATCTCTGTTAAATTAGAGAGATGAGAGAGTAGCCATACATCCAACGCTTTTGACTCCAACAGTTGTCGTTTTGAGTTCCTTGCACCTTCGTCAAAGTAGATGGTGGCCTCTGTGTCATATCTATGATGCACAAGCAGGATCAAGACATACAAATAAAGTCATAACTAGAAACAATACAAGCCCACAAACACACTAACATTAAAAACTTCAATAATGCATAGAAAGCACACACACAAATAAGCAGACACATACACATTTAAGAATCTGCTCACAAGGAAACACTACGTAGTTGCTCGTTTTAGTGGTTAGGCAAAAAACAATGCACATAGCACGTAGCATGCGAAAAAGTGAATAGAAACCTATTTGAATAAGTGGTCAATCCAACAGACAATGTAAAACTACTATGACTCTACGGTAATATAGTAGATGTATGGGCTCTAATAGCATATGATTCGTTTTAGAAACACAAAATGGACACACCCTATGCTTAACTGGTATTTGGTTTTCCAAATCTCCTTTTTTTACAATGAAACAAATGATGAACAATACTTCATAAATTTTTTTTCTTAAAGAACAAGATTAAACAAAACAAAATTGGTGCAAAGTACAATGCTTGCTAAGGGGAAAAAGAAAGGAAACATAGTGTTTCTTCTTCCAATTAGATGTTCCACCAAATCCCCCTCCCTTCATAATTTAATTTACATGAAAATCATGAACATAGATAGTTACAACCACTCCCTGTTCATTTTTGGAATTTTGAACTCACATATTTAAACCAGAGTGTAACTTACTTAAAAAGATAGGTGCTTAAAATGGAGCTGAGCCTTTTACCAAAACCTTGTACGGGGCCAATTTGGACAGCTTCTTCCAATGCCAACCAATCCTAAATCATATTCATCCAAGGAATGAACAATAAAACCTTCTCGATCATATTAAGCATAAGCATCTAAAAAATGGAGATAAATGAGTACCTCATCAAAGATCAACTGACTGAATTTCTGGTTGGCTATCTCTTCACACCGAGCAGTAGCAGCCATAACCTAATTAAATCAATAACATAATTAGTTATGTATATGTTCTATGCGTATGAGAAGCAAAGTTTGAAAACGCTAAGGCCTAAGCCGAGGCGTTTTACCTCCCGTGAGAAACATAGGATGTAAGCCTTGTATGCCTTTCAAGGCGTACTAAAAGTATGTGAAAAATATATATTCTAGTGAAAAATACCATGAAAAAAATATATAATATGGTTAAAAAATAATCAATTTTCACTTGGAAGGAAAAACACTAGACAAGACTTAGCTCATTTGTCAATATTAAGGACCAATTTGGGAGTGCATCTAGAGAGGCTAAAAGCGCTTCTAACAGTGTTTGGCAAAAAGTTTAGAAGTGCTTTAAGTGCTTTTCCAAGAAGCACTTGGAATTTTTATTTTTTTTTAAAGCGCTTATGAGCATAGAGAAGCAGTTCCAAATGAGCCGTAAGTGTTTCCATACGTTCCATAACCTCATACATAAATGAAGTTTCTTTTATTTTCACTACTAACCAAATCCAATCTACATCAATAAGAACTCCATCCCAAATGTCATACACAATGCACCCAACCTATTCCCAAGTTTACACTACTAGTTGCCGTTGCATTTGCAAGAAAATACACCAATATTTCATATCTCCAAAATTTATATCCATGCAAGAGTTTTAGGAAAAACAAAATCCATTTATTCTTGAAGGAGCACTGCTTAAATGAAAATGAAAACATACTGAAGTTAAGCGTAAGGTAAGAGAAGTTATAAAACGTACATGTGCTGAAATAGCTTGAGTGACACTGTTCTCGTCTCCGCTATGAATTGTCTCCACAAGGACTGGCACTGCACTGGAGTAATTAAGGTACTCTTTGAAGAAACCTAGTTCAAATTAACCTTTAATAAGGAGCCAGTTTGATCAGATAAAAAGTTTACAAATAACGCAAAACACATTAAATGGTACCTCTTCCCAATTGCTTGAGGCGAGAGGGTCTACAGAGGCTTCGATTTCCCTATCTTGTGAAGATGAAATAGTAACAGCTCCATCCATTAGAGAAGAAAAGAGAACTTTTTCAATATGATCTGGCTTCTCATCCAAGCGGATGGCAGCCATGACGGACAAAAGCTTCATAGACTGCAAGAAAGATAGAATAAAATAAACTAAAATAAAACGTTAACAGAAACGGACATATAACTATTCTTCCACAAAAGTTCCCAATGATTACCGCAGAGCGAGCGTCCTTGGTAATACTTCTAATGTCTTCTTTACCAGTCCAAACCCGAAGCATTGAATCACTGTCATAATTGAAGACTGTGGAAAACCTGAGACATTTTAACAGAAATGATAAGCAATCAAAATGACAACGAAAAAAGAAGCGAAAATATATTGACAACAAGTCCTTTACCGATCCTTCATGTGGATCATAATTTTCGTAGCCTCTTCCCTTGCTTTTTTCTCCACCACATTCCTTGAGAAATCCCTTAAATGTTGCAACATTTCGGCAATTGTTGCTTCGTCCAACTCAAAATCGGCAACTACAGTTGAAAACTCTGATATAGCAACTTCAGTTTCACGATTAAGAAGTTTTCTTATTGAAGCCCAACTGTCTTTTCCACCAGTTTCAAGTAGAGTCTTTACTAGTCCAGTTAAAGATGCAGACAGTTGTTGCTGAAAATTTAAAGGTTATTTTCGTTGAGAAATTTGAGTAACAGCAAATTATCGACCTAGCTTTGAAAGTATTCTCAGTCATATAATAACCAAGATTTTAATAGATTATCGTAACATTACCTCATAGTTGACATTCAATTCTGACAACTTTGCACTACAAACGGATGATGCATGTGCATCTATATCACGTTGAAGTTTTTCGCGAACTCTTGAAGCATCCCAATTAGCTTGTATTACGGCAGCATCTGAAAGGAGAAACATGTTAAGCAGTACTAATAACAAAGGTTCTGTTTGGTGGACAAGCATGTTAATTACCTGCACATCCTTTGTCAAACTCAAGCGTGGAAGAGTGAGTACAGATACGAACATATGTAGCAAATCCTCTTCCTTTGTTTAATGATTGATCCAGCCTCACTTTAAAATCTTCAAGCGCTTTGGAACGTACATGTCCCAACATGTTCGTGTATGCAGGGTAAACAAACTGGAAAATTAAGAGCAAAGCGAGATTAGAAGTATGATAATTTGCATCAGTACGTGGCGCTGCTATGAATCCTCAAATCAAGCTCACCGAATCCAACCCACCGTTTAATCAGTTGGGTTTAAAGACAATATAAACTATAAACATCAGGCAATGCTACTTTCTATTATTACATAACAAGCAAGCTCTACTTGTCAATTCAGTTTCTCAGAGTGATCTTTGTCTCTTTAAGGTTTTGGTAACTAATTAGATGGAGTCATGCTTCGGGAATGATGTTTTGGTGCACATTATAGAACTTTTTGATAGGGGATCTGAGGGAGAAAGTTTAGGCTGCCAATTGGCTTAATTATCATGCCCTTCATTTTGAGATTAGGGACACGAGTAATGTGGTATTGAAAATAATTTGGAGGCTTCTAAAACTTAAAAACCACTACTAATCACGACCTCTTTATTTCCAAGGATTGTCTAAGCAATTGAAAACCTAACTAAAATCTCTGTTAAATTAGAGAGATGAGAGAGTAGCCATACATCCAACGCTTTTGACTCCAACAGTTGTCGTTTTGAGTTCCTTGCACCTTCGTCAAAGTAGATGGTGGCCTCTGTGTCATATCTATGATGCACAAGCAGGATCAAGACATACAAATAAAGTCATAACTAGAAACAATACAAGCCCACAAACACACTAACATTAAAAACTTCAATAATGCATAGAAAGCACACACACAAATAAGCAGACACATACACATTTAAGAATCTGCTCACAAGGAAACACTACGTAGTTGCTCGTTTTAGTGGTTAGGCAAAAAACAATGCACATAGCACGTAGCATGCGAAAAAGTGAATAGAAACCTATTTGAATAAGTGGTCAATCCAACAGACAATGTAAAACTACTATGACTCTACGGTAATATAGTAGATGTATGGGCTCTAATAGCATATGATTCGTTTTAGAAACACAAAATGGACACACCCTATGCTTAACTGGTATTTGGTTTTCCAAATCTCCTTTTTTTACAATGAAACAAATGATGAACAATACTTCATAAATTTTTTTTCTTAAAGAACAAGATTAAACAAAACAAAATTGGTGCAAAGTACAATGCTTGCTAAGGGGAAAAAGAAAGGAAACATAGTGTTTCTTCTTCCAATTAGATGTTCCACCAAATCCCCCTCCCTTCATAATTTAATTTACATGAAAATCATGAACATAGATAGTTACAACCACTCCCTGTTCATTTTTGGAATTTTGAACTCACATATTTAAACCAGAGTGTAACTTACTTAAAAAGATAGGTGCTTAAAATGGAGCTGAGCCTTTTACCAAAACCTTGTACGGGGCCAATTTGGACAGCTTCTTCCAATGCCAACCAATCCTAAATCATATTCATCCAAGGAATGAACAATAAAACCTTCTCGATCATATTAAGCATAAGCATCTAAAAAATGGAGATAAATGAGTACCTCATCAAAGATCAACTGACTGAATTTCTGGTTGGCTATCTCTTCACACCGAGCAGTAGCAGCCATAACCTAATTAAATCAATAACATAATTAGTTATGTATATGTTCTATGCGTATGAGAAGCAAAGTTTGAAAACGCTAAGGCCTAAGCCGAGGCGTTTTACCTCCCGTGAGAAACATAGGATGTAAGCCTTGTATGCCTTTCAAGGCGTACTAAAAGTATGTGAAAAATATATATTCTAGTGAAAAATACCATGAAAAAAATATATAATATGGTTAAAAAATAATCAATTTTCACTTGGAAGGAAAAACACTAGACAAGACTTAGCTCATTTGTCAATATTAAGGACCAATTTGGGAGTGCATCTAGAGAGGCTAAAAGCGCTTCTAACAGTGTTTGGCAAAAAGTTTAGAAGTGCTTTAAGTGCTTTTCCAAGAAGCACTTGGAATTTTTATTTTTTTTTAAAGCGCTTATGAGCATAGAGAAGCAGTTCCAAATGAGCCGTAAGTGTTTCCATACGTTCCATAACCTCATACATAAATGAAGTTTCTTTTATTTTCACTACTAACCAAATCCAATCTACATCAATAAGAACTCCATCCCAAATGTCATACACAATGCACCCAACCTATTCCCAAGTTTACACTACTAGTTGCCGTTGCATTTGCAAGAAAATACACCAATATTTCATATCTCCAAAATTTATATCCATGCAAGAGTTTTAGGAAAAACAAAATCCATTTATTCTTGAAGGAGCACTGCTTAAATGAAAATGAAAACATACTGAAGTTAAGCGTAAGGTAAGAGAAGTTATAAAACGTACATGTGCTGAAATAGCTTGAGTGACACTGTTCTCAGTCTCCGCTATGAACTGTCTCCACAAGGACTGGCACTGCACTGGAGTAATTAAGGTACTCTTTGAAGAAACCTAGTTCAAATTAACCTTTAATAAGGAGCCAGTTTGATCAGATAAAAAGTTTACAAATAACGCAAAACACATTAAATGGTACCTCTTCCCAATTGCTTGAGGCGAGAGGGTCTACAGAGGCTTCGATTTCCCTATCTTGTGAAGATGAAATAGTAACAGCTCCATCCATTAGAGAAGAAAAGAGAACTTTTTCAATATGATCTGGCTTCTCATCCAAGCGGATGGCAGCCATGACGGACAAAAGCTTCATAGACTGCAAGAAAGATAGAATAAAATAAACTAAAATAAAACGTTAACAGAAACGG
Source organism: Prunus mume (assembly GCF_029339155.1). Lineage (NCBI taxonomy): Eukaryota > Viridiplantae > Streptophyta > Magnoliopsida > Rosales > Rosaceae > Prunus > Prunus mume. The sequence goes on from NC_142700.1 coordinate 7,234,561, forward strand.
ACATATAACTATTCTTCCACAAAAGTTCCCAATGATTACCGCAGAGCGAGCGTCCTTGGTAATACTTCTAATGTCTTCTTTACCAGTCCAAACCCGAAGCATTGAATCACTGTCATAATTGAAGACTGTGGAAAACCTGAGACATTTTAACAGAAATGATAAGCAATCAAAATGACAACGAAAAAAGAAGCGAAAATATATTGACAACAAGTCCTTTACCGATCCTTCATGTGGATCATAATTTTCGTAGCCTCTTCCCTTGCTTTTTTCTCCACCACATTCCTTGAGAAATCCCTTAAATGTTGCAACATTTCGGCAATTGTTGCTTCGTCCAACTCAAAATCGGCAACTACAGTTGAAAACTCGATATAGCAACTTCAGTTTCACGATTAAGAAGTTTTCTTATTGAAGCCCAACTGTCTTTTCCACCAGTTTCAAGTAGAGTCTTTACTAGTCCAGTTAAAGATGCAGACAGTTGTTGCTGAAAATTTAAAGGTTATTTTCGTTGAGAAATTTGAGTAACAGCAAATTATCGACCTAGCTTTGAAAGTATTCTCAGTCATATAATAACCAAGATTTTAATAGATTATCGTAACATTACCTCATAGTTGACATTCAATTCTGACAACTTTGCACTACAAACGGATGATGCATGTGCATCTATATCACGTTGAAGTTTTTCGCGAACTCTTGAAGCATCCCAATTAGCTTGTATTACGGCAGCATCTGAAAGGAGAAACATGTTAAGCAGTACTAATAACAAAGGTTCTGTTTGGTGGACAAGCATGTTAATTACCTGCACATCCTTTGTCAAACTCAAGCGTGGAAGAGTGAGTACAGATACGAACATATGTAGCAAATCCTCTTCCTTTGTTTAATGATTGATCCAGCCTCACTTTAAAATCTTCAAGCGCTTTGGAACGTACATGTCCCAACATGTTCGTGTATGCAGGGTAAACAAACTGGAAAATTAAGAGCAAAGCGAGATTAGAAGTATGATAATTTGCATCAGTACGTGGCGCTGCTATGAATCCTCAAATCAAGCTCACCGAATCCAACCCACCGTTTAATCAGTTGGGTTTAAAGACAATATAAACTATAAACATCAGGCAATGCTACTTTCTATTATTACATAACAAGCAAGCTCTACTTGTCAATTCAGTTTCTCAGAGTGATCTTTGTCTCTTTAAGGTTTTGGTAACTAATTAGATGGAGTCATGCTTCGGGAATGATGTTTTGGTGCACATTATAGAACTTTTTGATAGGGGATCTGAGGGAGAAAGTTTAGGCTGCCAATTGGCTTAATTATCATGCCCTTCATTTTGAGATTAGGGACACGAGTAATGTGGTATTGAAAATAATTTGGAGGCTTCTAAAACTTAAAAACCACTACTAATCACGACCTCTTTATTTCCAAGGATTGTCTAAGCAATTGAAAACCTAACTAAAATCTCTGTTAAATTAGAGAGATGAGAGAGTAGCCATACATCCAACGCTTTTGACTCCAACAGTTGTCGTTTTGAGTTCCTTGCACCTTCGTCAAAGTAGATGGTGGCCTCTGTGTCATATCTATGATGCACAAGCAGGATCAAGACATACAAATAAAGTCATAACTAGAAACAATACAAGCCCACAAACACACTAACATTAAAAACTTCAATAATGCATAGAAAGCACACACACAAATAAGCAGACACATACACATTTAAGAATCTGCTCACAAGGAAACACTACGTAGTTGCTCGTTTTAGTGGTTAGGCAAAAAACAATGCACATAGCACGTAGCATGCGAAAAAGTGAATAGAAACCTATTTGAATAAGTGGTCAATCCAACAGACAATGTAAAACTACTATGACTCTACGGTAATATAGTAGATGTATGGGCTCTAATAGCATATGATTCGTTTTAGAAACACAAAATGGACACACCCTATGCTTAACTGGTATTTGGTTTTCCAAATCTCCTTTTTTTACAATGAAACAAATGATGAACAATACTTCATAAATTTTTTTTCTTAAAGAACAAGATTAAACAAAACAAAATTGGTGCAAAGTACAATGCTTGCTAAGGGGAAAAAGAAAGGAAACATAGTGTTTCTTCTTCCAATTAGATGTTCCACCAAATCCCCCTCCCTTCATAATTTAATTTACATGAAAATCATGAACATAGATAGTTACAACCACTCCCTGTTCATTTTTGGAATTTTGAACTCACATATTTAAACCAGAGTGTAACTTACTTAAAAAGATAGGTGCTTAAAATGGAGCTGAGCCTTTTACCAAAACCTTGTACGGGGCCAATTTGGACAGCTTCTTCCAATGCCAACCAATCCTAAATCATATTCATCCAAGGAATGAACAATAAAACCTTCTCGATCATATTAAGCATAAGCATCTAAAAATGGAGATAAATGAGTACCTCATCAAAGATCAACTGACTGAATTTCTGGTTGGCTATCTCTTCACACCGAGCAGTAGCAGCCATAACCTAATTAAATCAATAACATAATTAGTTATGTATATGTTCTATGCGTATGAGAAGCAAAGTTTGAAAACGCTAAGGCCTAAGCCGAGGCGTTTTACCTCCCGTGAGAAACATAGGATGTAAGCCTTGTATGCCTTTCAAGGCGTACTAAAAGTATGTGAAAAATATATATTCTAGTGAAAAATACCATGAAAAAAATATATAATATGGTTAAAAAATAATCAATTTTCACTTGGAAGGAAAAACACTAGACAAGACTTAGCTCATTTGTCAATATTAAGGACCAATTTGGGAGTGCATCTAGAGAGGCTAAAAGCGCTTCTAACAGTGTTTGGCAAAAAGTTTAGAAGTGCTTTAAGTGCTTTTCCAAGAAGCACTTGGAATTTTTATTTTTTTTTAAAGCGCTTATGAGCATAGAGAAGCAGTTCCAAATGAGCCGTAAGTGTTTCCATACGTTCCATAACCTCATACATAAATGAAGTTTCTTTTATTTTCACTACTAACCAAATCCAATCTACATCAATAAGAACTCCATCCCAAATGTCATACACAATGCACCCAACCTATTCCCAAGTTTACACTACTAGTTGCCGTTGCATTTGCAAGAAAATACACCAATATTTCATATCTCCAAAATTTATATCCATGCAAGAGTTTTAGGAAAAACAAAATCCATTTATTCTTGAAGGAGCACTGCTTAAATGAAAATGAAAACATACTGAAGTTAAGCGTAAGGTAAGAGAAGTTATAAAACGTACATGTGCTGAAATAGCTTGAGTGACACTGTTCTCAGTCTCCGCTATGAACTGTCTCCACAAGGACTGGCACTGCACTGGAGTAATTAAGGTACTCTTTGAAGAAACCTAGTTCAAATTAACCTTTAATAAGGAGCCAGTTTGATCAGATAAAAAGTTTACAAATAACGCAAAACACATTAAATGGTACCTCTTCCCAATTGCTTGAGGCGAGAGGGTCTACAGAGGCTTCGATTTCCCTATCTTGTGAAGATGAAATAGTAACAGCTCCATCCATTAGAGAAGAAAAGAGAACTTTTTCAATATGATCTGGCTTCTCATCCAAGCGGATGGCAGCCATGACGGACAAAAGCTTCATAGACTGCAAGAAAGATAGAATAAAATAAACTAAAATAAAACGTTAACAGAAACGGACATATAACTATTCTTCCACAAAAGTTCCCAATGATTACCGCAGAGCGAGCGTCCTTGGTAATACTTCTAATGTCTTCTTTACCACCCAAACTCGAAGCATTGAATCACTGTCATAATTGAAGACTGTGGAAAACCGAGACATTTTAACAGAAATGATAAGCAATCAAAATGACAACGAAAAAAGAAGCGAAAATATATTGACAACAAGTCCTTTACCGATCCTTCATGTGGATCATAATTTTCGTAGCCTCTTCCCTTGCTTTTTTCTCCACCACATTCCTTGAGAAATCCCTTAAATGTTGCAACATTTCGGCAATTGTTGCTTCGTCCAACTCAAAATCGGCAACTACAGTTGAAAACTCTGATATAGCAACTTCAGTTTCACGATTAAGAAGTTTTCTTATTGAAGCCCAACTGTCTTTTCCACCAGTTTCAAGTAGAGTCTTTACTAGTCCAGTTAAAGATGCAGACAGTTGTTGCTGAAAATTTAAAGGTTATTTTCGTTGAGAAATTTGAGTAACAGCAAATTATCGACCTAGCTTTGAAAGTATTCTCAGTCATATAATAACCAAGATTTTAATAGATTATCGTAACATTACCTCATAGTTGACATTCAATTCTGACAACTTTGCACTACAAACGGATGATGCATGTGCATCTATATCACGTTGAAGTTTTTCGCGAACTCTTGAAGCATCCCAATTAGCTTGTATTACGGCAGCATCTGAAAGGAGAAACATGTTAAGCAGTACTAATAACAAAGGTTCTGTTTGGTGGACAAGCATGTTAATTACCTGCACATCCTTTGTCAAACTCAAGCGTGGAAGAGTGAGTACAGATACGAACATATGTAGCAAATCCTCTTCCTTTGTTTAATGATTGATCCAGCCTCACTTTAAAATCTTCAAGCGCTTTGGAACGTACATGTCCCAACATGTTCGTGTATGCAGGGTAAACAAACTGGAAAATTAAGAGCAAAGCGAGATTAGAAGTATGATAATTTGCATCAGTACGTGGCGCTGCTATGAATCCTCAAATCAAGCTCACCGAATCCAACCCACCGTTTAATCAGTTGGGTTTAAAGACAATATGAACTATAAACATCAGGCAATGCTACTTTCGATTATTACATAACAAGCAAGCTCCACTTGTCAATTCAGTTTCTCAGAGTGATCTTTGTCTCTTTAAGGTTTTGGTAACTAATTAGATGGAGTCATGCTTCGGGAATGATGTTTTGGTGCACATTATAGAACTTTTTGATAGGGGGTCTGAGGGAGAAAGTTTAGGCTGCCAATTGGCTTAATTATCATGCCCTTCATTTTGAGATTAGGGACACGAGTATTGTGGTATTGAAAATAATTTGGAGGCTTCTAAAACTTAAAAACCACTACTAATCACGACCTCCTTATTTCCAAGGATTGTCTGAGCAACTGAAAACCTAACTAAAATCTCTGCTAAATTAGAGAGACGAAGAGAGTAGCCATACATCCAGTGCTTTTGACTCCAAAAGTTGTCGTTTTGCGTTTCTTGCACCTCCGTCAAAGTAGATGGCCTCTATGTCATATCTATGATGCACAAGCAAGATCAAGACATACAAAATAAGGTCAGAACTTGAAAGCACAAAAGCCCATACAACACTAACAATTAAACTTCCAGTGTATAGAAAACGCACACTCAAATAATTGCAGACATATACACGTTTAAAAATCTATCACCTTGGAAACGCTACTTGGTGCTTGCTAGGTAACATATGAAAAATGCCTTCAAAACTATTTGAATATGTGGTCAATCCAATTGACAATGCAAAACTAATATAAGGTAATAGTAGATATATGATCTTGAAAGCGGTTTATGGATAATAAATGATTTTGTTCCTACTTTGGCTAGGAAGAGCGTCGGGCCATAAGTATTAATGCCTAGTCCCCACGTTTAGTATGGTTCCTTAGAACTTTGAGTGGATAAACTTTAGGAAAAGTTTTATTTTTTGACATAATTATTTCCACCTGGTGGAATACAAAACACGGAGCCCTTACATAGGGAGTATTTTTCCTCACCACTTTAACCCAAGGTATATGATCACCACCCTTCTCAACACTTGACACGTGTCTATAAACATAACCATGGTTACATAAATCAAAGTAAAAGTCAACCATTGTTAGACTTATGGACACATGTCAAGTATTAAGAATAGTGGTCAGCATATATCTTGGGTTAAAGTGGTGAGCAAAAATATTTCCTCTTACATAAGGATATATGTTTGGTTCATTAGAACAAACAAGAGAGAAAAAACCTTTTGGCGACCAACACATTTCGTCGCCAGGCTGTCACAAGACTCATGGCGAAAGTAACAGGCGAGGAAAATTGATTTTCGTCGGAAACACCTTTAAGCAACCAAATCGTTTCGACGCCCTTCAAAAAGATTTTGTCGCCAATCTGTTGGTTGAAGTCTTAACCCATGCCTAAATCTGACGAAATTTTTGGAACGAAATTACAAAAGTTCCTCGCTAATAACCCCAGTGGGTGACCAAAGTTGTGTTGGTGGCCAAACATTTGGTAGCAAAAAGAAGTTTTTTCTTGTAGTAGGCACAACGATATAAATAGTGTGGAATGACTACTTTAGAGAGAGAGAGAGAGAGCGAGAGAGAGAGAGAGAGAGAGAGACAATATAATCAAATCACCTGAAACTACTACAACTAGAGGGGGGAAAAAAGAATTTTAAAGCATATTATTAGTGCACACACTTCCTCACATCTTATGCCACCAATTTACACAAATACAATTGTTATTGAATAATAAGAACACTACAAATAAATAAATAAAAAAGGAGCAAAGTAACAATACTTCACTGGCATATGGTCTTCCAAATCTCTTACAATGAAACAAATGAAGAGCAATATATTTCATAAGTTAAAAACAAAAGTGGTGTAGAGTACATAAATTCCGTCTAAAGAGAAAAGAAAGGATACATAGTGTTTCTTCTCCTACTTAGATGTTCTAACAAATCCCTCTCCTTTCATCGTTTAATTATAAGAATATCACAAACACAGACAGTTCACCTTTGGAATTTTAAACTAACATATTAAACAAGGGTGAAACTTACTTAGAAAGATAGGTGCCTAGAATGGAGCTGAGCCTTTTACCAAAACCTTGTACAGGACCAGTTTGGACAGCTTCTTTCAATGCCAACCAACCCTAATTCATGTTCATCCAAGAAATGACCAATTAAACCTTCCTGATATTATACAAGCATCTCAAAAATGGAGATAAATGAGTACATACCTCATCATATATCAATTGATTGAATATCTGGTTTGCAATCTCTTCACACCGAACAGTAGCAACCATAACCTAATTAAATCATCAACAGTATATGTTCTATGCATATGAGAAGTGAAGACCACAAATTATTTTCTAAAGGAAAGAAAAGAAACTAAGAAACCTTGTGAGCGGGAAGATCCAGGTCCTTGTTCTCTTTGATTACTTTCCAAATCTGTTGTGCACTAAAGGAAAATCCTGAGGCAGGGACAAGACCCCTTCTATCACCAGCAAACCCCCCTGGAGAAATAGAATGGGACAACCGCTGCCTCAGTTCAGTAACCTGCAGGATACAGGCCATAACCCGTAAGTATCATAGTAAACTTTTACAATGAATGAATTTACTTAGGAAAGATAAGAACTGTGTTTTCCCTGATAGGAAGGACGTCTATCAATTCTTCATATATTATTAATGTATATATACAACCCTGCAGTGGATGCTACCACACGCGTGAATTAATAAACATATGCAACCCTTCTGATAGTAGAGAGGTTACCTCCTCCTTAAACTTCTCCTTCTCTTCATAACTAGACAAAA